>NC_053495.1:184548938-184856438 GCF_905171775.1 Rana temporaria | reverse complement strand
ACCGGTCGTGTGTACAGGGCATTACCCTCCAAATAAAGATGGAGCTTTGTAGCCCAGGAGATAGGGCTGGCACATCTGTTTGGGATTTCATTGCAATAAAGGCACCATGTTGTCAGCACAAATATAAAGTTAGAAGTACACTGGATCAACAGTTAAGATTCTGTATTTGCAGTGTTTTTACCAAAACCCCCAGATCCTTCTCCAGTATGGATTCCCCCAGTTGAACTCCCCCTAGTATGTATAATGCATGCATATTCTTAGCCCCCAAGTGCAGAACTTTACATTTATCAACATTAAACCTCATCTGCCACATAGTCGCCCAATTAGACAGAGCATTAGGTCGGCTTGTAAATTGGAGACATTCTGTAAGAACATTATTCCATCTAGTCTGTCTATATCATTACAGGCCAGTGCCTCATTGGTTGGCATGGTGTGGCTCTGATTGGTGGGCCTCCCTATTCCTGGTTAAGGATTGGCTACATCTCGAATCCCTATATTTTGCATAAGTCAGCCCCCTTTAATTAAAGGGGCTTTAATGAAAATCCTTGTCACAGACTATTTTGAGTGATAGATTTAACTTGACCTTTCCAGGGAAGTTAATTATTGATGATGGGTTGGCCACCTTCATTGCATATCTAAACAAGGGATCCTTTGAAGTGAATATTTGTAGAACAAACAGGCTTGGGTTCGAATTGGGACCAAATTGGGACCGAATTGTCTGTATAACAGGGAATTCTGGGAAGCTATGTTATACCCTGAACGACGTCCGCTTAGTGACCAAACACGTAGGGAGGAGCGATATGCTGACGTCAGCGTGTTGTTCTAACGTTCTACTTGCATGTCCGTGTTTGTACCATTTTGCCGGCCAGCCTTGCTTGTTTAATGGAAACTTTTTACTTTTGCATAGTCTGTTTGTTAACACATACTTTTTTACAATAAACACCACCTGGTTTTACCAATGGCGACCTTTTTTTGTTGTTTCGTTCCATTGGTATAATCCACCTACCGAGGCTATATTCGTTGTTGTCTGCTGACCACTGGTCAAACACCAAGGCTCCATGAACACTCGGCTCGTTACCCACCAGAGGTGTCGGGAGGATCATAAGCCCTGGCTGGATATTAGTTACAAGCTCTGTCAGCTTGTACAGCTGGTAAGCCTTCATTTCATGTGGTGGTGGATTCACAGTGTCCTTTGAATATTGAAGATCCTATCACAGGGTGTTTCAACACATATTCCCCTTGGAAAATTTATCAAAGAGACTATTATTTATTTTCCACATTTAGCTATTTTTGGTCATTTATGATTTATATTTTATTTACCTTTATTTGCTGAGTTGGTTGATTAATTTTCACCTAATAGGTTTCCATTGATTATTACACTTTATTGTATTTGTTTATTTCATCATTATTTTCAGCGCAGTTTCTTATGTTTTTATGTTAAACCCCTACATAGATACAAATCTAAATATATTCATAATTTCAATTATTTTACAACTATTAATGGGGATTTCACATGAACTCATAAGGCAACACTTAGGCCTCCTTAATGGCCTTCCAAGCTACATCAAGCTGCTATGAGCTGCTTTTGCAATCCTATTGAAGGTGTAAAAAAGCTATTCTGTCAGAAAAAAAAAAAACATGTTATTGTACATAATCCCTTACAGGAAATAAAAGGCAACCTAGAAAAAAAAAGCTTAATAAAAGTTAAATAGTCAACAAACAGTAACACAAAAAGAACGTTGCTTTATCTAAAACCTACCACCACCCTTCCATTTTTCAATGTGCACAGCATCCTTTTAGGCATTGTTACCACACAAGAAGGGGAAAAAAAAGCAACAGAAACACATTTTTTTTAAATTTTCCATCCCTTTGTATAGACAGCTCTGTTATACAGCAAAATGCCCAATTTAAGTCAGCAGTAGCCAGAATTACATGTTGTATGAAGTGCTCATATCAAGTACAACACTCTATAGCCTACAGGGATTTCTTAGAGTCGGGGAAAAAAAATATATATCTACTTGACCCACAAAGCCCACGGTGTAGCCAGGCACGGTATGCCATTATTATGCAGAATTCGGATGGTGTAAATATGCTTGTTTGTGCTGATTATGATATTACAGGATTTTAAAGAAAGTGGAATGTAAACGAGTGACCAGCTGCGGGGATTCTGTTAATGTGAGATTACCTTCTGCCGAGCTCTGACAGTGTCTAACATGTGCTAGCCTTGATATTTCTTCACAGTAAAACCCCGGGGGACTGCGGCATGAGGCCACTGCATGAATTCCTAATACAGGCACGGCCAGGGTGCATGATTTTTTATGTTAAAGAGCCCCGTTCTTTTCTTAACAGATCTTAGACCACAGAAGAAGCCTATTTTTGAACAAGTGATTAAAAAAAGGATTGCCAAACACGGTTGTTTAAGGTTAGGTTCATAGGGCTGTCAAAAGGGAGCGCTGGGCACATGTTTCCAACTCCTGCCAAGTGGCCCTCAATCATCAGATCTGAGAAAGAGTCCTAAGTAAAATTTTCGATGTTTGGGTTGCGTCTGGCCAAGGATCTACACTCTTTGGCCCAGTGGGAGAGTGTCATGGATGCTGAGTGAAGGCCACCTGGACAAGGGATTCTGAATGACATTCCTCATCCAGCTCCCCTGAGAACACAATTAAAGGGGTTGTAAAGCTTTGTGTTTTTTCACCTTAATGCATCCTATGCATTAAGGTGAAAAAACACCTTGCACTCTCTTCCCCCCCAGCCCCCCGTTTTACTTAACTGAATCTCTGTGGGCACAATCCCGCAATGGTTTTCCCCAGCTTGAGGCGGCTCTTCATTGAATGATTGATAGCAGCGCAGCCATTGGCTCCCGCTGCTGTCAATCAAATCAATGACAGGGCGCACCAGGGGGCGGGGCCGAGTGATACACTTGGCGACTATGACCGCCACTGTATCACACGGGAGCGTGCACGCAAGCTAACCCCCTTGGAAGAGCGCTTTCCAGAAGAGGGTTAGCTCTTGCGGGGAGGAGCCGAGACAGCAGCCGAGGGACCTCAGAAGACGAGGATCGGGGCCAAAACAAACTGCCCAGTGGAGATAAGTGTTACATGTTTGTTATTAAAAAATAAATAAATAAACCTTTACAAACCCTTTAACTATTGTAAAGGGGTACCTAATATTGGGAGATCAAGGCTATAATATAGATCGCAAATCTTAGGCCGCGAAAACACGATCGAGAATCTCGTGTAAAAGAAACGTTGTTTTCCTCGACGAGGTTCTTGTCAAGCTTTCTTTGCGTACACAATGTCAAGACAAAATCTTGTCATTCTAAAACGCGGTGACGTACAACACGTACAATGGCACTATAAAGGGGAAGTTCGATTCCACTGGCGCCACCCTTGGGGCTGCTTTTGCTAATCTCATGTTACTGCGTGTTAAGTAAAAGTTTGGTGAGAGACGATTCACACTTTTCAGTCTGTTACAGCCTGACAAATGTGCTATCTCCATTACGAACGCTACTTTTACCGAAGGTGCGCTCCCGTCTGATACTTTATTCTGAGCATGCGCGGGTTTCTAAGCATACACACAAACGTGTTTCTCATCGTAAACCAGCCCGACGAGAAACACGACAAGGAAGTTGAGACTCCCGACGAGAAAAAAGAGAGCATGTTCTCTTTTTTTCGTGTCGAGTTCCACGGCAGTTTTCTCGACGATAAACATACACACGACCGTTTTTCGCAGGAAAAATGCTCTGCCAGCAGTTTTCTTGATGGATTTTGCAGAGGAAAACGGTCGTGTGTACGAGGCTTTACAGTTCCTATCAAAATTAAAATAAATCTAAATCCAGAACTTGTTGTTTTCCATTTTTTGATAGAATAAAGAATGTTAAAAGCTCCTGTTTTTTTCTTTTCTTACTCTTTTTGTCCAGTTGGGAAGATCACCCTTAATTTTCTGCTCTGAAGGTGCAACAGGTAGAGAGATGAAATCTCTGCAAAGTGAAGGAAAACCCCTCTTAAGCCGGCCATAGATGGAGTGATTTTCTTTCCTGCATCCACAGGTTGAAGGAAATTATATTGCTTGATTACTTTGTCAACACTGATTGCCCTATCAACATTGACTAATGGAATCCCTCCCGCAGAGCCATTGTGGTTTCTCAGTGGGAGGGAAGCCATCCCCGCCGTAAGAACACAAATATTACTAGTATATAATCCCACATAAAATCCATCAGACTGGTTGTACTCAAGTTGATTGATCTGTCAACTTGGGTACATTCAGCCTGCCCATACATTTTGAATCTTGGCCGAGATTGAACCAGTCTGAAATTCGAACCGCCTATGGCCATCCGGCTTTAGACAGTGGACTTTTGGGGCTGATGTCCCCATTGGAAGACTTTCTGTTCTGCTAACAACTTAAAACAGCATCTCAGATGGGAATAAAAAGCCTCTTTGCTTCTTTTTCGCAGCCCCAATGAAGGGGTAGCCCTGGAGCTCCCAAAATGCATTGTAAAGTCTTGTTTTTTTTTTCCTATAAAGATAACATATTTATACTTACCTGCTCTGTTGAAGTAGATTTGCACAGAGAAGCCCAGAAGAACCTCCTTTTCTTGGGTCCCTCTTCTGTGATCCTGGCCCCTACCTCTTGTTGAGTGCCCCCACAGTAAGCAGCTTGCTATGGGGGCACCTGAGCCACAGTTCCCTGTGTCCATTAGGCCCCGACCCCTCCATTCCTTGATTGGCTAGCTAACTTTGATTGACAGCAGCGGGAGCCAATGGAGCAGCTGCGGTATCTCAGCCTCTAGCAAAAAAAAATTATGATTTTTACATGTAGGAGAGAATTGTCAGAATTTATGCGGTATGGAAGTGGTTAACTGCTTGTCGACCATCCCATAACACATTTACTGCTACAGGGTGGCTGCGCTGTGCAGGATCATGTATATATATATATATATATATATATATATATATATATATATATATATATATATATATACGTGATCCTGCACTTCTGGGCATCGGGCGTGAGGACGCGCTGACGGCGGCTCGCTCCCGCTGTTATTTTACACAGCGGGAGCTGATCAGCGGGACCGCTGATCATTACACAGGCAGAAAAGAAGTCTGCCTATGTAAACAAGGCAGATCGCCGTTCTGTCAGTACAGAAGGAATGGATGTTGTGTTCCTGTAAAGAAGAAACACCCATCCATGTTCCCTAGTAAAAACACCTCCCACACTATATTGAATCACCAGCTAGGAACACATTTAACCCTTTGATTGCCCCTGATGTTAACCCCTTCCCTGCCAGTGTCATTAGTATAGTGACAGTGCATACAGTAATTTTAGCATTGATCACTGTATTCGTGTCACTGGTCCCCAAAAAGTGTCAAAAGTGTCTGATTTGCCCGCCGCAATATCGCAGTCCCGCTTTAAGTCACTGATCACCTCCATTACTAGTACAAAAAAAAAAATTCCATAAAAATATCCCATAGTTTGCAGACGCTATAACTTTTCCGCAAACCAATCAACATACGCGTATTGGGATTTTTGTTTGCGAAGAATATGTATCAGAATACATATTGGTCTAAATTGATGAAGAAATTCTATTTTTTTTATTTATTTTTTATTGGGTATGTTTTATAGCAGAAAGTGGGTGGTCAGGAATAAAAACCACAGAGTTGATCAAATTCCACTAAAAGAAAGTCTATTTGTGGGGAAAAAAAGGACATACATTTTGTTTGGGTACAGCGTGCAATTGTCAGTTAAAATAACGCAGTGCTGTATTGCAAAAAAAATGGCCTGGTCATGAAAGGGGGAGGAGGGGTAAACCTTCGGGAGGTGAAGTTGTTAAAAAAATAAAAAAGATCCTTTACAATCACTTTAAAGCGGAGGTTCACCCTAAGTACAGTCCACAATTTATTTATTTTTTTATGCTTTACGTACCTTGTAATCGACCTTTTCAATCTAGGCGTTTCTATGCCTAGGGGGATTGTCATCTGGGAGGTCGCCCAGATGACTGACGTCTGTTCCCCCCCGGCGGTTAAGGCCCCGCCCCCTGTATTGCGTAGGCGCGCACGAGTTACAGGGTTTCCTAAAGAAGCCGAACATGGAGAGCGCAGGCGCCGTATAGAGCCGACTCACATCTCTGCATGTTCGGCTTCTTTCGGAAACCCTGCAACTCGTGCGCGCCTACGCAATACGAGGGGCAGGGCCTTAACCGCCGGGGGGGAACAGACGTCAGTCATCTGGGCGACCTCCCAGATGACAATCCCCCTAGGCATAGAAATGCCTACTCCCGCGGGGAGAAGTTGGTTGAAAAGATGGATTACAAGGTACGTAAAGCATAAAAAAAATAAAAAATCGCGGACTATACTTGTTACGAATGTAAGGAAGTTGGTCAGATATACATGTTATTAGGTTGAACCTCCGCTTTAAGGCAGTCTCAACGCAATATTCAACACTTCCAATAAAGCACACAATTACAGCCTCTCTTGCCGCTGACTTTACTTCCAACCTATAAGGCGATGGTGTATTTTTCCTCTAAGATCAGCCGCGTTATATCACATCATTTAATTGAGATTTCCCCGATAGTTTTCAGTTGTGATTGCGACCTTCCTGCAGTGGAATTCAATCGTAATAAAATATCCAGGCTTATTATATTTTGCTGATTAGTATTATTTTCTTGTCCTTTATTACAGCTATCTGCCACGGCACTCTGGGTTCTTGGCAGGGCGACGGTTGAACCCTCGACAGGAGCTACTTATGATCAGTATTTGATTCTAGATCTCCTTGTCTGTGTTTTTTCTGTAGCCGTGTTGCAGGCGCTCCGGCTCTTTTCGAAATGTAGCCAAGGCAAATCAAGTCTTTCGCTGCTAAAGTGACACCAGTCCTTGGAGATGACTCATTAGCGGTGTCGTTTTCTGCCATTTTTACCTTGACAGGCCAGGCACCTGGCTCGGGGCCCTTCGAGGACATCACCGCGCAGATGATAGCTGTCCTTCCTCATTTCTATTAACCTTGCTTCATCGTTATTTCATTACATGCCCTTTTATTAAACATGAGCTCACCTGTAAACTTCAATGTTTCTTTAATGCATGTCAAAGTACAATGCCCTAACGCCATTTAACCACTTCAGTCCCGGAAGGTTTTACCACCTTCCTGATCAGAGCAATTCGGCACTGTGTCGCTTTAACTGACAATTGCGCGGTTGTGGGACAAAATTGACGTACCTTTTTTCTCCACAAATAGAGCTTTCTTTTGGTGGTATTTGATCATCTCTGCGGTTTTAATTATTTGCCCTATAAAAAAAATAGAGCAACAATTTTGAAACTAAGGGCCAGATTCTCAGAGGAGATACGACGGCGTATCTCCAGATACGCCGTCGTATCTCTGAGTTGCGCCGTCGTATTTATGCACCTGATTCTTAGAATCAGTTACGCATAGATTTCCCTTAGATCCGACAGGCGTAAGTCTCTTACGCCGTCGGATCGTAACTGCATATTTACGGAGGCCGCTAGGGGCGTGTACGCTGATTTACGTGTCGAAATATGTAAATCAGCTAGATACCCGAATTCACGAATGTACGCCTGGCCGACGCAGTACAGTTACGCCGTTTACGTTAGGCTTTTCCCGGCATATAGTTACCCCTGCTATATGGTGGCGTAAGTGCGGCATACCAATGTTAAGTATGGCCGTCGTTCCCGTGACAAATTTTGAAAATTTTACGTCGTTTGCGTAACTCGTCCGTGAATGGGGCTGGACCTAATTTACGTTCACGTCAAAACCAATACGTCCTTGCGGCGTATTAGGAGCAATGCACACTGGGAGATTTCCACGGACGGCGCATGCGCCGTTCGTGAAAAACGTCAATCACGTCGGGTCACAGAACATTTACATAAAACACGCCCCCCTGTTCCAAATTTGAATTAGGCGGGCTTACGCCGGCCGATTTACGCTACGCCGCCACAACTTACGGAGCAAGTGCTTTGAAAATACAGCACTTGCCCGTCTAAGTTGCGGAGGCGTAGCGTAAATCGGATATGTTACGCCGCCGCAAAGATACGCGGATCTACGTGAATCTACCCCTTAGCGTATATTGATTAGTTTGCGCAAAAGTTATACGGTCTACAAAATAGGGGATAGTTTTATGGCATTTTTATTGTTAATTTTTTTTTACTAGTTATGGCGGTGATCTGCGATTTTTATCCTGCAACATTTTGTACTGCAACATTATGGCAGACAGATCGGCTATAAAAATGCACTGATTACTGTATAGATGTAAATGGCAGTGAAGGGGTTAACCAGTAGGGGGCGGGGAAGGGGTTAAGTGTGTCCTAACTGTTAGGGGGTGGGGCTTACTGTGACACGACAATGATCGCTGCTCCCGATGAGAGGGAACAGAAGTTATCGTGTCTACAAACTATGGGATACATTTCTGGCATTTTTTTTGTACTAGTGATGGCGGTGCTTGGCGATTTTTAGTGGGACTGCGACATTGTGGTGGACAGATCTGACCCTAAGTGACACTTTTTGGGGACCAGTGACACCAATTCAGTCATCAGTGCTAAAAAAAATGCACTGATCCCTGTATAAATGACACTGGTAGGGAAGGGGTTAACACTAGGGAGCGATCAAGGGGTAAGGGTGTCCTAAGGAGGTGCTTTCTAACTGTGGGGGGGGGGGGTGTGTTACAGAGATCGTGTTTCATCTTAGCTGAAACAGAAGATCTCTCTTTTCCTTACCGACAGATCAGCAGTGTGCCTTGTTTACATAGGCAGACCTCTGCTCTGTGTCTCCTGTGAATGATTGGCGGGTTGTGGCGGCCATCGCACCCACCAGAACCACTGATTGGCTCCTGCTGTGTGCAATCACAGTGGGAGCAGCACGTGCGCCCCCCTACCTGGGGTGCACAAAATCATGTACAGGTACGTGATTTTGCGCAGCTGGGCCGCCCAGCCGCAGTATATGTACGGTGAGTGGTCAGGAATTTGTTATAGTGACATTAAACCGATATTGTAACCAAAAATGTAATATATTGTAGCTTACCAATCATTAGATGTAGTGGCTGCATTAGTATTCTTTTTTTCACTCTGTTATCACCTGGTAATCTGACCAGTAACACACCTCCTGTATTAGAGTGCCCCCACTCTGGATGAAGGAGCACAGGGGGCACCTTTGGACAGCAGCATTGTCAGTCTGGGGGGAGGGGAGTGTTAAATGTACTAGCATATTTGGATACACAAACAAATTGAAGCCAAACTCCAGCTCACACTGCAGTTACTCAATCAGTTACAGAAAACATTTTTTTTTCCTTTTGCAATGAAGGTTTTACATTAATAAATAAAAGCTGATCATTGTAACCACCTGTGTCAGTGGTAAATGGTTTGTCTCATTCATGAAAACTGATACATCTGATAGAGAGCTCTTTCTTTAAAAAAAAAAAAAAACAGACTTGCTGGTTGAATCATCAGATGAACATAGAAGAAAGAAAATGTAACAATTACAACTCAAACCTCTTTTAAAGCGGAGGTTCACACAAAAAGTGAACCTTCCGCTTTTTGGATCCCCTCCGGTGACACATTTGGCACCTTTTAGGGGGGAGGGGAGTGCAGATACCTGTCTGAGACAGGTATTTGCACCACTTCCGGGTCTGATCCCCGCGGGGAATCCAGCCTGTGACGTCACTCCCCCCCCCTGTTTTCTGAGAAACACTGTTCCCAGGAGAGAGCGGGGACCAGTTATGGCGTGCCGCGATCCTCGCGCATGCGCAGTAGGGAATTGGGCAGTGAAGCCGTCAGGCTTCACTTCCTGATTGCCTCACCGAGGATGGCGGCGGAAGCAGCCGAGGCCTGAGCGATTGCTCAGTCTCGGCTGCTGACATCGCGGGCGAGCTGGACAGGTAAGTGTCCATTTTTTAAAAGTCAGCAGCTGCCGTATTTGTAGCTGCTGACTTTTAAAAAAAGAAATCCTCCGCTTTAAAGAGTGGAGGGCCCTATTAGTCTGGGGCCCTGTCTGCAAACCAAGCCTTTTTGTCCAACATCAGTGCCTGACCTCACAAATGTGCTTCTGGAAGAATGGTCAAACATTCCCATAGGCCTCGTACACACGGCCGAGAAACTCGACGGGCAAAACACATTGTTTTGCTCGTCGAGTTCCTTGTGAAGCCGCCGAGGATCTCGGCGAGCCAAATTTTCCCATTCCCGTCGGGGAAAAAGAAGACATGCTTTCTTTTTGGCCCGACGAGATTCTCGGCGGTTTCCTCGTTGAAAAGTGTACACACGACCGGTTTCCTCGGCAAAAGAAAAAAACCAGCAAGCTTCTTGTTGGTTTTTGCCGAGAAACTCGGCCATGTGTACGAGGCCATAGACACACTCCTAAACCTTGTGGACGGCCTTCCCAGAAGAGTTGAAGCTGTTATAGCTGCAAAGGGTGGGCCAACTCAATATTGAACCCTACGGACAATGACTGGGATGCTATTAAAGTGCATTGTACTTTAGAAAGTAGCAAAGGACGGATGGACGGCCGCACACCAAAGAACTCTTGAGTTGTCTATATTGAAGGAACATGAGCAAACACCACAAATACACAGCAGAAATCACTAAGTATGAACAGCAATCATTCTCCTCACCCAGGCAGTCCCATCCCCCCACAGTTAGAATCACTCCCTAGGACACACCGTCAATCCCTTGATCACCCCCTAGTGTTAACCCCTTCACTGCTATTGTCATTTATACAGTAATCAGTGCATTTTTATAGCACTAATCGCTGTATAATTGTCAGTGGTCCCAAAAACGTGTCAAAAGGGTCAGATCTGTTCACCGCAATGTCGCTGTCCTGATAAAAATCGCAGATCACCACCATTACTAGTAAAAAAATTATAATAATGCCATAAATCTATCCTCTATTTTGTAGACGCTTTAACTTTTGCGCAAACCAATCAATATACGCCTATTAGATTTTTTTTACCACAAATATGTAAAAGTATACATATTGGCCTAAACTGAGGAAGAATTTTTTTTTTTTAATTGGGGGGATATTTATTATAGCAAAAAGTAAAGACTATTGTTTTTTTTTTTTTAAATGTACGCTCTTTTTTTGTTTGTAGCGCAAAAAAAAAAATCGCAGAGGTGATCAAATAGCACCAAAAGAAAGCTCTATTTGTGGGGAAAAAAGGGACGTCAAATTTGTTTTTTTTAGAAAGTCGCACGACCGCGCAATTGTCAGTTAAAATGACGCAGTACCGAATAGTAAAAAATAGCCTGGTCATTAAAACGGGGGTTCACCCTAAAACACCAATAGACCGTTACATCCAGCATACTGCTGACATCTACAGTATGCTGGAATTTTTTTTTTGTACCGCTTTACTTACGGTCTTATGGTTTTTTCACGGGGCTTCCGGTTTCCCGCTCCCCCGGGGAGTAGGCGTTCCTAAGACGAGGCTTAGATGATTGACGTTCGGGTAAAGCGCCTCATCACCTTCCGAAAATATCCGAGGGGGACTCGGCACTTTACGGGGCCTGCGCAGTCAGCTCTACACGGCAGGCGCAGGCGCCGTAAAGAGCCGAGCCCCGTCGGATATTTTCGGAAGGCGATGACACGCTTTACCCGCACGTCAATCGTCTCCTGGGAGGATCAACACTCACTCCCAGGAGACATTGCGCAGAGCTCCCCGTCGGGGAAAAGGAGCGACACGCCCACTCCCCGCAAGGAAGAAGACCCGGAAGTGCGGCTGAAGACAGGTAAGTGTACACATTTAAAAAAAAAATGACAACCCTACAAGCCTTTATTAAGGCTGGAGATAGGTTAGCTAAAAAGTTAATTTTGAGGGTGAACCTCCGCTTTAAGGGGGCAAATCTTCCCGGGCTGAAGTGGTTAAACATTATTTTAAGTCCGATTCTACTTTAAAAGCAGATCTGCAGAGGTCTTTATTCAGGATCACAAACATCATTTTTTCAGAGTAAAGAAGCTCCAGGATTTGTGTTTGTTTTTCTGTATTCTATGACTTAATAACAGAAGGTCTGTTTAGGGTAGGCACATCTTTTTTTTTCTGTCTGAAGCATTTAAGCGAGTCCGTGGACCTTGACCAACTTTGACCCATTGCTGCTCATTAAACAGCTGCAAAATTACATACATACAGCGGTAATTATCCCAAACTGCAAATTCTGTACTTTTTATTATATCCTCATCTCGGCAAAGCAGGACACATCCAATCAATGGCTCGAGCAGAAAGACGGCAGCCGAGGCAGGGAAATGAGCGCTTTCATTTGTCCCTCTTGTTCTTGCACCAGACTTCGAATTTAAAAATAACACCTGACCTACGCAGATGTTATTCCAAAGACAACTTTTTATACCATCAGCAAATAGTCTATAAAGAGATTTGAATTTGAATAGTTCTACAGCACTTGGTAGAATATATTCCAACTTTTCAAGAGAACTTTCTTTCGTTAGATGCGTCTGATTTATTAACCACTTAAAGCGTGAGTTCACCCGAAAAAATTTTTTTAACATTAGATTGATGCTCATTTTGTCTAGGGGAATCGGGTGTTTTTTTTTAATCGAAGCAGTACTTACCGTTTTAGAGAGCGATCTTCTCCGCCGCTTCCGGGTATGGTCTTCGGGACTGGGCGTTCCTATTTGATTGACAGGCTTCCGACGGTCGCATACATCGCGTCATGAGTAGCCGAAAGAAGCCAAACGTCGGTGCGGCTCTATACGGCGCCTGCGCACCGACGTTCGGCTACTTTCGGAAAATCGTGACGCGATGTATGCGACCGTCGGAAGCCTGTCGGAAGCCTGTCAATCAAATAGGAACGCCCAGTCCCGCAGCCCATACCCGGAAGCGGCGGAGAAGATCGCTCTCTAAAAAGGTAAGTACTGCTTCGATTTTAAAAAAACTACCCGATTCCCCTTGACAAAATGAGCATCAATCTAATGTTAAAAATTAACTTTTTGGGTGAACCTCCACTTAAACCCCCTGGGAGGATTTACCCCCTTAAAGGGGTTGTAAGGCTTTGTTTTTGTTTTGTTTTTTAAATAACAAACATGTCATACTTGCCTCCACTGTGCAGTTCGTTTTGCACAGAGTGGCCCCGATCCACGTCTTCTGCGGTCCCTCGGCGGCTGTCTTGGCTCCTCCCCGCAAGAGCTAACCCCCTTCATGTGAAGCTCTCTCTCCCAAGGGGGTTAGTTTGCAGGCGTGCTCCCATGATACAGCCGGCGGCTATAGCCGCCGACTGTATTATTCGGCCCTGCCCCCGCAAGCCGCGTCATTGGATGTGATTGACAGCAGCGCGAGCCAATAGCTGCGCTGCTATCAATCTACTCAATCAAGCCAATCAACGGCCAGACTCCGTTTAAAAGAGGACGTTGGGGGACGCGCACAGCAGGTGAACAGGCTCAGGTAAGCAAAATTTGTGTTTTTCAGCTTAATGCATAGGTTGCATTAAGGAGAAGGAACATGAAGGTTTACAACCCCTTTAATGACCAGGCCATTTTTTTGTGATACGGCACTGTGTCGCTTTAATTACGCTGTACCCAAGCAAAATGTATGTCCTTTATTTCCCCACAAATAGAGATTTATTTTGGTGGTATTTGATCACCTCTGCGGTATTAATTTTGTTGCGCTATAAACAAAAAAAGACGAACAATTTCGGAAATAAATATATTTTTTACTTTTTTGCTATAATAATTATCCCAAATATTTGTCTGCCTGTCCAATGTTCAAACTTGTGCTGACACGCCCCCCTGCTCAGCCATTCACTGGAAAGGTCAGAGTTCTGCTGCTTCTCCACCCCTAGCTCTGTAGCTGAAAATAGAGATTATGAGGCCATTAAAAAGAAAAAGAAAAAAAGCATTCAGAATGTTTTTATATATACAAATGTTTTGCCCTTCTTTGCAATTTTAAATGGAATGGGTTGTTTTACAAGGTAAAGGTTTACACAGTGGATAAGTGGTTAGCACTTCCACCTAGCAGCACTAGGGTGGTTGGTTCAAATCCCAACTATGACAATACCTGCCTGGAGTTTGTATGTTCTCCCTGGTTGGGTTTCCTCCCACACTCCAAAGACATGCTGGGAGGTTAATTGGCTCCTGTCTAAATTGGCCCCAATATGTGTATGTATGAATTAGGGGCTTTAGGTTGTAAGCTCCTTGAGGCCAGGGATTGATGTGAATGTACAATAATATTAGTAAATTGTTGGTTCTATATAAATACCTGTAATAACAATAAATATTCTTTAACTTTTTCCTCTTTGGACCCAAAAAAGAAAATCCTTATGGTACAGGAAACCAAGAAGAAAAATAGTATCAAGATGTCAGCAAAGCCATCAGTATCAGTTTTCTTTCAAGTATAGCTGTCAAACGAACAATAGTAAAATGGGAAAGTAAAAAGCTATCATATTGTTAATATGACAAAAATTATTATGCAAAACACAGAATTATTTCTTAAGTGTCAGTTAGGTATTAAATATTTGAAATGTCAGTAAAGGGTGATGGTGTCAAAGGCAGAAATATGTTTTTTACATAAAAATGAATGCTGCTAAAATATCTAATTATTTCATAGGCTATGAGGTTTATTTACTAAAGACAATTTGGCACTTCACTTTTCAAGTAAAGCTACACTTTCCAAGGAAATTTTCCCCAGAGTTCAGTGAATGTGGTGAAATTTCTCTTTAAAAAGAATAGCCAATCATGCAGTGGCATCGCTATGGGGGGGCAGGGGGTGCGGCCCGCAACGAGTAACACCCGCCAGAGTGGTAACACTAGGGCCGCCGCTACACAGTGCACTATATTGCTTTCATTTGCAGAGCTGCAGCAGAGCGGTGTGAGCAGAACACGTAGCTGTGCGGGGGGAGGCTGCCTATAACACTCCCCCGTCAGTGAAGCTAACCCTCGAATCTCCAATATCTCCTTCCGCTGGAGTTGGGGGGCAGAGCTAGGGGTGTGGCTGCCTTCTCTACTCCTCCCACAGACTCCTTCACTCTGGCTGAGCCTGTGGCTGAAGGAGGAGAAAGAGGCGAGGACACAGCAGCCTAGAGTGTCTTCATCTCTGCCGTTATGCTGTAAGTTACTGCACACTGTCACTGCATAGATCCTTAACCTGCCCTATACCACCTCAACCTGCCAGTATACCACGCAAACTGCCCTATACCACCTCAACCTGCCAGTATACCACCCTAAACTGCCCTATACCACCTCAGCCTGCCAGTATACCACCCTAAACTGCCCTATACCACCTCCACCTGCCAGTATACCACCCCAAATGGCCCTATACCACACCAACCTGTCCTATATCACCTCAACCTGCCAGTATACCACCCCAAACTGCCTTATACCACCCCAACCTGCCCTATACCCCCTTAACCTGCCCTATACCACCATATACTACCCTAACCTGCCACTACACCACCCTAGCCTGCCACTATACCACCCTATACTAACCTAACCTGCCACTATACCACCCTATACTATCATTTACAGGGGCTGGTTTGGGGTGAACCTCAGGACCGTGCACTGCCTGCAGGGCGCTGACCGGATAGACAAGGGGGGTGACACCAGGTGACCTTTTAAAAAATCACAATTTTGCTTGCACACGATTGGATGATAGAAGTCAAAAGAGCTCCACCTCATTCCCTAAGTTCTGCTACATATTCCCTAAGTTCTGGAGAAAAAAATCCCTTCCGCAGTGCAAATCTCCCCTCCCCTTTTGCCTTTATTGAATCAACCCCTATGTCTCATAGTAGTATACAATTTTAAACATGGATTTGGAACAGGGGTTGGTTTTCTAAAGGTGAATAGGTTGTTGACTTTGAAGGGAAATAGCCCTAGAGCTTAGTGAATGAGGTAAAGCGCTGCTGACATTTATTATCCAATCATGAGCAAGAAAAAAATGCTGTTTTTTAAATTTTCCGTACGTAATTGGCTATGCTTTGCAAAGTGAAACTTCACCACATTCACTATGCTCTGGGGCAAATTCCCTTGCAAAGCGAACAGCCTACTTGCTTATTGTAAATCAACCCTATAGTGTGCAACATTACTGGCCAATGCAATAAAAACCACAGAGATGATAAAATACAACCAAAAGAAAGCTCTATTTGTGGGGAAAAAGGACGTCAATTTTGTTTGGGTACAACGTTGCACGACCATACAATTATCAGTTAAAGCGACACAGTGCCGTATAACAAAAAATGGTCTGGTCATTGAGCAGCCAAATATTCCGGGAGTGAAGTGATTAGTGATTATACTTGCAGAGACTTTTGTAGATTGAAATCGTTCTGGGGGGTGGTGATCTGCAGCAGCGGGAAGTTGACATGAGTAAGACACCAACATTAGTATCCGATCAACAGTCAGTAATGATGTAAGAAGTAAACCTTGACATTAAAGCATTCCGACACATAGACAGTAAAATCATTAATATTAGGACTGTTGACACAACAGGTGTTGGGTTGCTGGAATTTCAAACCTCTAATGTGACCTAATGCTTGGTAACCTCTTCCCTCGGCATTCTATAAATGCTTTGCTACAATATCAAATAATACCAGGGCTGCACCGAAAGTAATGTAAAAGTGGGCATAACTTCTTTATTAACTTACATAGGTCGTTCAAATCTCACAAGTTAGTAGAGCAACTGTTCCTACAACTTCTTTTTCATTGAAGGTATACAATGGATTCTAAGCAGACGAAAAGTGCCGTAGTTGAGTTCTTAATAAAGGAGGGGTGAAGAATATCCGACATCCACAAAACAGAATGGCCCGGATTCAGATAAATTTGTGTATCTTTCGGCGGGCGTAGCGTATCTCAGATACACTACGCCGCCGTAACTTACAGCGGCAGGTCCCGTATTCAGAAAGAACTTGCGCTGTAAGTTACGGTGGCGTAGTGTAACTGGGCCGGTGTAAGCCCACCTAATTCAAATGTGGAGAAGGTGGGCGTGTTTTATGTTAATTACTCGTGACCCCATGTAAATTACGCTTTTTGCGAACTGCGCATGCGCCGTCCGTGGACGTATCCCAGTGCGCATGCTCCAAATTACGCCGAAAAGCCTCATTGTTTTCGACGTGAACGTAACTTACGCAAAGCCCTATTCGCGAACGACTTACGCAAACGATGTAAACGACGCAAAATTCGACGCTGGCCCGACGTCCATACTTAACATATAGCATGGGTAACTTTACGCCGGAAAAAGCCTTACGTAAACGACGTAAAAAAATGCGCCGGGCGGACGTACGTTTCTAAATCGGCGTATCTACCTAAGTTGCATATTCGACGAGGAAGTCTAGGGAAGCGCCCCTAGCGGTCAGCGTAAATATTGCACCCTAAGATACGACGGCGTAGGCAACATTGAGGCGTATCTGATTCTATGAATCAGACGCCGAGATGCGACGGCCCGCACTCAGAGTTACGATGGCGTATCTGGAGATACGCCGTCGTAACTGCTTTCTGAATCAGGGTCAATGTTTATACAAATGACACTATTGACAAGAGCAATTTACACAGATGGATGAAAAAGTTGAAATGGTGCCATTTCTGTGAACATTCCGAGTAACTTTAGAGGAACAGTTACTCTACTAACAAGTTAATAAAGTGTAAGTTAATAAAAAGGTTACGCTCACTTTTGCATTAGTTTCAATCAATACAACCCTTGTAACAACATTATTATTAATTTTATAAAAAAAAATTATGAAATAAGATTATGAATAAAATGTGAATCAAAAAGTGACAATGTAAATATATGTGAAAAATGTATTGCACATATGTGGAGGAAAAAATAATACAAATATAAAAATATAAATATAAAAATATAAACGTCTCTTGAAAGATGAATATAAAGTGCAATGTCAACGTCTCTGAAAGATGAAGATAATACAGTGCAACAATGTTCATAAATATGAAAGACCCAGCAAAATTATATATTCCAGGACTTTCACCACCACCAAGGAAATTGGAGATCTCTGTGTCATATTAATTCAGTAAGTGGGGACTCTTACCAGAAGGGGTAGACCTCCTGTAGTAGCGAGGTCAAAAACGCCTGCAGAAAAAGCCCTCTGTGGGGTCTAAAGATGTGTCCTGTCCCCAGGACCCGCTGGCAGTCTAGGGCGGTCCTCCTTGATAACTGGCTACCGTCCAAACTTTCCTCCTCCAAGTCCCAGTCATCCAAGTAACATGGAGTGTATAAAAGAATAAAGGCTCCAATAGTGTATTACCATAAAAAATAATTTTGGTACAAATCCAGGGATTAATACAAATCCAGCATAAAACACGTTTGCTGATGTCATTACACCCCACGTGACCCCTGGAAGTGCGGGTGTTTGAATTTTAGTTTTGCCGGCAAACGTGTTTTATGCTCTATTTGTATAATTTGTGGGAAGCTGCCCCCCCCCCCAGAAGAAAACAGTGATTGTTGCTAGCGGCTCTAGCAGCCGCTAGCGAAAATTGCAAGAGAATCCGGCTGGCTGGTTGTACCCAAATTGATTGATCGATCAACTTGGTACATTCAGCCTGCCCATCAATTGTTCAAACGGTTAATGGTTCAAATCCCGGCCAGTTCCTGCTGAACCAGCCAAGATTGAATTGTGTATGGACGACCTCAACAAGTATATCTAACACTACTCTCCCCCCAGACTGACAATGCTGCTGTCTGCTGTGCCCCCTGTGCTCCTTCAACCAGTGTGTAGATGATAAGGATATTGCATATTTTATGTTCCTTATTAAGTTTGGCATCACAAATATCTAATAAAGCCTTTAATATCCTGGTTAAGGAGGCCATATAAGGACATAAGCATAGCTTTACCCTATACCAAAAATTGTCATTGTTAACTGACCAAATTCTTGAGGAGTCATATTGCAAAGGGAGTTGGCTTGGGGATTGTCTATTCCTTATACAAGTTTACATATTACAGTTATCACTTGGAACATTTAGTCTCATCCAGAGCTGCCATTAAGCATGCGTCTGTTTGATTATCTGGCCATGCTTTATGAAAATCAGAGGGACTCCATGGCGGAAACAGCATCTTTAGTTTAGTATTCTTATCATATTTTCTTTAGCTTTATCTGTATCTGTCATTACTTTCAATAAATGTTGACTTTTAATTATTTGTGGGATCTCTCCTTGCATATATCAAGCACAACCCAAAAATGTGACAGTAGGCAGACCATTACAGGACATTTACTGGCCAGATCACCAGGTGAAAACAGAGGAAACTAAATCCTAAAAAACAAAACAGATGCAGCCACCATATCTAATAATTTGTAACTTACAATATATAACATTTTGGGTTTTGGATTTAAAGCAGAGTTCCACCAAAAAAAAATATTAAAAGTCAGCAGCTACAAATACTGCAGCTGCTGACTTTTAATATACGGACACTTACCTGACCAGGGAACCCGCGATGTCGGGTCCCAAAGCCGATTTGTCCCTCGGGTCTTGGGTGCTGCCGCCGCCATCTTTGGTAAGGGAATCAGGAAGTGGTTCCCTACTGCACATGAGCGCCGCGCGATCCCACTGGTCCCTACTGTCTTCTGGGATCCGTGTGTCTCCCAGGAGAAAGCAGGGTGCAGCGTTGGTCACCGCGGTGATCTATGCCAAGAAGTGGGAGCAAATACCTGGATTACACAGGTATCTGCTCCCTCCTCCTCCCTGAAAGGTGCCAAATGTGACACCAGAGGGGGGGAGGATTCCAAAAAGTGAAAGTTCCATTTTTTGGGTGGAACTCCGCTTTAATACTGCTTTAACAATTTTAATATTATATATATATATATATATAATTGTATCATATATTAAAGTGTTTACTCTTTCATTTTTATTTAATTTTTTATTTTCAGAAACAGAGCATGTCTTATCTCACAAAGTAAATATGTTTCAATAGAACATGCAGAGAGCAGTTAATGCAGTTGCTGTTGTAATATATGTTTTAAGCTAATTGATGTCTTAGGCCAATGCCCTGCCCTGTATTACAGAAGAGACATAATGAATGTTGAGATGCATTTTGAATACATGCAACCTTTCATCCCATAATCCTTCTGGAATGTGAGCTGGACTTTGTTTGGGTATTTTCTCTGCTCCAGGGATATCGCCACAGTTCACGTAACTTTCCTGCCAGTGCCAACATTTCTTTTTGCTTTTCTGGATACCTTTATCTAATCCTATTCTATTCACATTGCGTTGGCTGTATGCTGTGACTTGCCATCCATGTACTAATAGTTTTCTTGAAGTTTAATTGCACGTTGGCTCGTGTTACTTGAGTTACCAGCCCAAATATAGTTTTACAAATCATTATCTCAATGCTTAGAGCGACAACCCGTGCAAAATTGCCACATGGCATTCTAAATCACCAGGGACACAGTAGACTAACCAGATGCAATGTGATTTCACAAACCTAAATTCGACAGAAGTTTTATTGTTATATTCTTCTTGTTCCTATCAGTGTACACCAAAAGGAGAATATTTCTACAATTATTTTATTAAAAAAAAAAAAAAAACATTGTCTGACCTTTTGAGGAAGAGCTAACATCTATTGATTGGTTGCTTCTAATATCTCTTAATTCCCGTACTTTGATTTTCTTGCAAATTTTTATCTTATATTTTTATCCACAATCTGACAGCCCAGCAGGCAACTTTGTACTTGATGACCCAGCCAAATCAACTATTAAAGAATTTATCTCTCAGTGGAGCTGTGATATAAACATGATAATCTGTTTGGCGTTCCTGATGAGGCACTATGAATAAATCATAGGAATCCAGTGTTCGAGATGAAAAGTTTACTATTTATTACATAGGGATACTCCCATAAGGCCCTGCCTTTTTTAAATCCTACTCTTCAGCCTCCCGTAGAACTCGGGGAAGCATTTTTTAGGTGCGGCTCCAATTGGCATGTCTTAAACTTTATAGGGTCTTAAAATAAGAATTCACGACAGCTGTTGCCTAATTGGTTTCCAGGGCAACCATTTTGTACATCAACGGGATGCGTTTTATAGCGGTTACAATGTACTATTGTTTCGAACTTTTAATTGATTAAAAATACATTAATATTGTTGGTCATGAAAAGATGCTTACATTTTAAACCGTGTTTCCGTGACTAATCTAGAATCTTGGCAAAAGAACATGAACAAAAACATGTCCATAGTTCAACTGCATAACGCAGATATATAGAGAGAATATTATTTTTAGCCGTAGTATTTTTTTTTTGTAGTATTTCATTTATTGATTTTGTGTTTGTCTCCTTACAAGAAATTGTTGTTTCATAGAAGTGAGGTCAGGTTGAAAAAGACGCAAGACTATTTAGTTCAACCAATAGAATAAAAAAAACAAAAAATAAAAACCTCAATAAACACAGTGAGCCCACAGTTAAACCAAAGACAAAAAAAACAATAAAGCATGATCCAATTTGCTCCAAAAAATCATTCTTGATTCCCCAGGAGGCATTCAGATATTCCTTGGATCGAGTTTTGGATCATATTTTTGGATCAAGTTATAAAGTTTTAAAACAGTTTTTTGCTACAGTCCAATCAATCCAGCACCTTACCATATTCTCAGGGGTGAACAACTAATGGTGATACCATATTATTACAACTCATAAAAGAAATAACCAGTACATCCAAAATGAACCTCAAAAATCCAAAATGTTTTTGAGAATCAATCACAAAGTGCAAAGAAGTAGGTTGATGTTTTGGGGTCATAACAAACCCCTTTCCCCCCCTCTCTATTTTTCCTGTTGACCATTGTCTCCCGTGTAGAAACGTTTAGTGAATCCAAAATGTTAAAGTTGATTTATTGGATTTACAGTTCTATAATAAAACAAATATATAAAAGTGTTGTTTGGGAAATACTTGGATCTATTTTAGGTACTTATAGATAATGGGGCAGATCCACAAAGAGAGTACGCCGGCGTATCTACTGATACGCCGGCATACTTTCAAATTTCCCGCGGGATCTGGGTTAGATCCGACAGGCGTACGTCTTCGTACGCCTTCGGATCTTAGATGCAATTCTTCGGCGTCCGCTGGGTGGCGTTCCCGTCGTAATCCGCGTCGAGTATGCACCCTGTGCGCACGCCTATGCCCGGCCCTCTGATTCCTACTGTATTAAAGCGTATTGTATTTGTACTGTCTACCACCAAGTTGTAAAGTGCTGCGTAAACTGTTGGCGCTATATAAATCCTGTATTATAATAATAATAAATGGTTGTGGAACAAATCATTTGAGTTTCTATTATTTCTTATGGGGAAATTTGCTTTGATATACAAGTGATTTGGATTACAAGCAGATTTCTGGAACTAATTATGCTCGCAATCCAAGGTTTTACTGTATATGGTGTTTTTTTCCTTTTATCTATTTTTTTTTTACTTAGTAGAGATCTATGTTTGTCCAAAGCATGTCTTCACATACTGTTGACTGACTCACTAATACATTTTCTATTTGCTTTTCAAAAATTGTATTGTACTTTTTTTTTATAGAAGAATTAGGAAAATCATTTGTATGTCTCTTCCCCTGTGTCCAGTATACTACATACATAACATTTGATATTGTGTTTCCTAATGACTTTGTAGGGGGGGGGGGGATCAGGTTCTGTACATTGTAGAACTGTTAGGCACTGTGGGTAGCGGGAGAGAGCAGTACTTTATTTCTTCTCTGCTTCTCTGCAGGGTAGAGTTTTATTGTGGGATTGATTTTTGAGACAGAGCCACTTTAAATGCTTTTTGCACCATAGGGAAGGAGAAAAGAATTTGGTGGACAACTGTACTACCGGTTTACTTAGAAAGAGGTAGCAACTAAACTGCCCCCAAACCATTGCAGTTTCCACCTAATTCAGATCCCTATAATGTCCAATAGAGCAGATTCAATACAGCAGTCCATTCACTGTTAGTCAACACCCCTGATGAATGACGCCTGTGAGAATGTATTTTCTAATATAATCCTCTCTTCTGTGTAGATTGGCTCCATTAAAGTCTATGGACAGCGTTCCATGCATAGACTTCCAAGTGAGATAAAAGGAGCGGTAAAGTAAAAATCATTGCACTCCACCACGAAACAAACAACAAACAGAGATCTATGAAATATATTAAATACAGCTTCACTAAGTGTATTAAGTGAAAAAATAGTATATATATATATATATATATATATATATATATATATATATATATATTTATTAAAGAAGCTGCTCCCTTAAAGTGGTGTGAAAACAACTTTAGCAATGTGGGAGGTGTATAATAATAAGGGGGGGGGGCGCTAATAGTAGGTGATAGATAAATTCCAAATTCTAGCT
Source organism: Rana temporaria (assembly GCF_905171775.1). NCBI lineage: Eukaryota > Metazoa > Chordata > Amphibia > Anura > Ranidae > Rana > Rana temporaria. Next base: position 184,833,196 of record NC_053495.1, on the reverse strand, counting down.
TGAAACAATATATTACCGTATTTATTGGCGTATACCGCGCACTTTTTTGCCCTTAAAATCAGGGCAAAATCGTGGGTGCGCGATATACGCCGATACCCGTTTCCCGCGCTGTATTTGAACCACTCCGCCGACATATACCGAGCGCAGTACACTCGGGTATAGTCGGGCAGGCTCGGCTCCGCTCGCAGTCACGTCCTGTGCGTCCTGTACGTCCTTTACGCGAGAGGAGCCGAGCCTGCCCGAGTATACCCGAGTGTACTGCGCTTGGTATATGTTGGCGGAGTGGTTCAAACACAGCGCGGGAAGCGGGGATCGGCTGAAAAACACAGCGGGAAGGAAACCACGATGGCCGCAGAATGACGCCGGACCGGACAAGGCCGACGATGGACGCCGGGCAAGACACCGACGAGGGGCATCCAAACTGTATGTATTTCTTTTTTTTTCAGGAATTTTCCTTCTAGGTTGGGGGTGCGCGCTATATGCCGGGGCGCGTTTTTCTTCATGTTATCCATGGTAATTTCTTCTGTTGGAGTCCATTCCTGTCCAGTCCCAGGACAGGAATGCGTGTGTACGACGTTTTGAGGTTTCTCGTTGAGAAAACTCCCCAGAATCTAGGCGAGAGAAATAGAGAACCTGCTCTCTATTTTCTCATCATGATTTTCCTGCCGAGAAAATTCTTATGAAAATGCAATAAAACTATCCCCTATTTTGTAAACGCTATAAATTTTGCGCAAACCAACCGATAAACGCTTATTGCGATTTTTTTTACCAAAAATAGGTAGAAGAATACGTATCGGCCTAAACTGAGGAAATTTAAATGTTTTATATATTTTTGGGGGATATTTATTATAGCAAAAAGTAAAAAATATTGATTTTTTTTCAAATTTGTCGCTCTATTTTTGTTTATAGCGCAAAAAATAAAAACCGCAGAGGTGATCAAATATCACCAAAAGAAAGCTCTATTTGTGGGAAAAAAAGGACGCCAATTTTGTTTGGGAGCCACGTCGCACGTTTTGCAAAAAGGGGCAAGGTCCTTTAGCTGCATTTTGGTCCGGGTCTTAAGTGTTAAACAAACATATCTGACTTTAAAAGTCAGAATTTCATTTTATAGATTTCTTTTAGAGCTCTTCAGTAAGCCTCGAATACGCACCCACTAGAATCTTGTTAACTTCATCTAACAGAAAATCGCTGGATATCTCTTTAAACGATTCGTAGTGCAGCAATAAAAGCGAAAGCTTGTTGTCCCGAAAGAACAGGAAAACTGTGATTAATTGCAGAAGTAATGGTTGGTAATCACATGCGTAGCAAAGCACAGAGGTAAGATCTATTGTTAGCCCAATGCAGGATCTGGGGTGAACACAACTCTCGCGCAGCACTCCAACGTGACCTTTGCGAGATCACAGGAGGACAATTGTTTTCCTAAATCAGGTTTGTTTTTAGAGGCTGCTCATTAAAAAATTGCTGAATAGGCACTTCCCCCCTCGAAATGCGTCCATTTATGTATCAGCTGCGGCTATTAACGCACTAATTATATTCCTCCATACAACTCGCTTGTGATCTGGAAGACCCAGTACTATAACATACCAAATTTAATAAAGCCTGTTTTGTTTTGCCGTGTGCCACAGCTGCCGTTGGCCTGAAGATTCCAACGGGGACTGTTCCCCGTCCATCATCGGAGGGCCGTTTACATTGATTCTATGTAATGCAATAATTCTAGACAGCCATCACTGTTCAACAGTTGTCAAAATTTCCACGCAGTTCTGTTTGTGAACTGATATACACTAATTGGCATAGATACTTTGATAGAACAACATGAACACCGTAATAACATCTACATTTTCCCGGCACTCACTGACACAGCAATTAGACCTACCACTGCGATTATTTTCACATATTTTGTGAATTTGTGTTAGATGTCTCATTACGAGGTTTTTCAGGATGTTCACCTTATCTTACAAAGAAACACCAATTATAGCTGATGAGAAAGTTAAAAAAAAAACCTGCACATATTACCTTTGCTTCATAGAAGCACATCCTAGCTTCTATTTTTCAATAACCGGTGAATTATTTAGAATCCAGTTTTTTTTTTTCTTGTTTACTTCCGCAGAGAGCTTCTTTATTAAGGGGTGTCTGTCATGTCGTTATTTAACGGTATGCAATTGTAAGTCGTCTTTTTTATCTTTAGACTTTGCTGGAAAACTTCTAAGGGAAAAAGAAGCACCGTTTTTTTTTATGAGTTCTTAACGTCTCACTGAAGTCACAGAGATCAAAATTAGCCAAAGATTGCGGGTCTTTTATCATTGAAGCAGGCTTACCCTCACTCTTCCATCGTTGTACAGTCTTCTCTACTGTACTGGAATAGCATACTCTGAGCTTCTCACAGTGTGCATTAGAAGATGCAGTGTGTCCCAAGTCAATGACTGTATTCCAAGTTACCAATTTCCAACAATTCCTATATCATGTGCACACCTACATCCTTTATCACGCCCACAGTCTCTGACTATCTCTTGTATTATGTCTGCAGTCTGACATTTTCTTGTATCATGTCTGCAGTCTCTGACCATCTCTTGTATCATGTCTGCAGTCTCTGACTATCTCTTGTATCATGTCTGCAGTATCTGACCATCTCTTGTATCATGTCTGAGGTCTCTGACCATCTCTTGTATTATGTGTGCAGTCTCTTACCATCTCTTGTATCATGTCTGCAGTCTATGACCATCTCTTGTATTATGTCTGCAGCCTCTGACCATCTCTTGTATTATGTCTGCAGTTTCTGACCATCTCTTGTAATATGTCTGCAGTCTCTGACCATCTCTTGTATCATGTCTGCAGTCTATGACCATCTCTTGTATTATGTCTGCAGTCTCTGACCATCTCTTGTATTATGTCTGCAGTCTCTGACCATCTCTTGTAATATGTCTGCAGTCTCTGACTATCTCTTGTATCATGTCTGCAGTCTCTGACCATCTCTTGTATCATGTCTGCAGTCTGACATTTTCTTGTATCATGTCTGCAGTCTCTGACCATCTCTTGTATCATGTCTGCAGTCTGACATTTTCTTGTATCATGTCTGCAGTCTCTGACCATCTCTTGTATCATGTCTGCAGTCTGGCATTATCTTGTATCATGTCTGCCGTCTCTGATCATTTCTTGTATCATGTCTGCAGACTATGACCATCTCCTGTATCATGTCTGCAGTCTGACATTTTCTTGTATCATGTCTGCAGTCTCTAACTATCTCTGGTATCTTGTCTGCAGTCTCTGAGCATTTCTTGTATCATTTCTGCAGTTTTTGACCATATTTTGTATCATGTCTGCAGTCTCTGATCAATTCTTGTATCATGTATGTAGTCTGACCATTTCTTGTATCGTGTCTGCAGTCTCTGGTTATCTCCTATATCATGTCATCAATCTTTTACCATCTCTTGGACCATGTCTGCAATCTCTGACCATTTCTTGTATCATGTCTGCAGTTTTTGACCATCTTTTGCATTATGTCTGCAGTCTCTGACCAATTCTTGTATGTCTGTAGTCTGACCATTTCTTGTATCATGTCTGCAGTCTCTGGCCATCTCCTGTATCATTTCATCAATCTTGTATCATGTCGACAGTCTTTAACCATCTTTCGCATTATATGCGCAGTCACTGACCATCTCTTGTATCATTTCCGCAGTCTCTGACCACCTATTGTATCATGCCCGCAGTCTCTGACTATATCTTATATCATATTCACAATCTCTGACCAGCTTTTGTATCATATATAAGAAAATATATATATAAAAAAAAGAAAACTGCACTGTATACTAATAACTCCCAAATAGCAGCAGACTCTGCTGTGAGATATACACAGGGGAAAATGCTGTTTAAAAAATTGAGTTGTGCTCTAATACCTGAAAATAAAAAAATAGGAAGCAAATTGCTTACTAACATATAAACCTTTGATGAATAACGACAATAGATAATGATGAGCCACTTATACATCAATAATACTAAGACTTGGTTCACACTGGGGCGGCACAACTTTGGGGGCGACTCGGCAAGGCGACCTAAAGACAACTTTAGAGGCGACTTGCAAAATGATTTCTGTATAGAAGTCAATGCAAGTCGCTCCCAAAGTCGTACAATAACCTTTTTTTAAGTCGGAGCGACTTGCGTCGCTCCCATTAGAACGGTTCTATTGAATAGAACAGGACGCGACTTGTCAGGCGGCTGAGTCGCCTGACGAGTCGCCCCAGTGTGAACCGGCTCTCAATGTTCACGGAGATTTGGTGGGACTAGAAAATTGTGTTCCTTGATGGGTACCATAAAATGGCATCACATCCTCGTACAAATAGAGGCGCAAATAGTCAATAAATGGAAATCTTCCACCATATGAATTCCGTGCTTACCAGCTTACACAGGCTGAATCGCTTGTGGCTAATACCCAGCCAGGGCCTTTTCCTCACGGGATATCAAGGAGATTCCAATCTAACCAGATAGGCTTTCACAGCACACTGGTAAGCCGGATGGTCAGATCTGCCCACTATTGTAGGTACAGGGATCCTCAGTATGGCAATCCGAAAAAAGAGACTCACCATAGTGTAAAACCAGACTTTACATTTAATAGATAAAAATTATTGCACTTGCGTCAACATTGATGATAAAAGCAGATTGGTATAAAAGCCGGCCGCACCCCATATGGGGGACGTGATGCCATTTTATGGTACCCACCAAGGAACACCATTTTCTAGTCCCACCAATTCTCCATGGGCATTTAGTATTATGGATGTATAAGGCCGCGTACACACGATCAGTCCATCCGATGAGAACGGTCCGAACACCACATCTTTTGTATCATGGCCGCAATCTCTGACCATCTCTAATATCATCACTGCAGTCTATGACCATCTCTTGTATCATGTCCATGGTCTTTGATTACATCCTGTTTTGTGTCTGCTGTCTCTTATAATGAATAGTCACAGAATTTCATGTGCTGCCCATAATAAGAAAGATGACCACCACTCATCTAATTCTTTCCACCAATACTGTCCCTTGGCCACCACTTTCATTTACCTTTAATCATGGAGGTTCAGTATCACAGGATGGCATTACCTACAAACTGGTGGCATTTCTCTTTCCACACATCAACGCCAAGTAGCCATACCCAACTTAAAGTGTATCTATGGCAAAACTATGTTTTTTCAATTTGGAGTAGTGATGGTTCGTTTTTTATTGCTGTATGTGTCCCTGTTTAGAGCATTTACTTATCATTATGTGTCTCGGTGACCACAGTGACTGGGGCTGAAGGCAAGGGAAAATCTTAAATTATGAGGTGTGTAGGGGGAAATCTTCCAAAGTATAACACTTGTTCTTGTTCTGATGACAACAACCCCAAAAAAATGTACCCTTACTTTATAGAGATTTCATTTTACTTGCTGTTTTTTTCCCTACGACAGGAAGTGAAGACAAATCACCCCAATGGGACAAAGACAGCAAAAAGTAAACAGGCAGGGTTGTTTAGCCATCCCCTACTTCAGTGTTTCTCAACCTTTTTTCAGTCAAGGCACCCTTTAAAAATTATGGACAATCTCAAAGCATCCTTTGAAAATGATGGACAATCTCAAAGCATTATTTGAAAATTATGGACAGTCTTGAAGCACCCTTTGAAAATGATGGACAATCTCGAAACACCCTTTGAAAATTTTGATCAATCTAAAAGCACCCTTTGAAAATTATGGACAATCTCAAAGCACCCATTAAAAATGATGGCCAATCTCGAAGCACCCTTTGAAAATTATGGCCAATCTCAAAGCACCCTTTGAAAATTATGGACAGTCTTGAAGTACCCTTGAAAATTATAGACAATCTCAAAGCATCCTTTGAAAATTATGGACAATCTCGAAGCACCCTTTGAAAATGATGGACAATCTCGAAGCATCCTTTGAAAATTATGGACAATCTCGAAGCACCCTTTAAAAATTATGGACAATCTCGAAGCACCCTTTGAAAATGATGGACAATCTCGAAGCACCCTTTGAAAATGATGGACAATTTCAAAGCACCCTTTGAAAATGATGGACAATCTCGAAGCACCCTTTAAAAATGATGGACAATCTCGAAGCACCCTTTGAAAATTATGGACAATCTCGAAGCACCCTTTGAAAATTATGGACAATCTTGAGGCACCCCATTCTAAAATATAAAAACTATTCTAATAGCATACCTAATGCAGCAACATCCACACAAGTAGGACACCTAACATTAGAGGTGATTTATTCTTCCAAAGCAAATACACTTTTGCACACTGGTACTGACTAGTATTCCAATGTTTCTATTCTCCCTTAGTTTTCTCCATCATTCAGCTAATGCAACCACAACGCTGATATAATAGGGCTAGGGGAGGGTCAAACAAGGATGTTATGCATGCGACTGACAACCTTCATATCAACTTGTGATGCCATTGGACGTTAGGATGCCAGCAGCTAGAAGGTTGTAATGGTGTAGAATGAAAACCTGTGGCTTTTTGTAACTAATAGGCAGGCTTCATCCACATGCCGGCTTGTAGACAATTTTGGGGTAATTTTTGCATTTTACCAAGGCACCCCTGAAGAAAACTCAAGGTGGGCACCCTGGTTGAAAAAGGCTGCCCTACTCTATTTAACGTTATTAAAAATGTGTACATACACTTTAATTTCTCCAAAAGGCCAAGATAAACTGGGAGGAAAAATACCAGACAAATCTAAGGTTTATAAAGACTGAATTAAATGAGATACTAGGATGATGGGAATTAGGGCTAATACCTAGTTGCAGAAATAAATTGCATACCTGATTTAAAAAATTGTAACATATAAGCCGTAATAAATTTCACTAACAACCATAGTCCGGGCCGTTAGCCAAACTGCATCTGTCGGATCCCGTTGACTTTGTGGGTTTTTTTGACAGTTAAATGTAGCTACAATGTTAAATCTTTAGTCATCAAAACCATGTGACTAAAAATATGTTGGAGCCATCAGCATTAGATGACAGTTTCTATACGGTTCTCTGCATTGATTGGGAGAGCAGCCAAATATTGGATCCAATCAATCACGTATTGGATGAAAGATTTGTTATGTAGGCCAAATAGGGGGATTAAAGGGGAATGCCGGGCAATGCATAAAACATCATTTAGTTAATCCCTCCATTCATTTGAAATGAATATACTACAGCTCAGCCAATGTAACTATCGTAAAGGTGAACTCCAGATATTTAAATCCACCGATGAATGAATTAAACATAAGGGAGCTGCCAAAGGATTTGTATTTCTGTCCAACCAGTCCTGTGATTTAACCAGATTTGTCACGCAGCACAGTCCTGTCTGGTAGGGCAGGAGACCTTCTTTTTATCTACTGCAGTTGGGTTATACTTACAGTACAGGTCCTTCCTCTACCCAGCCTATGTCTGGACAGTGGAAGGAGAAGCAGTTTATCTCAGTGTTACTCCGCTCTCTTCTCCTATGAGTATGTGCCTTAGGTTGCTACACAAATGGTTGGCTTCTTGTGCTGTGCTCAGTCTGAGCTCTGCTATACAGGGACTGCAAGAGGCTGAAACCAAGCCAAAGTTTTAGCAAAGCAAAGGTATTACAACCCATGGATAAAGGATGCTGCACACCCCTGATGATACTTGAAGAAAAGGAAATTTACCCCCAGGGGCTTTGTGTTGCAGCACGGTATAAATAATGTACAAGTAGGTAAAAAAGTATAAATTTATTAATAGGGTATCAAAAAAGAGCCCCTAGACAAAAAAGAGAACTCAGGATATGAGCTTTGATAAAATCAATCCATAAACAGAAAGGCAAAGAAATACATCACAACATGGTAACAATGATAATTCAAATTTGAACAGTACTATATGCATATAAGCACTATGTGCGGGAAAAAAGCCCCTACGCGGTTCGGACTTCATAGTAGCGGTCTTCTTCAGGGAGCCAATGTTTTTACGCAAACATAGGTTCTATGAAGAAAATATATGCAGATAAATCAAAAAGTGAACAACAAACATAATCATGAAGAGGACCTGTCCACCCCAACATAAGGATAAACGTGGGGGTGCATGGTCTCCTCCCATAACAATATAATAAAATAAACAATGATGTACAAAAATCGAAATGCCACTCACCAAGACACATATCGAAAAACAGACCGGGATCGGGCACCGAGTCACACCATCAAGAGCAAGGCTGCTGCAACACAAAGCCCCTAGGGCCAAAGTTTGGTACTTGTACTGCTTGCAGTTAAAAGATAAAGCCTATTATTTTTTTGTGTGCTAAGTATTAATGAATTTAGAACAGTATTAAAGTGGTGGTAAAGCATTAAGGTTTTTTACCTTAAATGCATTCTATGCATTAAGGTGAAATTTTTTTTGTGTTACAGCACCTCTCCAGACCCCCCCCCCACCCAACACACACACACACCTTTTTCCTACCTGAGCCCAATCCAATCCGATCCAGCCACTGTAGGTCTCCTCATTGGACAGATTGATAGCACCAGGAGCCATTGGCCCCCGCTGCTGTCAATCAAAAGCAGTGACAAAAGAACAGGGGAAGTGGCCGAGTCCTGCTGTCTGTCCCACAGTCCAGTCCACTGTTCCCGAGTCCCACAGCAGTGGAACTCTGGAAAGAGCCTGCACGGGTGCCCCTTGGAAAGCGGCACTCTGTAGGGGCGCTCAATGAAGAGGAGGAGCCAGGAGCACTGGTGGGGGACCTCAGAGGAGGAGGATGGTGGCTGCTTTGTGCAAAACAATTGCACATAGCAGGTAGGTATAGACATGTTTGTTATTTTTATTTTTTAATTAAAGGTTTACAACCACTTTAACCGCTTGCTGACCAGCTGTTGTAGTTATATGTGGCGGGTTGGCTCTCCTGCGCAAATCGCTGTACAGCGACTAGCGCAGGCGCGATGTCTGCTGGTGACTTGCAATCGCGGTATATAGAGGCAGAATGGGGATCTGCCTTTGTAAACAAGGCAGGTCCTAATTCTGACAGGTGACATGACAGAGATTTACTGTTTCCAGTGATTGGGAACAGTGATCTCTGTCATGTCTCTGCCAGCCCATCCCCCCTACAGTTAGAACACACTGAGGGAACACAGTTAACCCCTTGATCGCCTCCTAGTGTTAACCCCTTCCCTGTCAGTGTAATTTTTACATTGATTGGTGCATTTTTATAGCACTGATAATTGGTGGTGGCATCATCATGCTGTGGGGATGCTTTTCTTCAGCGGGGACAGGGAAGCTGGTCAGAGTTGATAGGAAGATGGATGGAGCCAAATACAGGGCAATCTTAGAAGAAAACCTGTTAGAGTCGGCAAATGACTTGAGACTGGGGTGGAGGTTCACCTTCCAGCAGGACAACGACCCTAAATATACAGCCAGACAATGGAATGGTTTAGATCGGGGTAGGCAACTTGGGGCCCTACAGCTGTTGTGGAATTACATTTCCCATGAGACAATGAAAGGCTGGCATTTACAATTACTCTCAGAGGCATGGTTGCCTACCCCTGGTTTACATCAAAGCATATTCATGGGTTAGAACGACCCAGTCAAAGTCCAGACCTCCATCCAATTGAGAATCTGTGGCAAGACTTGAAAATTGCTGTTCACAGACTCCATCCAATCTGACAGAGTTTGAGCTATTTTGCAAAGAAGAATGGGCAAAGATTTCACTCTCTTGATGTGCAAAGCTGGTAGAGACATCCCTAAAGGAGGTTCTACAAAGTATTGACTCAGGGGGGGGGGGGGGCGAATACAAATGCACACCACACTTTTCACATATTTATTTGTAACAAAAAAATTAAAACGTTTATTATTATCCTTCCACTTCACAATTAGGTGCCACTTTGTGTTGGTCTATCACATAAAATACCAATAAAATTAATTTACGTTTTTGGTTGTAACATGACAAAATGTGGAAAATTTCAAGGGGTATGAATACTTTTTCAAGGCCCTGTATAGCCATTAATTACTATGGATGTGTCTCCCAGGCAGAATATTTGTTGTACAGCTCCGCGGGATCCAATGTAGTGATTACATATGTTATATTCATGTCTAACGAAAATGAAGTTTCTCTTTAATCTACAATCCTTCTTGCACAGAATCAAGATGCCACTCTTTCCTTAGATACAAAACAATGTATGAAGATCCTTTTTTTCCCCCTCATATATAATGAGCCATTTATGATTTCATTTGCCGCGTCGCTCCCTTTGTGTGCCAGATTTCAAAGTTCCTATTATCATTTTCTATGTTCTATAAGGCCATATGTAGGCAACATGATTCATGATCACACATACTTGTGTTTACAGCACAGACTTTTCTCCGCTATAATTAAGTAAGGCACAACTTCTGCTCATTATTTAGATGTATTTATAGTCTGAGGTAAACAACAGCATTTCATAAAAGGCTTCCATTGGCGTGCTTCGCCACAGATTGTAAGAATTATCCATACATGTTTAGTAAACAGCTGCAACCACAGGGTCTTTTAAGGCTTTATTAGGCTCGGTTTTTGAGGATGGGCCCATTCAGCTGAAGGGGGCCGGCATCGGGCCTGTTCTTTTTTAAAGTCTCCAGGATGACGGAAACAGAAGATAATAGCAAACGTGTATTGCATGACATAGTTCGGTCACATAATACTCTACGGTTGTGTCTTTTCTGAGCTAACTAAGAGAAAAAATGTCAAGGACTGCAGATTCATTCAGGCACAAGATAGGCTTATGGAATTCCAGGACAGACAAGGCATAGGCTGACTGGTGCCAGCCAATAAGGATAATGCAAATGTAATTAGAGATAATGATGGCACTGAATAGAATTTTAACATTCCAGTCCTATATTAGCCAGGAGGAGTAGATCAACTACAGTCACTTCTATATTGAGGAATTTTTGGTGCGGGATATGTGTTTAGGCTAGAGTCAGATCGGCAATTTGCTACTGGCCACCCACGGCTGAAGAGCCATTAACATAATGGGCTTCTTCTTTTTTTTTTGCATAACTATAAACGTAAAAGTAATCATCTTTAGCATTTCCCTTTTTTGTTTTCTTTTGGACTTCTCAAGGCATATGCCTGGGCAAAATTAAGAACCAAATCCAGTAGATATAACTAAGGCCTCTTTCACATGACCAATGGTCACTGAAGCAAAACCAGATGGTGGAGGTGAATTTTTAAAGTGCCTCTGTCACCTGTCAAAATCCTGCAATGGCTGCCATTTGGCCCTCTATACACTGGGCCAGATTCACAGAAGAGATACGACGGCGTATCTCTGATACGCCTTCGTATCTCTCAGAGTATCTATGCGACTGATTCATAGAATCAGTTACGCATAGATAGCCCTTAGATCCGACAGGTGTAATTGACTTACACCGTCGGATCTTAGGATGCAATACCTCGGCCGCCGCTGGGTGGAGTTTGCGTCGTATTCCAGTGTCGGGTATGCAAATGAGGATTTACGGCGATCCACGACGGTTTTCGCGTTCGTTACGTCGTCGCTAGTATTTTTTTTCCCGTCGCAAAGTTACGGCTGCTTTAACATGGCTTAACTTTAGTCGAGCCATGTTAAAGTATGGCCGTCTTTCCCGGGTCGAATTTCAAATGATTTTTTTGTTTGCGTAAGACGTCCGGGAATACGAACGTACGCTACGCACGTCGTCATTCAAAAAATTACGTCACTTCGCGCAAAGCAATGGAAGGAAATATCAAAACTGAGCATGCGCAGTACGTCCGGCACGGGAGCGCGCCTAATTTAAATGGTACACGCCCCATTTGAATTGGGCGGGCTTGCGCCGGACGTGTTTACGATACACCGCCGCAAGTTTACAGGTAAGTGCTTTGTGGATCAGGCACTTACACTGAAAACTTGCGGCGGTGTAACGTAAACGTGTTATGTTGCGCCGCCGCAATTGTGCCTGAATCTGGCCCATTGTTGCGACCGGTAGGCTTTGCATTGTGAATGGCAGAAGTAGGACATGCAATATTGCCTACCAACACACCTAATAGTAGCCCTGGGGCCATGCCCAGGGCTATTTTTTAGTGAGAATTCGGGGGAAATGCATTTCTGGAATCTCCAGTACCGAATGTATAAAATGGCAAGGGGTGTTGGAGTGTCTATTGATTCTGGCTGCTGGGGGATCTATAAGTTGCTGGAACAAGATCTATTGTTGCTGAGGGGGTCAATCATTGTTGTGAGAGATCTATTGTTAAGGGAGGGGCCTATCAGGATTGCTGTTTAAGGGTCAATTAATGTTGGCTGTTGGGTGGGTTGCTGGGTGTCCATGGTTGCTGGGGGGTTCATTGTTGCTGGCTGTTGGAAGTCTGTTATTGCTGGGTTGGATCTATTGTTGCTGGGGGGGTCTACTGTTGCTGGCTGTTGGAAGTCTATTGTTGCTGGCTGTTGCAAGTCTATTGTTGCTGAGGGATCCAATGTTGCTGGATGTTGGGAGTCTATTTTTGCTGGGTTCATCTATTTTTGCAGGAAGGGATCCATTGTTGCTGGGGCGTCTATTATAGCTGGCTGTTTGGAGTCTATTGTTGTTGGGGTGGATCTATTGTTGGTGGGGGTCTATTGTTGCTAGCTACTGGGGATATATTTTACTGCTTTTCTTGTTATTATTAAGGCCCCTTTCACATGATCGGACTGATCTGGTCCGACTGTCCCTTTATTCTGGCGGACCCGATCAGGCTACCCATTGTCCTCTATGGGGAGGCAGATAATGCCTGCCTGGCATACGATGCAACAAAATCTGCTAAAAACAGACGTATGGCGATACGTTCGCCATCCGTCCAGCAGGTCAGATCAGATTACATTTAGGTGGAAACGGACATGCAGACTGCCCTATAGAATAGAACGGGCCCCATTCTTTTCTGCTCTGCTATGCAGACCTGTCATCCGCCTGATCAGTGGAGATCAGCGGAGAGATCCCCCGCTGAGCAGGTGGGTTCTGCTCAGACAGATCCGCCCCAGGTGAAAGAGCCTAACAAATTACATGCAAATTACATAGCACCACACAATAATACTTGGTTCTGTATTCTCTAAAGGGGAGGTACTGGGAGGTGGGTTGAAGGTGGAACCAAGAAACAGTGCTCAGAAATGGGTAGGAGGCAGGGCCGTCTTTACCGCAGGGCAAATGGGGCAGGTGCCCTGGGCCCTGTCACTGTTGGGGGCCCAAAGCAACCCCCCAGGGTCCCAGATGGCAACCCCCTTTTTTTTATTTATTTTTAAATAATAAAAAAAAAGTAATATTTTTATTTTATTTTTTATTAAAGGGCCAATTTTTTTTTAGAGGTCTGGGGGTCCCCAGGGGCCCGTAGTTCCCCAGGGGCCCGGATGACAACCCCCCTCTTTTTATAAACATTTTTTTTTAGATATATATATTTCTTTTCTTTCTATATATATATATATATATATATATATATATATATATATATATATATGTTATTATTATTATTATTATTATTATTATTATTATTAATAAAGGACCCAGAGGTCCCCAGGGCCCCAGATGGCAACCCCCCTTTTTTTATAAAAAAACATTTTTTTTTATATTGTATTTCTTTTTTTTATTTTTATTTCTTTTTTTATATATATATATATATTTTTTATTAAAGGGCTCAGAGGTCCCCAGGGCCCCATGTGGCAAACACCCTTTATTTTTTTTATAAATGTTTATTTTTTTATTTTTGTTTATATATTTTTTTTATTAAAGGGCCCAGAGGTCCCCAGGGCCCTAGATGGCAACCCTCCTTTTTTTTTATAAATGTTTCTTTTTTATATATATTTTTTTATTTTATATTAAAGGGCCCAGAGGTCCCGGATGGCAACCCCCTTTTTTTTGTAATTTATTTTTTATTAAAAAAAAAACATTAAAGGGCCCAGAGGTCCCCAGGGCCCCAGATGGCAACCCCCTTTTTAAAATATATTTTTTATATATATATTTTTTATTTTTTATTAAAGGGCCCAGAGGTCCCCAGGGCCCCGGATGGCTACACCCCTTTTTTTATATATATTTTTCTTTATTTCTTTCTTTATTTCTTTTTTTGTAAAGGGCCCCCCGCTTCTAAATTCGCGGCAGCCCCCCCCTGCTTCTCAATTTCAGGTGGCAGCACCCCCCCATCCCGGTTCTCTGCTCCAGGGGGCCCATGCCTGAAGCTGTGTAAGTGGCCCCATAATTCCTGATGGCGGCCCTGCCGCCCGTTAAGCCCCTGTGCTGCCCACAAATCAGGCTGAAAATCATCAGCGGCACGCAGCCAGTCACAGTACTGCTTCCCTTCCCAGTGTTTTAAAATGTACAGCACCCCTGGCTTCCCTTTAGATGTGCACTTCTCCCTTCATGCCACTGGGTGCTGCTTGTATATAAAAGTGAATTAGAATGTGATTTTATAACATCCCCAGTTTGCTCTTCCCGAGGCTGACTTCTTCATGTCCTGCTCCTCAAGGTATGTCACTGTTTTCTAATCTATATTGTAAATAGAAGTTTTCTGTAGAGTGTGCCCAAAGTCTTTATAATATTTGATGATTCACTGCAGGTCTGGTCAGTGTTTTAAAAAGTTCCTCTATTTTACACATGGCATGGCATGGGGTCACAGCACCGTCTGTCCATTCTGCTTTAGCACCATGGGACCCCATGCCATGCCATGTGTAAAATAGAGGAACTCTTTAAATCACAGACCAGACCTGCAGTCCAGGCTGAGTAAGGCCTCAGAGCACATGGCATTACTGTCTGTATTTAACTGCTTGATGGGCTTATTTTGGGCCTGGCTGGTTCACATGTATGTGTTTTGGAGGCCCACATTTGCGCAGGCACAGCAGCCCATTCATTTGAATGGGCCGCCATGCCTGCGTTTCCTGCAAAGAAAAGCGCATGCCTCATGTAATAGGCTGCGCACACGGCACGCCTATGCCCAATCAAGCACTGAAATACAGCACTGTCTGTCCATTCTGCTGTCTGCTGTGACTTATCTGCAGTTCCCGCACTGTCAAACTTGCTGCATTTTTAGACGTTTAGGTCACGCTTTTAAAAACACAGTGCGTTTGTGTGTGCAAGAACTGCAGGTAAGTAGCATGGTGCAAAAGCAGAATGGATTTCAAGGCAACTGTATTTTTAAAATGCTGAATGCACCTTTTTTCTGCAGGAAACAAAGGCATGGCAGCCCATTCAAATCAATGGACTGCTGTGCCTGCACAAATGAGGACCCCCAAAACATACATGTGAACCAGCCAGGCCCAAAATAAGCTGGAGGGGGGCCCAAAAAAAATGTTTGCCCAGGGCCCAAACCATATTAAAAACGGCCCTGGTAGGAGGTAGAGACAAGGAGTGACTCGGAAGGGGGGAGTTCTTGCACCTATTCTCTGGTCACTGGTCTGGTCACGCCACAATGTCAAATGAGCGCAAATGCAATGTGGAATTTAGTGTAAAATCCCCCATTCGTGTAAGTATGTTAGCAGGCAATGACCTCCAGATTGCATGCAAACTGTGGGCCAGCCACCGCTGGTCTTGAGTCAGCAGCATTGACCATGTGAAAAGGGACTTCTGAATTAAAATTTCACATATTGCTTTAAAGGAGAGATTTAAAGAGAGAGGGTTTAAAAAAATAAACATACATACTCACCTCCATGCTGCAGCAACTGTGTGATGCTGCAGCTGTCCCATGTTGGCTCTAAGATCGAGAACTGAGACATTATTTGACCACTGATCACTCAACTCTCGGTCTGCTTTGAGCAGAGAGCAGTGACTGTAAAGCCTAGTACACGCGACCGTTTTTCTCTGCAAAAACCAGCAAGAAAACTGCTTCTTGCCGAGATTCCCATTCGTGTATACAAGGCATTCAGGTTTCTCGTCAGGAAACTCAACGAGAAAAAAAGAGAACCTGCTCTCTTTTTTCTCGTCAAGATTCTTGACAGCCTATTTCCCGACGAGAAACCCGAGAGTGTGTATACTTACCTGTCGCCGTGGAAACCTGTGCATGCTCGAAATGACTTTGACGCATGCGCGGTAGCTTCCACGGCATAGGAAGGGTGAAGCAAGATGGCGGTGACGGCATCGAATGTGACGAGCGCATGCTCATTGTACGCGATTACGTCACCGCGTTCTTTCCTTTCAAGAGAGTTCTTTTGAAACGAAAGTCAGTACACTCGGGCGGCAAGAGTTTCTTGCCAAGAATCTCGTCAGGGAAAACAACGGGTTTTTCCTGACAAGATTCTCGGTCGTGTGTACGAGGCAAAAGACACCATTCTTCTCTCTGCCCATCCAACACTCAATAGAGAGCAGAGAAATAGAGTTAGCGCTCCAGGTAGATGTGTAAAACAATCCGTATCCTCTCAGAAAAACCCAGGTGCCGACAATGCGCAAGGCAAAATTAGGAAGAATGTATGGACAGCCACACTCCAGAAAAACCTTTCGGTTGCCTTTATTGATAAAAAAGACCAGTAAACACCATAAATCACAGCAAAATGGGGGATGCAGCTGACGCGTTTCACACTATTAGTTAGTGCTTAGTCATAGATTTAGAGAGCCAATCTGGGGAGAGGGCAGGAGCAGCTGTCAATCAGAGAGCAGGGTGGTTCCTGACAATATTGTCGGAATGCTTCCCAAGCCTGAAGCAGCTGATAGCAGGCTCTGGGTCACTGGGTCACAGGAAGATAAAAGTGATTGCACTTATGTAACCCACAAGAATAAGAATAGTTAGTGACCCAGAATCAGAAGCTAACAGAAAGTCATTAGTGACTTTGACCAAGGCGGTTTCTGTGCTGGGCAGTTGCCGAAAACCAGATTGGAGGGGTTCAAATAGATTGTTTAAAGTCCGGTGATTATTTAATTGAGATATCACAGCCTGCTTAAGGATCTTGGCAAGGTAGGGTAAGTTAGATATTGGGCAAAAGTTGATTAAATTGTACAGAGCCATGTTGTTGTTTTTTTGGTACTGGGGTGATGGTGGCAGTTTTGAGGATTGTTGGTACAAAACTGATGCTAAGGGAGTCATTGATGATATTGAGAATAATGTGGCAAAGAGAACTAAAACAGGATTTAAATAAATGGGTTAAAAGGCTATAGCAAGGGGGAATGTGCATGTATTGTAGAGATGTACATAATATGGTATATATGGTTTTGCCCTGATATAGCGTTTAATATTCAGATTGTTAGTTTTCTGATCTGTAGAGGGTCTCCGTTGTTCTCTAGTGGAGAAGGGGCACAATATGGAACATAGGTAGCTGAGTTCTGACCATGACACAACTCCACAGTACAAACTGGAAGAATATACACTCACGGGAAAAAGAAAAAAATAACCAAGGTCACAGATAACATATTTCATTATATAATCAGGCAAACGTCTCAGAGGACACAATGCCAGAACTTGGAGATTTAAATAGACTTCACTAGTAGATATTTAAAAGGAACCATAAGATTCAAGAACTCTGGGCCAGATTCACAGTGGAGATACGACGGCGTATCTGCTGATACGCCGTCGTATCTGTTGTTCTATCTATGTGACTGATTCATAGAATCAGTTACGCATAGATAGCCATAAGATCTGACAGGTGTAATTGTTTTACACTGTCGAATCTTAAGATGCAATACCGCGGCCGCCGCTGGGGGGAGTTTGCGTTGTAAACCAGCGTCGGGTATGCAAATTAGGAGTTACGGCGATTCCCGACGGTTTTTCGCGTTCGCTACGTCGCCGCTAGTCTAGTTTCCCGTCGCAAAGTTAGTCGTTTTTTTTGGTGCCTTAACTTTACACAGCAATCGTATTGCTGTATAAAGTATGGCCGTCGTCCCCGCATCGAAATTTAAAAAATAACGTCGTTTGCGTAAGCCGTCCGGGAATACGGAATTACACTACGCGCGTCGCCGTTCGAAAAAAATGACGTCACGGCGCGCAATGCACGGCGGGAGTTCGGAAACGGAGCATGCGCGGTAGGTCCGGCGCGGGAGCGCGCCTAATTTAAATGGCACACGCCCATGCGATGAAAAATTGCGGCGGTGTAACGTATCTACGATACGTTACGCCGCCGCTGCCCTACGTGAATCTGGCCCTAAAACCCTTGGCCCATAACCTTTTTACATGGTAAGCCATTCTTTGGTAAGGCACAATTTCTTATAATCAAAGGGGCAAATCCACATACATCTGCGTGGGCTCGGCGTATGTGAGATATGCTATGCCGCTGTAACGTACTTTTCTTTCCTTTGAATCCTGAAAGAATTTGTGCCGAAAGTTACGGCGGCGTAGTGTATCTCTCGCGGCGTAAGGGTAGGGGGCGTGTTTCATTTAAATGAAGCGCGTCCCAGCGCCGAACAAACTGCGCATGCCCCGTCCGTCAAAACTCCCAGGGTGCATTGCTCCAAATGACGTCACAAGGACGTCATTGTTTTCGACGTGTACGTAAATGGCGTCCAGCCCCATTCACGGACGACTTACGCAAACGATGTAAAATTTTCTAAATTATACGCGGGAACGACGGCCATACTTAACATTGAGTACGCCACCAGATAGCAGCTTTAACTATACGCCGGAAACGACGTAAAAAAATGCGATGGCCACTCGTACGTTCGTGGATCGTCGGAAATAGCTGATTTGCATACTCGACGCGGATTACGACGGGAACGCCACCTAGCGGACGTCGAAAAATTGCATCTAAGATTCGAAGACGTACGCCTGTCGGATCTAACCCAGATGCCGTCGTATCTTGTTTTGAGGATTCAAAACAAAGATACGACACGGGAATTTTGAAATTACGCGGGCGTACTTTCTTTGTGGATCTACCCCCTAGTCCAGGGATCCTCAAACTATGGCCCTCCAGCTGTTGCAGAACTACACATCGCATGAGGCATTGGAACACACTGACATTCACAGACATGACTAGGCATGATGGGAATTGTAGTTCCTGAACAACTGGAGGGCCATAGTTTGAAGACCCATGCCCTAGTCATTACTGTAGAAGAACCTTTCCCAATTCGAGAATATCTTCATTCATGCATTACATTACCTTGTACAGAATACAAATGTTGCTTAGCAAACATTTCTACTTTAGAATGCAAACCATGTAAAGGCATATTTCTTAAGAATACAAAACATTTTCAGACCATTCAGTGATTGGGAGGGAAGGGTTAGGGAGTTAATGGTGAATAAAATATAAGTTATCTTCAAGACAAGTTACATTAAAAAACCCTGTTGCGAAATTCCACCCCACAAACCTTCATGTGCTAACATCCTCAAGGTTCTGCATCAGTTTTGTCTTTCAAGGGTTACACAGTCAATGTGTTTGCATGTAGTTTCCCTGGCTGACCCACGTGACAAGGTGGATACTGTTGAGTTATTTTTTGTTTTCCTTGGAACCAGAGGTTTCATACACTTTCGAAGTCTCTGAGAGATAGAAAAAAAACAATGTCAAATCTGGTGAACCAGCATCCACAGAACATGAAACATCTACTTTTGTTGACTGACCCTATAAATGTATTTTGAAGGTATGGATGTTCACAGGCAAATAGGTTAAAATCCAATAAGATTATGTCCAAATATGCCCAAAAAATTTACTGCTTTGGTTGTCTTGTCTACAAGAGCACCAACCATTTCTGATCTGTTGAATGTGATTTCTGAAGTCAGGAGAATAGAATATCTCACTGCCTCAATGGAGACACCTTACCCCCCTATCCCTCTTCTCAGAGTAGACAAAACACTATCTGAACTTAAAGGCTAAGTTCACTTTTTTTTTCTTCTAAATTCCAGCTCCCTTATGTACCAATATAGAATATAGCATTAATGTACTACTTTTTTGTACCTGTTTAAAACCTTTAATAAAAATCTGAGATTTACCGGAACCTTTGGGAACATTGGGCAATTTCCCATAACCTCTTGCTCTGGTTGCACATTTTGGATTTCCCTTCACCGGGCAACAGGACAAATAGAGAGTGTAATTATCTTCAGCAGGTACACACAGAAAACAGTAAAAAAAAATGTCAGAGGGTCTGCTCAGATCCCTGAGGAAGTCATGTGACTGTGATGATACATGTGGGGCATTTCCGAGTACGTGATGGGTTGCAGGAAAGAAATTCACTTGGCAGGGAGAGTGTGGGCAGCCGTCCCCACCAGGAGAAAACAGTGAATATTGTAAGTGGCTATAGCAGCTGCTAGCGACAATCGCAGGTAAAACCCGGCTTGATCAACTTGGTACATTCAGCCTGCCCATACACGGTGCGAATCCGGCTGAAAGCGTTCCATTTATATTAATTTATATATATATATATATATATATATATATATATATATATATATATACATTCACTACTTCATCCAAAACAAAAAAAACTATTTCTCTTACCCTGTATATACTCGAGTATAAGCCGAGTTTTTCAGCACCCCTCGGCTTATACTCAAGTCACCTTATTCCGCCAGATCTCCTCGAATTTGGGGAACCGTATTGGCCGGCCGTAGGTCTCCTGGAACCCAAACTTGGCACACATATAGCCCCGCTCTTCCTCTACAAGTGTACGGCCGGGGAGCACCGATTTTTCAAATTCGAGCACCCCTTCCATAGACTCCCATGTTAAATGGTAATTTTTCCGGAAATTTGAGGACCCGCTATTGGCACACATGTAGCCCCAGTTCTCCTCTACAAGTGTGCAAAGTTTGCTGTCTGGGGGACCTACGGCTGGGGAGCACCGATTTTTCAAAGCCAGGCACCCCTTCTATATATTACCATGTTAAACTTAAATCTAGGCATGGGCACAGTGAGGCATGGGCACAGTGAGGCATGCACATGGACACAGTGAGGCAAAGTGAGGCACAGTGAGGCATACAGATGGACACCCTATGCTTATACTCAAGTCAATACGTTTTCCTATTTTTTGGGGGTAAAATTAGGTGCCTCTGCTTATATTCAGGTCAGCTTATACTCGAGTATATATACGGTAAACACTTTAATTACCACACCATCAAAGTTGCCAATGTAGAGCTACTAAATAAAGGGCTAGGAGAACATTAGCACAACGGAAGGTCTGGACTCCATATGAGTTAATTTTAATTTTTTATTCTATGGCCATATTCATTCAACAAATTAATGCTAGTTGCAATGATGAAGGACAAAGTACAAGAATACTGTACTGCATCAAGGAATGTTTGCTGCACCCCATCAACAGATCTCTGGAGCATGAAGATTGTGGTTAGTCAGGTTAGATGAGACGTTAAAAATTAAGTGTGAATTTTTGAAGTCCTTTCCTTTAGAGACCAGAGAATCCCTGCTAAGAGAAATACTGGAGGATGCCATTGCTGAAAATAATAGATACCCATTTGTCTCTTGCTTCAATACTGCCTGAGTTGGACTGGAACCAAAATGAACACCAGAAAAGTGAGAGTGAAGTCAGAAATCCTCTTTCGTACACCCTTCTTTCTAGTTTACTGACTTTAAAAGTGTTGTAGCCATTGGATCAGCATAACAGCCAGGAAAATAGTATTTTTAAAAGAGGTCAGCCATGTACTTTCTTTGTTCATCCTTCCTTTAAAATGCATGCTCATGGGCACAAATTGAAGAGCCAACTTTAAAAACACTCTATAACCTGCCCATTCATGGCCAAGTGACAGTGCAATAATCCACCAACCAGCATGGTTTACTCACTGATTGCTACTCTGTTGCCTCTCCTTCCAGCTCTGTTGGAACTAAGTTGCTCAAGTGAAGCTGGGGTTCCAAGGTGCCCCCATGTTACAGTGTTGGACCAGCCAGTCGGGGGCCCAAACATTGTCTGGTGGGGGGTAACAGTGACATAATCTACCCAAGTGAGCTACAACGCCATCTGACACCAGAGCTTGCCACGGGTGGAAAAATATGGTGGGGAGGCACAAAAGGAGCACAGACGGGTGAGTATACATTGCTGGAGGGTGGCGCAAATGGTACTTTCAGTTTTCCCAGTGACATCATCTCTTTAAAAGCTTAGGAATTTCTAGGTGCCTTTTTTGGACAAAGGGGAGGGATTTAAACCTCTGTTTGTTTGTGTTATTTTTTTATTTGTTTTTAGTCTGTATTTCTATTAAAGTAATATTAAAATAGTTTTTTTTTGGTTTAAAAATAACAAACATGTTATACTTACCTGCTCGGTGAAGTTGGCTTTGCACAGGGCTGCCCCAATCCTCCTCTTCTCGGGTCCCTCTCTGGCACTCCTCCCTCCTGCTGTGTGCCCCCACAGCAAGCAGCTTGCTATAGGGGCACCTGAGGCAAGCAGCTGCTGTGTATGTCCACTCAGACACTGAGCCACGGCTCGGCCCTGCCCCCTCCTTCTCCTCATTGGCTTATCAACTTTGATTGACAGCATCTGTGCCAATAAGAAGGGAGAGTCCAGGGCAGCCGAGGTTCTCATATGACTCGGACCTGCCCCCCAGTGGCTGTGTCATTATATTTGATTGACAGCAGCGGGAGCCAATGGCTGTGCTGCTATCAATCTATCCAATGAAGAGCCGAATAGGCATGGGGACAACCACACGGGATCGTGCCCTTTGAAATTTGGGGATCAGGTAAGTAAATCTGGGGCTTGGAGGGGGGGGGTGGGCGGTGACTGCAATGCGTTCTTTTCACCTTAATGCATAGGTTGCTAGGTTGCATTAAGGTGAAAAAACACAAAGGTTTACGACCCCATTCAGGCCTCGTACACACGACCGTTTTCCTCAACAAAACCCATCAAGAAAAATGCTAGCAGAGCTTTTTTGCCCAAGGAAAACGGCCGTGTGTATGTTTTTCGTCGAGAAAACTGTCGTGGATCTCGACGAGAAAAAAAGAGAACATGTTCTCTTTTTTCTCGTCGGGAGTCTCAATTTCCTCGTTGTGTTTCTCGTCGGGCTGGTTTACGACGAGAAACACGTTCGTGTGTATGCTTAGAAACGTGCGCATGCTCAGAATAAAGTATGAGACAGGAGCGCACCTTCAGTAAAAGTAGCGTTCGTAATGGAGATAGTACATTCGTCACGCTGTAACAGACTGAAAAGCGCGAATCGTCTCTCACCAAACTTTTACTTAACACGCAGTAACATGAGATTAGTAAAAGCAGCCCCAAGGGTGGCGCCAGTGGAATCGAACTTCCCCTTTATAGTGCCGGCGTATGTGTTGTACGTCACAGCGTTTGAGAACGACGAGATTTTGTCTTGACAGTGTGTATGCAAAGAAAGCTTGACAAGATTCTCAACAAGCCTGACAAGAAACTCGTAGAGGAAAACGACGTTTCTTTTACGACGAGATTCTCGGAAGTGTGTACGAGGCCTCACAGATTAGGCTGGGATCAGAAATTTGGTTTTGGTTTTTACCAGACATGTGCATTCGTTTTCGTCTGAATGCATTTTCGTCCGAATTTCAGGTATTTTCGTTATCGTTTTAACAAACGATAACGAAAGCACAGAAAACGAAAACCGAAAGATCTGACATAAACAAATGCTCTATTTTCGTTTTTGTTGCGGTCGAATGTGCCTAACCTTAACTCTATTGGTCCAATATTATTCTACATAAAGAGAATAGATTCGACATTATAGAGACATGAAGAAGAGTCGACATAGAGGGAAAAGATTCGACATAGAGAAAAAAGATTCGACATAGAGAGAAAAGATTATACATAGAGAGAAAAGATTTGACATAGAGAGACATGAAGATTCGACATAGGAAGACACGAAGATTTGACATAGAGAGACCTGAAGATTCGACATAGAGAGACATGAAGATTCGACATAGAGAGACCTGAAGATTCGACATAGAGAGACATGAATAGTCGAAATGTATTTTATTTTTTTTAAAGATTCGGTCGAGTCTTCTTCTTTTTTTTTTTTTTAGAACATTCGACAGACACCATAAGCCTTCAATGACAGATTCTACCTTAATTTGGATTTTCGGACGAATGCATTTTTTTAACGAAAAACGAAATAAATAAAAACAAATTTTGGGAGTAACTAAATAAATTTATTTTTCGGACGAAAACGAAATTACGAAACAAAATATTTCAGTGTGCACATGTCTAGTTTTTTTTTTTTTTTCCATAAACAATTTTATTGAGAGATAATAAGGCAGTACAATACGTTACAATATACAGATCTGGAAAGTACATGGAAGTAGATTGGTGCATGGTAACATTGCATATACAGCTAATAACAGGGTGTCAAGGTAAGCATGTCTGAACTAAGCACTATCCCATCTTCTGGGATTGAAAAGTTTTGGAAAAACGGCCTATAATCAAGCCATGACAAGGGGGAATTTCTAAGAAAATGGTGGAGATAAAGAGGGGAGAAGGGAGTGAGAGAGACAGAAGAAGAGGGGATGGAGAGGAGAGGAGAAGAAGAAACAAGGCGAAACAAAAAAAAAAAAAAAAAAAAGGAAAGGGGGAGGGGGGGTGGGGAATGGTCTATAGTGGAAGGTCATCAGTGTCGGCAGTCCTCCGCCAGGGAGGGCACAGTAATAGTCACTCAGTAGGGATAAGCTCCTAATGGTGGTGGAAACGCTGAGTCGTTTTAAAGTGGGTCCAACATGCCCAGGTGTTTGTAAATTTTTCAATGCGTTCTTCATGTCTAGTTTTTACTAGCTGCCACTTTGTGTGCCTGGGGTAAATATTATGATAGATCTGAGTATTTACATGAATATGAAATCAGATGTATCTACCTGAAGCTGGAGTGAACAAAAGGTGCATTTTAGTGGAATTATCTAGAAGGAAAATACAGTCATAAAACAATAAAAATGAAATGTCATTACAAATAACCTTTAAAATGTTTTTCTTAAGACTAGTTCTCAAAAACAGATTTGTAAACTACAGTGTGCTTACATTAAAGCAAGAAAATATACTTTTAAGACAATATAAATAATGACAGTTCTACTTTATTTATTTTTTAGTAAAGAAAAAAAGTAATTGTAGAGTAGTTTGAACCGGCACAAAGAGCCTTTTCAAATGACAAAACAACATCATAATGAAAAGGTTATTTTTTGTTTTTGCTTTTTATTTGTTAGTCACTACTTTTTTTTTTAAAAAAAGTTATTGGTCTTAAGGATAACAGGTGATCCTTATCCCGAGCATTTGTTTTTGGGTTTTACCCACTGTCACTTTTCCTGAGCTCATGCAGTAATTATCAGCTTAGCTGTAGACTAGGAATGAACAGAATAATTTCAAGGAACCTGATTTTGCCATGAAATTACAAATATCAAAGTCTAGAAAATGGAAAGACTCAGTTTCAGTCTTTAAGCTGGTTAGGCGAAATATGCTTGAAAAAATATTGAGTTTTTTTTCCATATATTTGTTTTTATGGGAAGTATATTTAGTTTATTTCATGTAGTGCTTTTTGTATTTGTGTTTTACCCATTTTTGAGCTTTTTATTTAAATATTTGTACTGTCATTTAAATATTGTTATTTTTTCTTTTTATTTCCTTTGTCTTTTTTTTTTTTGTGGAAAAAATATAAAATATTAAGAGGAGTTCTGAACCCCCTAATTTTTCCTTTTGCCACCCCTCTCAAATTCAAAATCAATATTGCATGTGCTGGACGCATTCACATACACAAAAGTTGAACATCACATAACAAAAGCAATCCTTCTAAGAATATCTTATTTAATTTTCTTTACTCGTCCCCTTTACTGAAACTCAATTTTTTTTGTGTGTCTATCTAAATCTATTGTTTGTGTCAGGTCACCTGTGGCCAGGTGACAAGTGCACCCCGTTGGGGTCAGGGATGCACCACAGGGTAGTGAACCCTATGGCCGACTGCTGCGATCAGAGCGCGTAGTCAAAGACCCAGCTTTGTGTTCACCAGAGCCTCTGGTGGTGAGGATGGCCTTCGCCTCAGCTGGATCCAAGGTCACGCTCCGCATGGAGAGAGGGGAAGCAGCAACCAGTACAAGTGATAGTGATGGGTAAGCCGAGGTTGGGGCAACTGGCAGACAAGGGTAAACAAGGAACAGGCCAAGGGTCAGGGAAACAGGCAAACAGGAGAAGTCAGCGAAGAGCCAAGGTCGGTACACAGGAAGGTAATTGTAACACACTGCAGACAGGAACAAGCTACAAACAAAGGTTGAACAGCACTGCAGACCTGTAGTGCAACAGTTAATATAGACTTCCTGGGATGGCCTGGGTGGGGCCATACAGGGAGGAAGGTGATAAAAGACAGCCAGAAAGAGGGTCAGGCCTCTAATGAACACATGAGACAGGTAAGCTGCCAGACTTTATTGCATAACCATGACAGTTTGATAGTTTAGTTTTTGACACATTATATCATTGTGTATTACCTCTTTATGTGTATACCTACAACATGTTACATTAGCATATGTCTCTTGTTAACTATATAATACAGTTGCACTATGCTTCTATATTAACCACTTAAGGACCGACTCACATGCATATACGTCCGCAATTTAAAGATGAATATCTTGGTAACGGCAGCAGCTGCTGCCACAACCGAGATATCCATCTTTTCTGTGGCCGGTCCTGTAAACGATAATGGTGGTCTCCACGGCGGATTTACCGCGAGATCACCATTATCGGTGTCAGGAGAGGGGCCCCCCCTTCCGACACTCTCCTGCGCCCTCTGTTTCTTACCGGAGCCGTCGGTAGCGGCGGAGGCGATTGGGTCCTTCTTGCTGCTTGCCATGGATACGAGTGAGGGGAAGATGGCGCCCACTAGTCTCCATACCATAGCAGGGCGGAAGTGACATCAAAACATCACTTCCGCCCATGCGTCTTAAAGGCACATTTTTTTGTTGTCATTTTTTCAAATTACATTTTTATTTTTATTTTTTTGCATTTTAGTCTAAATATGAGGTCTGAGGTCTTTTTGACCCCAGATCTCATATTTAAGAGGACCTGTCATGTTTTTTCTATTACAAGGGATGTTTACATTCCTTGTAATAGGAATAAAAGTTTTTTTTTTTTGTTAAAAACAGTGTAAAAATAAATATAATCAAGTAAAATAAATAAGAAAACAAAGTAGCACCCGCATATGAAAACGGTGTTCAAACCGCACAAGTGAGGTATGGCCACAATCGTTAGAGTGAGAGCAATAATTCTAGCCCTAGACCTCCTCTGTAACTCAACAGATGCAACCTATAGAATTTTTTAAACGTCGTCTATGGAGATTTTTAAGGGTAACAGTTTGACGCCATTCCACGAGCGGATGAAATTTTGAAGCGTGACATGTTGGGTATCATTTTACTCGGCGTAACTTTATCTTTCACAATATAAAAAAAATTGGACTAACTTTACCGTTGTCTTATTTTTTAATTCAGAAAATGTTTTTTTTTTCCAAAAAAAGTGCGCTTGTAAGCCCGCTGCGCAAATACGGTGTGACAAAAAGTATTGAAATGACCGCCATTTTATTCTCTAGGGTGTTAGAAAAAATATATATAATGTTTGGGGGTTCTACGTAATTTTCTAGCAAAAAAAAATGTTTTAAACTTGTAAACACAGAGTCTGAAAAGCAGGCTCGGTCCTTAAGTGGTTAAGAAAAGGAGAATGTTTGGGGAGGGAATATAACAATGCCTATACAGATAATAATGGAAACCAGACAGATATATATAAATAAATACAACATGTTTTTATTATAGACAAATACTAAAACCAATAACAAGACATGGTAAATTGTTGGGTTTTATAGATTATCTCCATTATGTTGGTTAGGCATAGAGGTTTTTTCAGTTGAACAAAGGTTGAATGGTCATGTGTTATCCCAACATGTTACGCCTTATGGCTTCATCAGGGGATATACCCAGCAACTATGGATTAACAGTGGTGCGATCTGTCAACGGCTGCACCTACCGGACACAGCCGATGAATGATCACTTTACCAGCCCACTGCCGGTACCAAGTGACCACTGTAACCAATTACAGCAGGTCACATGACAGTTGTATGAATCTATTTCATTCAGTAAAATGCTTGGTTATAGCAATGCAATGCACTGCTATATGCAAACAAAATGTGTAAAAGAAAAAAAAATACTGATCACTTACTATCGTAAACATTATATTGCTCTGATCAAAGTGTGTATAAAAAAATTTGTTAAAAATCGTTTTTTTTTTAATACTGTCACCAGTCAGTGTCCCTGATCACTGCCACACCCATTAAATGATGATGCTGTACTGTACTGGTGACAGTATGAAAAAACATTTAAAAATAAATCAGTTTCTTTAATTTTCCATAAACCTATGACAAAAAACGACAACTTCAAAAAGCTTGCCATGCCTCTTACTTAATACCTTGGACTGTCTACTTTTCAAAAAGGGGTCTTTTGGGGGATATCTGTACTGTCCTGGCAAATTTTGGGCCTCTAGAAATCTCTTGAGGCTGTCAGTACACGAGGACTGGTTAATTTTCATACTTGGTTTGAGAGTAACTTGGTTTGAGAGCGTTTTGCAAGACAAGCTAATTTTTTTAATAAACCTTGACTTGATATACAAGCGATTTCTTGATATACAAGTAGCGTCATGTCACAACTGAATATAAAAGAGAAGAGAGGAGCAATATGGTTACATTTAACAAAGGTACAACATATTGCTACACTTAGGCCGGGTACTCACGACCAAACATGTATGGTGAAAGCGGTCCGTCGGACCGTTTTCACCATACATGTCTGCCAGAGGGCTTCTGTACGATGGTTGTACACACCATCGTACAGAAGTCCGCGCGTAAACAATACGCGGGGCGTGTCCGCGGTGTCGCCGCGTCGATGACGCGGTGTCGCCGCGACAATGACGCGGCGACGTGGGCGGCCCGCCTTTAAAATGCTTCCACGCATGCGTCGAAGTCATTCGACGCATGCGAGGGACGGCGGGCGCCTGGACATGTACGGTAGGTCTGTACTGACGACCGTACATGTCCGAGCGGGCAGAATTCCAGCGGACTGTTTTAAAACAAGTCCAGGAATATTTGTCTGCTGGGAAAAGGCCCGGCGGGCAAATGTTTGCTGGAATTCGGCCCGCTCGCGCCCACACACGACCAAACATGTCTGCTGAAACTGGCCTGCGGGCCAGTTTCAGCAGACATGTTTGCTCGTGAGTATGGGGCCTTAGAGGCGCCTCTCTTCTCTTTTATACTCTGTAGCTCCTGCTGGATTTTGCTTCTGATCCCCTTGTGGAGGCTTCCATTTGTGGATGGGCATCACATTGCTATAATCTTCTTATATGGACTATAAACTGAAGGGCCTATGAATAAATGGCTGTGGAACGAATCATTAATTTCTTAATGTGTTTTTATTTCAAAATTTGCATTTATTTAGCAAAAGAATACAAAACCCAGTGGTGATTAAATACCACCAAAGGAAAGCTCTATTTGTGTGGATAAAATAATAACATTTTTGTTTGGGTGCAGTGTTGCATGAGTGCGCAATTGTCATTCAAAGTGCAACAGCACTGAAAGCTGAAAATTGGTCTGGGCAGAAAGGGGGTAAAAGTGCCTGTTATTGAAGGGGTTAAAGAGATACAAGAACCCAGGGGGTATCTCACTCCCTGTAACTTTTTGGATGACTGTCCCTTTCATTTAGAAGGATTCTCTATCTAGAAGTGGACAGTGATGGACAGCCAGCTCTCAGGCCTCCATGTACAGTAGACCTAAGGGACACCAGCTGCTATTCTAGGAGTCCACGAAGAGTCACAGAAGCCTATTGCACGCTTGTACTGCACATGCCTCCCTGACCCCGGATCACAGGAGACCCTTTGTAACACACAGCTGCTCACATGAAGAAGGGACATGCCCATCAAACAGAAGCATCAAGGGATCAGCATTACAGGTCCGTGAACTTTCAAGACAATGTATTCAATGCCTAAAGAAATAAAAAAAATCCAAAATATTAATTCAAGAAAACAACTTCACGGAAAGTTCTTCTATGGAAGGAATTTGTTTATTACTTTCATCCCTTAAATACATTTTTATACAATTTTATGTGTATTTTACAGCAATAAAAAAGATGAGAAGCTCAAAGTAACCAACTCTTTGCTCTAGATAAATATGATTGTAACTTGAGCTAATTTGTGAACGGGTAAACATACCAAGGTTGTACAGAAAAATACAAACATTTATTGCTTAGCCTTCTTTTTATTAATTTTTTTTAAGCCTTTTGTTGGCTGAATCGCTAAAGCCTCCTATTATCACACTATGCACATGTGTATATTTTATCCCTGTGCATATTTCTGGATAGTAGCTGAAGTAACAAAACCTGCTCCTTAAATCTCAGTCTTTTGTGTCATCAACATCTGTTGTGCCAGATACGTTTCTACTATGTGAATTAAAAATGTATGCATTAAATTTAGACATACGGCCATATATTTTCTGTTAAATATTTATTTCTTCTAAACAGCATTCAAGTTAAAAAAAAATACATAAATAAAAAAGGATATCATAAAATACAGCACAAACCTTAATGTGACCACAAATATGACTTTATGTGATCTACACATGCAGGCAAATTTCTGCAATGATCAACACAAGCTATCAACCTATCAGTATAATTACTGTCAGCAATTTGTTGCACCTGTTTTTACAATCAGTAGCTGGTTAAAAGTAGTATATATTGCAAAAAATAAAATAAAAAGACATTTATATTGCAAGCATTAGATATAAGGTAGTGGTCTCAAAGCTGAAAAAAATAAATGTATGCAGTTGTGTAGTCCTTATTATTATTACTGATATAATAATAATAATAATAATAATAATAATAATAATAATAATAATAATAATAATAATATTAATATTAATAGTAATAAAAATGATTATTATAATAATTATGATGATTATTATATCATTAATAATCATAATAATAAATATTGTTAGTATTAGTAAAGATGTTACAGAGAATAACATAAACAAATAAAGTTAAAGAGTTGCCAATATGCTTTAGGTCTGATCTATGCACCTGTTTTTGCAATCAGTAGCTGGTTAAAAGAAGTATAAATTGAAAAAAAAAAAAAACCTTTGTATTGCAAGAATTATATATAAGGTAGTGGTCTCAAAGCTGAAAAAACGAAATGTATGCAGTTGTGTAGTCCTTATTATTATTACTGATATAATAATAATAATAATAATAATAATAATAATAATAATAATAATAATAATAATAATTATTATTATTATTATTATTATTATTATTATTATTATTATTATTGTTATTATTAGGATGATTATTATATCAATAATAATCATCATAATAATAAATATTGTTATTATTAGTAAAGATATTAAAGAGAATAACATAAACAAACAAAGTTAAAGAGTTGTCCATAGTTAGGCCTGATCTATGCACCTGTTTTTACAATCAGTAGCTGGTATAAGTAGTATAAATTGCAAAACAAATACATTTTTATTGCAAGCATAAGATAGTGGTCTCAAATCTGTACAAATAAAATGTATGCAGTTGTTTACTCCTTATTATTATTACTGATATAATAATAATAATAATAATAATAATAATAATAATAATAATAATAATAATAATAATAATAATATCATAAATAATCATAATAATATAGGAACTGGGCGTTTTTTTCTCCTATATTCTTTTTTAATCATAATAATAAATATTGTTATTTTTAGTAAATATATAACAGAGAATAACAGAAACAAATAAAGATAAAGGGGCAGATCCACAGAGCGAGTACGCCGGCATATCTACTGATACGTTGGCGTACTTTCAAATTTCCCGCGTCGTATCTTTAGTTTGAATCCTCAAACCAAGATACGACGGCATCTGGGTAAGATCCGACAGGTGTACGGCTTCGTACGCCTTCGGATCTTAGATGCAATACTTCTAACGTCGTCTGTAGTCAGCTTTTTCCGGCGCATAGTTAAAGCTGGTATTTTGCGGCGTATAGATAGACTTGCCGTGTTAAGTATGGCCGTCGTTCCCACGTCGAAAATTTTTATTTATTTTTTTGCCTAAGTCGTCCGTGAATAGGGATGGACGCAACTCACGTCGAAGTTAAAAAAATGACGTCCTAGCGACGTCATTTAGCGCAATGCACGGCGGGAAATTTCGGGATGATGAATGCGCAGTTCATTCGGCGTGGGGACGCGCTTCATTTAAATGAATCACGCCCCCTAATCGCCGATTTGAATTCCGCTGCCAGAAATACACTACGCCTCCGTAACTTACGGCGCAAAATCGTTGAGGATTCGAAATTCCGCCAGGTAAGGTACGGCGGCGTAGCGTATCTCTGATAAGCTGCGCGGATGTAATTCTCTCTGGATCTGGCCCAAAGAGTTGCCCGTACGCTTTAGGCCTGGTTTACACTAGTAGGATTTCAGATGCGACTTAAATCGTACAGAATCGCATGACAAGAGAAATCATATTATTTTCAATGGCACCCATTCACATCAATGCGACTCTGTATGGTGTAATTTTGGAAAAGGTCCCTGTGCTACTTTGCTGTGGCTTGCAGTGAGATTTGGCTCCAAAATGCAACCAATGCATCAAGGTTGCACTACAAATTGAGTCAAAATCAGATCAATGCGATGAGAAATGAGACTTAGAGGGGCAGATCCACGTACCTGCGCGTAATCTTCCGCCGGGCGCAGGGTATCTAAGATACACTACGCCGCCGCAACTTTTTTTATTTTGAATACACAAAGAATTTGCGCCGTAAGTTACGGCGGCGTAGTGTATCTCTGGCGGCGTAAGGGCACGGAATTCAAATGGATGTAATGGGGGCGTGTTTTATGTTAATACGCTGTGACCCGACGTAAACTATGTTTTTTTTAACTGCGCATGCGCCGTCCGTGGGGGTATCCCAGTGCGCATGCTCGAAATTAACCCGGAAAAAGTCAATGCTTCCGACGGTGACGTCATTCTACGCAAATCCCTATTTGCGAACGACTTACGCAAACAACGTAAAAAAAATTAAAATTGTACGCGGGAACGACGGCCATACTTAACATTGAGTACGCCTCATAACAGCACCTTTAACTATATGCCGGAAAAAGCTGAACGAAAACGACGTAAAAAAATGCGCCGGCCGGACGTACGTTCGTGGATCGCCGTAAATAGCTAATTTGCATACTCTACGCGGATTTCGACGGAAACGCCACCTAGCGGCCACCGAAAAATTGCATCTAAGATCCGACGGCGTACTAAGACGTACGCCTGTCGGATCGATCCCAGATGCCGTCGTATCTTGTTTTGTGGATACAAAACAAAGATACGATGTGGGAAATTTAAAATTACGCCGGCGTATCAATAGATACGCGGCGTAATTCTTTTGTGGATCTGCCCCAGAGTGTTTACTTGTATTAGATGTGATGATGATTATTAGACATGTGCACAGAAAAAAAAACTTTTTTTTTTGTTCCGTTTCGTATCGTTCCGTAGGTTCGTTCCCGTTCGTTGTTCGTAAGACGCCCGTTTTCCTGTTCGTTCCCGTTCGTTTTTCGTATGACGCGATTTTTTCGCATTCCGATCTTTTCGTATTTTAATTACCGTTTTATTTTCGTACATGCGGGATGGTTCGTTATTCTGTTTAATTCATGTCCGTTACTTGTTAGACAATAATTTTCGTGAATTTTCGTCATTTTGTACTTTCGTAAATATATTGCGGGATTCGCGGCACTTTCAACACGCGGCTCATCCATATTAACTATTGTTAAGCCCCATACACTTGGTCAGACTTTTTTAACAACAAACATAAAAACGATCGTTTTACCGAACGTTCGTTCGTTTTTAAACTCCATCAGAAAACCATTTTTGGGTTCCAGGTTCAAAAGTCTGGCCAACTGATCTCTCCCTTCAGACGAAAATCCACAGAAAAGTTTATTTGGCTTTACTGTACTACTGTACTCAGCACAAAAGAGAAGCTGCTTCACTAACTACACTCACTGCCCATTCAAAAAAACAAAAATGACATCTTATAACAAAAGATTTGCATTCTGTATTTTGAAACCAAATTACGAACACAAAGAAGGAATTCAGAATACAGAATACAAATCTTTTGTTATAAGATGTCATATGAACATACAAACAGAAAAAGGATTCAAACAAAATACAGAATGAAAATCTTTTGTTAGATGTCATATGAACATACGACTGAAAATCAAAATACGAACAGAACAAGGATTCAAACAAAATACAGAATGCAAGTCTTTTGTTATAGATGTCATATTCGTTCTTTTGCCGTTTTTGTTTTGTCGTATTTTCATCGGATCGTTCGTTCGTATTTGCGGTTGTTCGTTATGTGACTCATTCGTAATCCCATCGTTTTCGTATTTTGGTGCTTAAATTTTTTCGTATGTACACATTATTCTGCGGGTATGAAAATGAACATTTTCGTACGAAAATAACATTCGTACGAACGGGAATGCACATATCTAATGATTATTATTATAACTATTATTAATATTATTATTATCAACACTATTACTATTAGATATACGATAGAGATCTCAAAGCTGAAAAAAAAAATGTGTGAAGTTGTGTAGTCCTTATTATTATTACTGATATGATAATATTATTATTATTATTATTATTATTATTATTATTATTATTATTATTATTATTATTATTATTATTATTGTCATTGTTATTATTATTATTATTATTAATAATAATAATAATAATAATAATAATAACAATGACAATAATAATAATAATAATAAAAACTAAATACCCTCTAATGGTTATGGTTAACTCATTATCTTTATTTGTCTCTGCCTGTCTAAAAAATGGCCACACATAGCTATCTGACTGCATAATCTCCGGATTTACCAATAAATATATATAGTGAAAGGGTCGGGCTGACTAGACTTTAGTCTAAAGCAGTGGTTCTCAAACCTGTCCTCAAGTATCCCCAACAGGCCATTTTTGGGGAATTTCTCTTAGATAAAATAGCTGTCCAAGATACCAAGCCATTGACTTGCACCTGTGCAAGATAAAGTAAAACCTGCAAACATGGCCTGTTGGGGGTACACAAGGGCAGGGTTGAGAATCACTGGTCTAAGGATTGGTGTTGTTGGCCCTTTGCACCACCTAGTTGTTGGTAAATCCCTTGGAGATTCTACGCATGGCCACATTAAATTATATCTAGACCAAAACTTTTTTCAGTTTTTGATGCAGTAGTGGGCATTTGGTTAAAACCCCTGCCAGGTTTTTGTGACATCCCCGCTGGGGTAAAAGCGAGGAAAAATCCCACATTTTGGGTTGTTGGTGGAACAAGATAAGAGAGGGAATCCTCCAATGGGGACACCTTTTCTAGTGACACAATACTGATCTCTGCGATTTTATTTCCTGCTCTAATCTAAAATTGAAAGAAAGTTTTGTCTTTTGATATACTTTCCTTTGATCTCTTTCCCTTCCTGTCTATTAGGTGGATTCAAAAAAGGCTTAGGCTGGCGTATCAGTAGATACGCCAGCCTAAGTCTGAATGTGCGCCCGCGCTAATTTAAGTGTCTTCTGGTAACCAGATACGCTTCAATTAGGGTCAGATATGAGCGCCGTAAGTGTCTTACACCGTCGTATCCTAAAGTGTAATTTTTAGGCTGACCGCTAGGTGGCGCTTCCATTGCGGTCGGCGTAGAATATGTAAATCACTAGATACGCCTATTCACGAACGTACGCCCGGCCGACGCAGTACAGATACGCCGTTTACGTAACGCATTATCAGGCCTAAAGTTATTCCATCAAATAGCTGGAATAGTAATGTTAAGTATGGCTGTCGTTCCCGCGTCAAAATTTGAAAATTTTACGTTGTTTGCGTAAGTCGTCCGTGAATAGGGATTTACGTCATTTACGTCCACGTCAAAACCAATAGGACCATGCAGCGTACTTAGCCGCAATGCACACTGGGATATGTACACGGACGGCCCATGCGCCGTTCCAAAAACACGTCAAAAAAGTCAGGTCAACCCAAATTAACATAAAACACGCCCCCTCAGCCTATTTTGAATTAGGCGCGCTTACGCCCGCCGCATTTACGCTACGCCGCCGTAACTTAGCAGGCAAGTACTTTGTGAATCATGTACTTGCCTCGCTAACTTATGGCGGCGTAGTGTAAACACGATACACTACGCCGCCGCAAGGATAAGCCTGCCTATCAGAATCTAGCTATATGTCTCAAGGAGATATATCTAATCCCCTTCCTTACTATGTCCCCTTTAGGCTGCATTCACACCTAAGCATTGCGTTTTTGGGAGTTTTTTTCCGAGCATTTGTGTCTCACCTTTTTATACAAGTTTTTGGGGGCTTTTGTAGAGTATTTTTAAAGCATTTTTCAGTTTTGTTCTTTTTTGTTAGTCAACAGAGAAAAATATAATCTGTTTAATCATTTGTTGCAATGTTTTTTATCTTTTTTTATCTTTTTCATCAGCTTCATCTTCCTGGCGTTTATTTATTTATGTATTTATTATTATTATTTTGTTAGGGTTAGGTGTTAACCCCAACCCCTAGCCCTAACAAAATAAATAAACAAAAGTAGCTCCAAGAGCTTCAGACATTTGGTTTTAGAAGACTTGAAGTGGAGATGTGCACCAACTCCATAGGAGATGCATCGACTTTCTCTCCTCCAGTGCTTTGAAACTTAAAGCTACAAAATGCAAAATCAGGTGTAAATGGAGCCTTAGGAAGAGGCCCTGCAAGGTTTTGAAATGCTGGTATTCCAAGGTTAGCCATAGATGACCCATAGATTACTTTTTTTTTTATTTTAATCAGCCAATAGGCTGATTGAAAACAAATGAATGGATTCTCCCATCCACACAAGTGAGGTGAATAGAGAAGTCCCTGAAACCACCCCAAACAACCCCCCACCAACTCTTTGCCGATGTATTCTGACAGACGGACTTCTCTGCTGTCAGAATACACTGAACAACACTGTAAATGATTGGCTGCAGCCGCTAATCAAAGGAAAAGTTTCCAACATCTTTTTTAACAAAAGTCTAGCTCTGTCAAGTGGGAACAGCCATAGATGGATCAAAATTTGGTCTCTGCTGAAACTTCCAAATTCCGATCCATCTATGCTCAGCGTTAGACTTATGTAATGCTGTCTTCATAATATGCATTTGATTGGAGTGCTGGTCATTTAGTATAGCCATATCTGTATCTAAACCCTCTCTCTATTTCTCTCTCTCTCTTTCTCTCTCATGTCTTCTCTTTGTATCTTTCTCTCGTGTGTCCTCTCTTTCTCTCTCTCTCTCTCTCTTTCTGTCTGTCTGATGTCTTCTCTTTGTATCTCACTCTCTCTCATGTCTTCTCTTTGTATCTCTCTTGTGTCTTCTCTTTGTATCATTCTCTCTTTCATGTCTCTCTTTGTATCCCCCTCTCTCTTTCTCTCTCTCTCTCTCTCTCTCTCTCTCGTGTCTTGTCTTTGTATCTTTCTCTCTCTCTCATGTCTTCTCTTTGTATCGCTCACTCTTACGTGTCTTCTCTTTGTATCTCTCTCGCGTCTTCTCTTTGTATCTCTCTCTTTTGTGTCTTATTTTTGTATCTCTCTCTCTTTCATGTCTTTTTTTGTATTTCTCTCTCTCTCTCTTGTGTCTTGTCTTTGTATCTTTCTCTCTATCTTGTGTCTTCTCTATGTACCTCTTTCTTTTGTGTCTTTTCTATGTATCTCTCTCTCTCTCGTGTCTTCTCTTTGTATCATCATCTCTCTCTCTCCTCTCTATGTATCTTTCTCTCTCTTTCTCTCGCTCATGTCTTCTCTTTGTATCTCTCTCGCTCTCTTGTATATTCTCTATGTATCTCTCTATCTTGTGTCTCATTGTATCTAACTCTCTCTCTCTCTCTGTTTCTCTCTCGCGCGTGTTTTTTCTTTTATATCTCTCTCTCGTGTCTTCTCTTTGTATCTTTCTATTTCTCTTGTGTTTTTCCTTTGTATTTCTCTCTCTCTTGTGTCTTGTCTTTGTATCTTTCTCCATTTCACTTGAGCCTTCTCTTTTGTACCTTTCTCTCTCTCTGTCTCTCACTCGCGCTCTCTCTCTCTCTCCTGTCTTCTCTTTCTCTCTCTCTCTCTCTCTCTCGTGCCTTCTCTCTGTATTTTTCTCTCTTGTGTATTCTCTTTGTACCTCTCTCTCTCGTGCCTTCTCTCTGTATCTTTTTCTCTCTCCCGCTTGGGTCTTCTCTTTGTACCTCTCTCTCTCTCATGCCTTCTCTTTGTATCTTTCTCTCTCTCTCTCTCTCTTTTGTCTTCTCTTTGTACCCCCCTCTCTCTCTTGTGTCTTCTCTTTGTATTTATTTCTCTCTCTCTCTCTCTCACACATTCTTTTGTGCCTTCTCTTTGTATCTTTCTCTCTCTCTCTCTCTCTCTCTCTCTCTCTTGTGTCTTCTCTTTGTACCTCTCTCTCTCATGCCTTCTCTCTGTATCTTTTTCTCTCTCCCTCTCCCTCTTGTGTCTTCTCTTTGTACCTCTCTCTCTCATGCCTTCTCTTTGTATCTTTCTCTCTCTCTCACTCTCTCGCTCTCTCTCTTTTGTCTTCTCTTTGTACCCCCCCTCTCTCTCTTGTGTCTTCTCTTTGTATTTCTCTCTCACATTCTCTTGTGCCTTCTCTCTGTATCTCTCTCTCTCTCTCTCTCTCTCTCTCTCTTGTGTCTTCACTTTGTACCTCTCTCTCTCATGCCTTCTCTTTGTATCTTTCTCTCTCTCTCACTCTCTTGCTCTCTTTTGTCTTCTGTTTGTACCCCCCTCTCTCTCTTGTGTCTTCTCTTCGTATTTCTCTCTCTCTCTCACTTTCTCCCGCTCTCTCTTTTAATATTTATCTATTCTTATTTATATCCAGAAAATCGTGATATTTATTCAAAGGAAAAGTCTTTGGAACTGCATATACTGCATAATTTGTTTACATTTCCATCTAATTTGTCTGGAATTTGGGTCGATCAGAATGTGCCTTTTTGCCCCTCGTTTTCATCCAAAAATTACCAACCATTTATGGTTACAATATTATATAAATTATACAAATTCCTTTTCAATATAAAAAAATCCCAGTAATATAAAACATATGGGTTCTACAATTCTCCGTTGTCGTAAGCTTAGTTTTAATCAAGCGTATTTTATAATCTCCTAAAAATACAGTTAAAGATGACATTTGGGAGCCATTTTTTTTTATGAGTACTTGTTCTGTGCGCATTTTTGGCTGTTTGTCTTTTCTACTTAGTGGTTTTTCTATTAGGAATGTTAATGATTTTTTTTTTACATTGCTTTAATTGCCTCCGTCATCCCTGCAATATTGCCTACAGTTCAATAATGCTGAAAAATGTGAACTTTTGGTATGATCATAGAAACAGTATCGCATGGTGCCGGAGGAAGAATGTTGGAATGTGGAGCTATACCATTACCCCCTGCCTTGGATTTCAGCTGTGCAACCTGCTGTACCGAAAACCTAGATGATGGTCCGTTACTGATACCGACAAGTCACAGAGTGCTGCATCATGCTTGGGGTATGCAGTGCTGTTCCTTGTGCTAATGTGAAAGGCTTTAGTTATTTGTCCAAACAGCTGCAATGAATCGAACGCATGCTAATTCTGTGCCCACTTTGGTGGCTCGCCCGAAAACTCGTTCCAGAATGCAAGCTCTTTGTGAAACTTTATAGCGCCTGAAACTGAGCCATGTATGAAAAAATCTTTCAAAGAGGACTAAGATGGAAAGTGGCATCTGGAATATGAAATTATCTTTTCTGTATCATTTTCTTTTCTTAAAGTGACTCATTAAACCCGAAACGGCACGGTCAATTGAGACTTTGAGGATAGCCTAGCAATTTGGGAATGCCTATACCTCTATAGATTCTCACTATGTAACATTTTTTTACTACCCCATCAACATGACATCATTGTAATGCCTAATATTTTAATGTGTCTAAAGTTTTAATGCATTGTATCTGTTACATTATATTCAATTTGTTATTGGTAGCACTACCCCTGGAGGAGCTGCTGGTTTGTTTTGGGTGGCACATTTACCTCGTGACTCTCCGAATTCCTAGGGGTGTATGGTGCATATAGCAGTAGTAAAGGAATGTCCACGACAGGTGTCTTTTGCTGTGTTCTTTATTACCCAGCCGGGTAAATACAATAAAACTTGTGGTGAAGAAGGTAGAGTTAAACGGAGAAGAAGAATAGCAGATTCAGGAGTAGCAATAGGGAAAACAATCCTGCTCCCACATGTAAGGCCTCGTACACACCAGCGGATCTTTCCGATGAAAACGGTCCGCGGACCGTTTTCATCAGACATGTCCGCTGCCGGATTTTGGTCTAATGGATGGTCAGACCAAAATCCCAACGGAAAACAAACGCGGTGACGTGTCGCGACGTGGCCGCGACGATGACGCGGCGACGTGCACGACCCTGGAAGGTCAATGCTTTCACGCATCAGTCGAATCACTTTGACGCATGCGAGGGCTTTCGGCCGAGCGGACATGTCCGGTGAGTCGTACAGACGACCGAACATGTCCGACGGACAGGCTTCCAGCGGACATGTTTCTTAGCATGCTAAGAAACATTTGTCCGCTGGAAACCTGTCCGATCCGCCGGACATTTGTCCGGTCGGCCGTACACACGACCGAACATGTCTGCTGAAACTGGTCCGCGGACCAGTTTCAGCAGACATGTTCGGTCGTGTGTACGAGGCCTAACACTTCTTACGCCACTCCTGCTTGAGTGGGAATAGCGTACCCGGACAGGCCTCTCTCACTGGCCTGGCAGCCAGGGTATCGCTCGAACCTTTAAGGAAAAGTCTCTGCCACAGACCCTCCTGCAATGAACTGGAACCTTTAGGGAAAAGTCTCTGCCACAGACCCTCCTGGAATGGATTCAGAGAGAAACCTCTGCCACAGGCCCTCCTGATTGTGGTTACGGAGATAAACCTCCTTGATAGAATTACACCTGGATCTCCTTCAAGTTGCTTTCAGGTACCGACTGACAGGTGACCAGCCTCTCAGTGTCCGGATACCTCGATCCCCGGTGGTTTGTCGAGACCATATTGGATCGCCAGCCTCTCATTGGCTCTCCTCAGATGGACTCCCCACCGAACAACTAACTCGCTTGGGATCTTCAGGATTGGGAACCCAGTCAACCACTGGGCTCCCTGCCACAGAACCAGGAACACCGCGTGGCACGCACGCCCCGGTAGGCCATAATGCCGGGGCGCCGTGGTGCAGTCACCCTAAAGGTGGGTGCCGCACTCGAAGAAGAACACCCAGAACCAATGGCGTCTGCCCCATAAATACCCTCCCCCAGCATGCACAGCGAGGCCTAACCCTCCTGATTGGCTGCTGGGGAAAAGCACCCAAATCTTGACTCCACTGCTGCCACCTACTGCCCTGGGGTGGAAAGAGCACCCCAGCAACAACAGAATGATCCCACAGCACAGCCAAGCTGAGACAGACCCAAGTTTAAACACATTAACTGGATCAGAGTTCAATTAACACTCTGATCTCCCTCTAAATTTAAATAGCACCGGTACTTTGAAGTAACCAGGCGCTGCGCATACAATAAAATACAAAGGGTGCAGTGCCAACAAATTAAGTAAACTTACTGTATTTATTGGCATATAACACTCACTTTTTCACCCTGCAAATCGGTTGCAAATAGTGTGTGCGTGTTTTACGCCGAAACTGCAATTTGGGCTGCCTCGGAGAGATGGGCGGGATGAGCCCTGTCAGATTACATACAGCGAGAATCTCCTGTTTACTCAGCGGCCTCTTAATAGGAAGTCTCGTCTCCTGGGCCGGCATTGGACAAATGTTCTGTCTATCATAGAAGCCGGTCCAGGAGGTCGGACTTTGTATTAAAGAGGCCGCCGATTAAACAGGAGATTCTTGCTGTATGTAATCTGATGGCGCTCATCCCGCCCCCCTCCCTGTCCCCTTCTGAGTCAGCAGTAATCTGAGGTGAGATGGGCATTGATCAGGCTGCATTCATGGCAAAGGTGAGACTGCAGGTGGGCATTGATCAAACTGAAATGATGGGCAATTATGAGGCTACAGGTGGGCATTGATCAAGCTGCATTGATGGGCAATTGTGAGGCTGCAGATAGGCATTGATCAGGCTGCATTGATGGGTACTGACCCTTATTTTGCTTCAAAGTTCTTTATTTAAAAAAAAAGACCAGGCCACTTTTTGCGATTCGGCATTGCATCGCTTTAACTGACAATTGCAACATTGATCCCAAACAAAATTGACGTCCTTTTTTACCACAAATAGAGCTTTCTTCTGGTGGTATTTGATCGCCTCTGCGTTTTTTATTTTTTGCGCTATAAACAAAAATAGAGACAATTTTAAAGAAAATGCAATATTTTTTACTTTTTGCTATAATAAATATCCCCCAAAAAAATATATAACATTTTTTATTTTTTTCCTCAGTTTAGGCCGATACGTATTCTTCTACATATGTTTGGTAAATAAAAACCCCAAAAAGCGTTTATTGATTGGTTTGTGCAAAATTTATAGCATCTACAAAATAGGGGATAGTTTTATGGCAATTTTATTAATATTTTTTTTTTGCTAGTAATGGCGGCGATCAGCAATTGTTATCATGACTGCGACATTATGGCGGACACATCAGACACTTTTGACACCATTTTGGGACCATTGTCATTTTTAAAGCGAACAGTGCTATAAAAATGCACTGATTACTGTAAAAGGACACTGGCAGTGAAAGGGTTAACCTGTAGGGGGCGCTGAAGGGGTTAAGTGTGTCCCAGGGAGTGCTTCTAACTGTTAGGGGGCATGGCTTGCCGTGACATGTCACTGATCGCTGTTCCTGATGACAGGTAACATTCAATCAGTGGCATGTCAGGGGAAGGATCGGGAGATGTTGTGTTTACACTGACATCTCCCCGTTCTTCAGCTCTGTGACCCAATTGTGGGACACCGGCGGACATCGAGTCCGCGGGTCTCGCGGGCATGGTCACGGAGTCCACTACAGGGTCGTGAGCGCGCCGCCGCCGGCGTGCGTGTGACCACACGGCTCGCAAATTAAAGGAGACGTATATATACGCCCATTTGCGCAGCCGTGCCATTCTGTCGATGTAAAAGTTGAAAAGATACTTTTAATACGTCTAAAAGGATGCAGGCCCAGCAGATTTTCTCTTTAGTGCCCTGCAGCTGCACACCTGCTAGTTATTTATGAAACCACTCCCATTAGACCCACTTAGTACAGAGGCACAGACAAATAAACAGGGGGCCAGATTCACAGAAGAAATATTGAAATAGTATTTTCAAATTTTCCGCGTCGTATCTTTAGTTTGAATCCTCAAACCAAGATACGAAGGCTTTTGGCATCGATCCGACAGGCGTACGGCTTTGTACGCCTTCGGATCATAATTGTAATACTTCTGCGCCCGCTGGGTGGAGTTCGTGTCGTTTTCCGCATCGGGCATGCTAATTAGCTGTTTACAGCAATCCACGAAGCTACGCGCGTTCGTCGCATTCTCTTACGTCGTCGCTAGTCGGCTTTTCCCGTCGTAAAGTTACGGCTGCTATTTCATGGCTTATATTTAGACTAGCTATGTTAAAGTATGGCCGTCGTTCCCGCGTCGAATTTTCAAAACGGAGCATGCGCAGTACGTTCGGCGCGGGAACG
This sequence comes from Rana temporaria, assembly GCF_905171775.1. NCBI lineage: Eukaryota > Metazoa > Chordata > Amphibia > Anura > Ranidae > Rana > Rana temporaria. The sequence continues at coordinate 184,789,726 of NC_053495.1, read as the reverse complement.
CGCCTAATTTAAATGACACACGCCCCATTTTAATTAGGTGGGCTTGCGCCGGACGGATTTACGCTACGCCGCCGCAAATGTATGTGAATCTGGCCCAGGGATTTTTTCAGAATAACAAAAGGTAGGGATCTGCAACAAATGTTGTTATAATCCTTGCAATTTACACAGATCACCCAGAGGGGGGAATGTTTGTTTCGCAACAAAGTGAAGTTACGCTTTAAATAAATAAAATTGTTTAAAAGTTGCTGAAACTTGCAACAACTGAAAAAAAAAAATACACATGTGTGGTTTTATTTAGGAATGTTGTAAAATCATAATGCATAAGGATGTGAGGTTTTGTTGATCTGCTTATTGCGCCCTCTTTTTGTTTTTGTTCCAATGGTGAATGGATCATAAAGGCAATTTAAGTAATGACTTAATTTGCATGGATTTATGTCATTTTGTTTTATGTCATTTATGTAATTTTTTCTTTAATATTTTTACATACATGTCAGTCTTAATGAATCTTCATTTTATGCTTATTTTATTCTCCAGATTATGAAATGATTTGCATTTACAAAATGTCAATCAAGATTTTTTTAGCCCTGATGAAGAACCTGTACCCATACCCAACCAATCAGATGTGCTGCATGCAAATGTGTTGTTGAGTTTACTGATAGGAGGAACAGCAAAATGAGCAGAAACATAACCTTATCCATCTGCTGCTGCTCTTTTACTGTCCAATCAACAGGAAGGAAGTGGAGAGAGGACACCACTGTATTTCCTAAAATGATTTTAAATGAAAGATTACAAAAATAAATTAAAAATAAAAAACATGTTATATGTACCTGCTCTGTGCAATGTTTTTTTTCTTCTTTATTCAGTCCCCTGGCTCCTCCCCTCGCAGAGTGCCCCCAATAGCAAGCCTTTTGCTGTGAGGGCACTAGAGCAGGGTCTATTCCCGAGATGCGCTATGTGTGTCTATTCACACACAGAGCACGGCTCTGTCCCACTATGTACTTATTGGATCACTGGCTGTGATTGACAGCATCAGGAGCCAATGAGGGCAGAGAGAGCCAGGAGAGCTGCTGCTCTCATGCACCTCACTGAATCAAGATGGGGCTCAGGTAAGTATAATGAGGAATTGGGTGGGGGATACACCCAAAAGGTTTTTTACCTTAATGCATAAAAAATCTTGAGTTTTTAGAACCACTTTAAAGTGGTTGTTAACCTCTGAAGTGAAAAATTAACTAAACCTATTCCTCTGTACTGTGTACTTGCTTCAGTTCAAAGCCCAGAGTGTGGTTCCTATCTGCTCTCACTTCCCTCTTCTATCTGCATTAGTCACTTCTGACAGGTCAAAAAAACTGTGTTTAGGGTATGTCCTTTCCCTCCACTCAGGTCTCAGATTACACTCAGCTCTCTGCTCTATAAAGTGCAGTGTGTGATGATTGCTGGAGCTGAGATACAACCTTTGATTTGTGTATTTTAGAAGGCTGCAGAGAAGAGAGCGCCAAGGCCAAACAGGTACAACTTAGGAGGATTTGTTTAGTTTCTGTGTAACACCTGAGGCTGGTCACTTCATTGGCTACATGTAAGGTTTTACAACTATTTTGGCTATGAGCCCTTACATATACCCAACCTTTTTGTCTTCGCTTTGTTTTTGCATATCGCCAGGGATGGAGGCGCAAGACCTTACCAGGTTTTTTTTTCTTTGTTTTCTTTGTCTGAATGTCTCACTTCCTGTTCCTACTCAGTAAGCTGTTCTGACTGACTAACCCCCAGCCAGATGATGGGGGCAAGCTTACTGAGGAGGAATAGGAAGTGAGAAATTCAGACAAAAAAAAAACATTTAGAATGGAAATCGAAGGAAAAGGTAAGTGAACCAACAATGCACTAGCTTAAAGGAACCTATTTAGAAAATAAAAAAACAAACCTTTACAACCTCTTTAAAGTACCAATGTTCCTCTTCCCTTCCCCTCATTATATATACCCAGTTAAGCGACTGGCCTTAGGTCAATGATGGCCAACCTTGGCACCTCAGATGTTTTGGAACTACATTTCCCATGATGCTCATGCACTTTGCAGTTTAGTGGAGCATTATGGGAAATGTAGTTCCAAAACATCTGGGGTGCCAAGGTTCGCCATCACTGCCCTAGGTGATACACAGAGATTAAACAAATCCTCCAACATAGGTTGAACCTGTTTATCTGCAGTATTCTCCTCTCTACATCCAAAGTCCAACATTTGTAAAGCTTGTCTGAGCCATCAGAAAAAAAGGGACAGAGAGCTGAAATTACACTCTCAGTGAGGAGAGTTCGGAGAGCTGATTGGAAGGAAAAGACATCATCCCTTCGCATAGGACACAGGAACAGAGCTGAGGCTGTCAACCACAGGCTATTGTTGTAATATTAATATAGATGTATAGGTATTTAAAATATTGTGTTATATGTATGGCATGTTATACATACAGGCATTCAAGGTTACACATCAAAAGGTGTTTGCTGACCAAAAGGGTTAGTGGTCAAACACAGATCAAAGGAACAGCTGAGGACCCTTTGATGTGTTAATCTTATCTAAGACTACCTAGGTGTGCGAGATGGCCTGATACTTCCTTACATACATAAGGAAGTATTTATTGATGGTAATTAGACTTGGGGGTTTTCATTCAGGGAAACAGTTGGTTGACCTGGAAGAACCACCAGCGTGAGACCAGCTTTTGAGGCAGTCAAGCTGGCATTCAGTCTGGTCTTCACTGAGAAATATGGCACATGTCTAGGAATTATATACTCTGTTGGATTTTTGTATTGTCTGTGGAATTTGGACTTTATTCTGTATTGGAAGTCAGTTAATTAAAATTGCGTTCTCTGGAGAGCATGGTGTGTTGCTGCGAAACAACATAATTTATAGTCATCATACTAACATCTAAAGATCAATTATCTAACCGGAGGACTATACAATATACTTCTTCATATGAGATCACTACATTGGTGCCGTGACCCGGATTCGAACCAGGGTTGCTGCCATCTTCTGTCCAGACAAGGCGGCAGTGGAAATTCTTGCCAGTATTTTTCATGAAAGGTAGAAAGGTCTTTTTCATCCATATGTGTCATAGCCTTCAGCATATTATAAACAACTGATTCAACATGTTTCAAAGCATGACTAGAGTGATGAATTTCACTCACCTCTTATAAATTTAGGAAAACCACCCAACCTACTATAATGTATGCTATGCCCAGCCATTGTGCCGCATCACCTCAGAGGTCAAATCTATTGATATCAATATGCATTACATCATATGTACAGATGTTATAAAATATCCAACAGAGTATATGAGATCACTACAGCTATGTGCATGAGATCCCCTGACCAAGTACACACTGTAGAGGGATATGCTTTTTTTCTTGTCTGAGGTTTACAACCATTTAAAGTTCAAGTGGTATCATCCACCTGGCTGTGCTGTCTGGCAGGGCTTTGTAAAACTTAGGAATGGATGAACAGATGTATACATCATTTATGTGTCTTTCATCTGTGCATTTAACTGTTTGCCTGGAGCTCAGATTTACAGGCCGCTGTTTGCCAGGTTCAGTAAATTGCAGTGACAGGTTTTCTTTAAATATTTTACACGGATCACACTGTAAAAAACCTATTAGAACTGGCAGGATAGGCAAATAGATTATTTCCCCCCTCCAAAGGAACATTTTACTAAACATGTTCTAACAGACATCAAGGCAATTTAAAAAATGTTTTACCACGGTACAATTCGTATAACTCAAGCTAACACTGATTTTATTTTATCTTGGAGAGTGATTTAATACAAAGCACAATTAATTTAGCATTTTACCACCTGTCTCTTCCGCTTTGCAGTTGGAACAATTATAATACTTTGCTAGACAGTGGACTGTTAAAATGCAATAGGTAATCACGGAGACATTAACTAACGAGCGGCAAAGACATTTTCGAGTCTTTCGTAACAGTTAAAAAAAAAAAGCCACAGTTGTAGCAGCTTGATAAGATAAATTTGTTGATCTCTCAAAATGACTGCAGTAGAATTCATTGAGGTTTTAAATTAAATAATGCCAATCCCTGCCCAATATATTTGGGCCATTGAGGGCCTGCCAGTACAGCTAAATGTTAGCGCTCACTGTGGGTGTGGCATCATACAGCTGTTGCTGCAAAGCCACATAAATCAAGAGCCTCTGTGTGCGTCCCTTTATGTGGGGAGGCATCAAATGACCCTGGCACACTGTTAGATTCATTGTAAGCTTCCACTTTTGCAAGGATTATGGGCCAAATCCACAAAGACCCGGCGTAACGGCGAAATTCTAATTTAAGTTACACTGCCTTAAAATTTCTACCTAAGTGCCCGATCCACAAAGCACTTACCTAGAAATTTCTTGCTGTGTAACTTAAATTCCGCCGGCGCAAGGCGTTCCTCATTTCATGGGGGCGATTCCCATTTAAATGAGGTGCGCTCCCGCGCCGGCCGTACTGCGCATGCTTGTGACGTCATTTTCCCGACGTGCATAGCGCGAAATTATGTTACGCTGGGCTTTGTGGATTGCGACGGCTCAATAAAGTTGCGTCGGGAAAAAAAAAAGATACGGCGCGAAAAAAAATTCTAATTCGAAAAAAAAACGCGTCGCTAGACAGAAGGGTCTGCTTTTACATGGTGTACTAACTTTACACCATGTAAAAGCAGCCCTAATTTTGCGTATGCAACTTAATACTTACGGAGAAAAAACGAAGCAGAAAAGCTTCGTGGATCTCCGTAAGTGCTAATTTGCATACCCGAGGCGGCATTTCGACACGAAATGCCCCCAGCGGCGGATGCGGTACTGCATCCTAAGATCCGGCAGTGTAATTCAATTACACATGCCGGATCTTCTCCCTAACTATGAAAAACTGATTCTGTGGATCAGTTCCATAGTTAGGACCAGGGATACGACGGAGTAACAGCAGTTACTCCGTCGTATCTCTTTTGAGGATTTGGCCCTCTGTGCTGAGTTCCCCAGCAAGGCATGCAGAATCCCGATCTCTTTTTGGCTTAATACATTGAGCAGCAAGAGTTGACCAGTCGAAAAAGTAGAGTAGATAGTACATGCCTTGCAAAGAAAAGACCAAAGAGGTCAGAGGGTGGTAGAAAAATTTGAAATGGCTACATAGCTATACATCTGTATAGCACCCGCCTAGTTTAGACCCCTTTCACACTAGGGAGTTTTTCTGGCGTTTTTTAGGCGCTTTGGCATAAAAAAAAAGCCTGTAAAGCACCTGAAAGAAGCCACATCTGCAATCCCAATGTGAAAGCCCGAGTGCTTTCAGAGCCCTTTCACGCTGCCAGCGCCCGAAAAACGCTGGTAAAGCGCCGCTAAGACCCTTTTCACACTGGGCATTTTTCAGAAGCTTTGGCTTTACAAAAAGCTCCCTCAATGGGAAGGGGTGCTTTAGGAGCGGTGTATTCAACGCTTCTAAAGTGCTGCAAAGAAGCTGCTTGCAGGACTTTTTTTGACGCCCTGCCAGCACTCAGGCTTTCACATTGGGATCGCAGATGCAGCTTCTTTCAGGCGCTTTACATGCGCTTTTTTAACGCTAAAGCGCCTGAAAGACGCCCCAGTGTGAAAGGGCTGTTAGAGTAGGCTGCTAGGTAAATTTAGTTTAGCTTCTCTGTAATCAGTGGAGCAGGGGTTGATTGCTTAGGGCTGCTCAGTGTTTCACAAGCTACTGCTCCCTAGTAGATTTTTCAAAAACCTATATGGAGAATGCAATTCAGGGCAGAGAATCAGAAATCTTAGCTTAAGGATATTTTCTGGGTGTCACCTGGACAAAAATGAAGGAGAAACATTATTTTTTGGAGAGACTGAAATTCAAATTTGACAAAGGATATAACCCTTCTACACTGTTCAAAACCTACATTTTTGATGGGCTTCCAGTTTAAAACAAAAATTGTGGTAAGGCTAGACATGTGCATTAGTTTTCGTCCAAATGCATTTTCGTCCGAATTTTGGGTATTTTCGTTATCGTTTTAACAAACAAAAACGAACATGCAGAGTCAGAAATCCGAAAGATCCGACATAAAAAATGATTTATTTTCATTTTTGTTGCTACAACAGTTTGATATAGATAGAAGATTCGACATGACGCTGACAATAGCAATCTGTGTCTATCGAACCTGTGGTCGAATGTTCCTAACCTAACTCTATTAGTCCAAGATTATTCTACATTGAGAGGAAAGATTCAACATTATTATAGAGACAGTGTTGGGATAGACCATTCGACACGAACGGCGAAGATTCAACGAAGCAGCGAAAAACATACAAACGTTGAATCTGCCATTGAAGGCTTATGGTGTCTGACGAAACAGCTAAACTGAATTTGAATGTTGGTTGACTAGTAATAATAATTTATAAATATAATTATTACTAGTCATACAACAATAGAATTCTTCTATAGCTTGTAGGCGGAACATTCGACCGGAAATGTACGATTGCATTTTTTAACGAAACCAAATAAATAAAAACAAATTTCGGGAGTAACTAAATAAATGTAATTTTCAGACGAAAACGAAATTCTGAAAAAAAATATTTCAGTGTGCACAGCATGTCTAGTAAAGGCAACAAAGGACATTTTGAGCATATGGATAGCTAGACAGATAGATAGACAGATAGATAGATATATAGATAGATAGATAGATAGATAGATAGATAGATAGATAGATAGATAGATAGATAGATAGATAGACAGACAGACAGACAGACAGACAGACAGACAGACAGACAGACAGACAGACAGACAGATAGATAGATAGATAGATAGATAGATTCTGTCTTCGCTCACATGGCTATTGTTTTTTTTTTGTTTGTTTTTTACTTTGTCCCATGCGTATAAGTTATCTTTCTGGACAAACGTTGTACTCACCTCTATCTTTACACAATATAATTGTAAATGTTTTATCCTTTTTTCCCCCTGAATTTACAATCATACATCAAGCTGTCTTATTGGGATGTCCTGTGGAGTTTATTATGTCTGCAGTTACTTATTACTTTCATCAAAGCAACATGAAGAATATGTTCCTGATTAGTGACAAATGAAATATGGCTTGGAACAGATATCTATTTACACTGCCTGAGACAGAGATGAGCCCAGGATGAGTAAGACAAAATCACTCCAAACATCAAGCGGTAAAATGATAAATGTTGTACACAGAGAGCAGACTTGGGCCTGATTAGGTAAAAGTTGTTTATGACACTTCTTTTTACTATGCTTGGCTAGCCTAAACCAATTTAAAATCTCAAAAGAGACATCCTGGGTAGAATTATTCAGTAAATCAGTTCAATGGGCAAAGTGTAACTACAGAATGGAGATACCTATAGAAACCAACTTCAGATTGAAATCAGATGACCGGATGATGGGTTCTGATGGGTAGGCAGCACCCATGTTTATACAATAAAGGAGTTTATACAATATCACACTATGAAGCCTCGTACACACGACCGAGGAACTCGACGGGCGAAACACATCGTTTTCCTCGTTGAGTTCCTTGTTAGGCTGTCGAGGAACTCGACAAGCCAATTTTCTCCATTCCCGTCAAGGAAATAGAGAACTTGCTCTCTTTTTGGCTCTTCGAGTTTCTCAACAGTTTCCTCGACGAAAATGTACACACGACCAGTTTCCTCGGCAAAAAAATATCTCCCAGCAAGTTTCCTGCTGGTTTTTGCCGAGAAACTCGGTCGTGTGTACGAGGCCTCAGAGTTTTTTTCTATCTATCCACCCATGGCCAGGGCTGATCGGGATATCCTTACATTGAGTCTGACACCATTGGAGGAACTCCCCTGTCACCAGCGTGTTCCAGAGGCTTGACCACTTATCTTAACCTGCAGAAGTTTATCTGTATGCGTGTTTGACCACTCTAGAAATAGATGATCAACCCTATCTGGTAAGCGTTCCCATTAATAGGATGATGGGTGTCACAGGAGAACCTCTATGATCCTTGGTGGTGGAATCTCTAGGAAGCATTTCTCTTTTTCTGAGTTTTCCATATACATCATGTGGATTAACTCTTGGATACCTTCTTGAGCTGATTTTCTTACACACAGATATTACATGGACATTTTTATTTCAATGTGTTGTGTTATTGTGTGAGATCATGCATATCGATTTACACTTTCATATACATTTTCAAATTTTATGACATTTTATGTTGGTTTCTAATTTTTTATGTTTTTCACATTGATTAGCGCAACTTTTTTGTTTATTACTGTATATGTTTTACCATGTTTAAATCACACTGTTAGTCGCTGCTAGATAGATAGATAGATAGATAGATAGATAGATAGATAGATAGATAGATAGATAGATAGATAGATAGATAGATAGATAGATTCCGTCTTCTCTCACATGGCTATTGTTTGTTTGTTTTTTGTTTTTTTTACTTTGTCCCATGCGTATAAGTTATCTTTCTGGACAAATGTTAATTTGTTTTTGTTTTTTATTGTAGCGCGGTATACGACTTAGAATTGAGCACCCATGTTGTCCCTAGAAACTGATGACATCCCTAGGAATCCCAGCTCCATTTGAACAAAGGGCGGGGACAGCAGTGACATCAATGCCCGAATATGGCCAGTGTTCAATGATGCCACCACTATCCCTGCCCCTTCCCAGCTGATGACAGCTCAGCAAGCAAGTGGCACCATCGGGATCAGTGGTGTGCACCGTCTCATTAGAAAAAATGTTGGCAGATTGCAGACATCATGATTGACAATGAATTTAAGAGGGACAATTTATTTAGGATTTTTATTTTTGGAGGACTTTTCAAACATTTGGGTACCTTTATTTCTAGTTTACAATTTTTTTGTGAATGAGTAAGGTATAGTACCCCCTACTCATTCAACTAGAGAATGTTAGAGAGGGTGAATTCTGATAAGTCCCCTTCCCACAGACCCTCACAACCACTGGCCAGGGGTATGGGGATGAGGCCCCTGTCCTTATCAATATGAGGGATAATATAACTTTGTTAAGGGCAAATGACCTAGAATGGTTAGGAAAAGGGGGGGGGGCGAGGTGGGCACATCCAACGCAGAGGCCGTTGTGATGGCAACATCAGAAGTGTACGGCGCTGCAAGCCTTACATACTGCGCATGCGCGAGAACGGGCGGTGCATGCTGGTCGCTCAGCTGCACCTGGAAGATATCCCGGAAGATAGTGCTTGTGGGCTTCACATGCCCATAAGCAATATGGAACATGCCAGGTGAGAAGAATACAAGATATCGGATGATCGGAAATCGTCAATCGAGCGGTGTTCGGTCCCTAAAACATGAGTAATATAACTAATAGTTTTTAAAAAACTATATTTATCAAAAACAGTTGGAACTCCGCTTTAACCATTAGTGGACATTGTGAAAGTTTTAAGCACACTAACCTTGCAGATGTTAGGTGTTGTGTTCTCTGGCCACAAGCCCTAACATGACCAGGGGGCTTACATCACATCAGCAAATGACGCTATAGAAAATACTGGTACAAAACAGCTAGACACAAACAGGATAATGTTACCAAATTCTTTGGAGTCAGGACACACAAATATTGGATGCCAGATGAGTGCACTTGTCAGCTCACAACTGAAAGTTGGGAACTAACTGGATTTCTGGCATGGTCAACAGCATTTTCAAATAGATAGAACATGGGGAAATGAGCATGTATTGCAGAAATGTCAGGAATGTTTTTTTCTCATTTGCCCGGCCATACACTTGTGTATGTGCATTTTAAAGCGCCTTGAAGTGGAACTAAGCTGCTTGGGAATATCGGGCCCCCTGGAAGTTTTGCCGATAACGTTCAAGTATGCTGAGCATATTTGCACAATTGTGGCATTCACATTTGTACCCTGTGAAAACCCATTTGCCAACTATTCAATGGCCACAGTGCTTCTTTAAAGTGGAGTTCCACCCATGAATATAACATTACATCAGTAGTTTTAAAAAAATGTCATTAGTCCTTTACGAATTTTTTTTTTTTTTTTTAGATGCCTTTAAAGTGTTGTTGCTAGGCAGAATAGTTAATCTTCCCTCTTCCTGCACCTAGGTGCTTAATGCACCGCACAGACTCCTGGGAATGTAGTGGGTGTAACCTTCCAGGAGTCTATGCACTCCCCAGTCTCAAAGAATCATGTGACTTGGACAGCACAGGTGCTGAAACCTGATCTGACACTGCTTGTGCAGCACTGAGCATGTGCGAGATCTGCAAGGCTGAAATCCAGGAAGTCATACAGTCTGGCTTCATGATGCCCACACTTAAGATGGCCCCAGTCAATTTCTATTTTATAAAGTGTCTAAATGCTGTAACAACCTAACAAAACGGACCTTAGTTTACAGACTAACTTTACTAGAATACATTAAGCTTGTGTATTACAGGGGTATTTATATATAAAAAGTGAAATTGTGGCCGGAACTCCGCTTTAACCAGTTTTGGAGTCTTTGTCTATCTTTAATGGCTGGGATGACATAACTACTGCGTATGCGCACAGGTGGTACTTTGTTCTGGGCTAAAAATGTGCCAGGTATGTACTCTGAGCTGCTCATGCATGGCTCAATGTATACCCAGATACAAAAAAACTTTGACAGTCAAGTTTTATTTATTTTTTTACAGAATCTCTTTTGTCGTAAAAAGCTACCTTTTAATGTTTAAAAAAAAAAAAGTTCAAAGTGTCACTTGAAGTTTGATGATTCAGGCTTAGTGTGTCTTAAAATAGAACTATGGGCATTTTTTTCATTCTGGATAGAGTAAGGGAAGGTTATTATCCCTTTTTTTTTTCAGATTTTTTACTTTTTTTGCCATCTGTGTCCCATGGCAGAGATTTGCCTTCACTTCCTGTCCCATAGCCAAACAGGAAATTAAAGGAAATCCCTGCAAATTAAAGCGGAGTTCCGCCAATTTTTTTTTTCAAATTACAAATACTGCAGCTGCTGACTTTTAAAATATGGAGACCTACCTGTCAGGGAGCCTGCGATACCCTCACCCAAAGCCGACCCATCCCTCGGCTCCCAGGTGGAGACGCCGCTATCTTCAGTAAGGGAATCAGGAAGTGAAGCCTTGCGGCTTCACAGCCTGGTTCCCTGCTGCACATGCACATTCTCACTGGTCCTTGCTGTCTTCTGTGACCTGTGTGTCTCCCAGAAGACAGCTGGGGGGAGAAGGAGGGGCTGGACATGGTGTAGATAATCGCAGAGTCTGCAGCGATCTATGCCTGGAAGTGGGAGAAAATACCTGTAGTAGACAGGTATCTGCTCCCCCCTCCCCCTGAAAGGTGCCAAATGTGACAACGGTGGGGGAGGTACATGATAAGCGGACGTCCCATTTTGGGGTGGAACTCCGCTTTAAGGGATTTTCTTGGGGCCCTCAGGTCACCATAACTTTTCTTCTACTTTCACTTCCAATGATAATGGTAAACCGGACTTATAGAGAGGATGAATCTCCCTAAGGCCCCGTACACACGACCGAGTTTCTCGGCAGAATTTAGCCAGAAACTCGATGGGAGCCGTATTCTGCTGAGGAAACCGGTCGTGTGTACACTTTTGGCCGAGGAAACCGACGAGGAACTCGTCAAGCCAAATAGAGGACATGTTCTCTATTTCCTCGTTAGTCAATGGGGAAACTTGGCTCGCCGAGATCCTCGGCGGCTTCACAAGGAACTCGACGAGCAAAACGATGTGTTTTGCCCGTCGAGTTTCTCGGACGTGTGTACGGGGCCTCACAGGGGCTCAGACAGCAATAAAATCTTTTTTTGTTTTTGTTTACAAATGGTTTTTATTATAGAAAAAGGTCTCAATACAAGTTAGTTTCATAATGGTATACATGAGTATAGAAGATGGAGTACAATTGTACATATGAATATCAATGATAAAAAGGCGCTGCATTAGTAGGAATGTTCACCTGATCCAAAGTTGGATCATAGACAGCATGTTCCAATCCCTCTCCGCTCTATCCAAAACTAAAAAAGTTTAAATGAACTTGTGCAACTTAGTTATCAAGCCCTGTACATTTACATATTAATATTTGGCATCTCCTTTATCTCTAAAACATTTTTTGCATTATGTTGGAAACCACAACTATGCACAAGCTAATATCTAATTCATAAATCCCCCATCAACCCCTCCTATTCTGCATAGAAACAAATGAGTTTAATACTGGTTTACATTTTTTTTTTTTTTTTTTTATACATGGCAAAACAGATTCTATAGAGATATCTAAGGAGCATGAACAAGCAAACTGCCACTGCCTTGTGTAACCGCCAAAACATGCCCAGAAAATCGAAACCATAATCACACATGAAGGTGCCAAAAACAATCCGACGTTTTGATTTTATTATGTATATCCACGTACAAGTAATGTTGACGGTTTGGAGTTTGGCACAATATCCCTAGCTGTTGGAGAGATGTGATTCTGTATTGGGTGTACACAGCGTTGGCCGCGTGCCCTTATGAGAACACGTTCAGTACTGCATCTAAATGCTGGATAGAGGAAGGGCTATTGTCATTCTGGTGAGTGTGGCATTGGGTTTATCTGCTATATTTCCTTTATAGACAGACACAGGGATGGACTGGCCATTGGGACTACAGGGAGTTTCCCGGTGGGCCGATGGTTCAGTGGGCCGGCTTCAGTGACAGCGGACTGCCGCCCCCCTCTGCTCCTCTGTCTCTCCCTCCCCGCAGCGCTCACCTTCTCTCCCTCCCCGTAGCGCTCACCTGGGGGGAACAGAGAAGCAGGGGGAGGACCAGAGGAGCAGGGGGGACGACAGAGGAGCAAGGGGGAGGGGACAGACAGCTGACTCAACAGCTATGGCCTGGGAGTTTCTCACTTCTGCCTAATCTTGTCCCATAAGGGGGGGGAGCACCAAACTGATTCTTTGCCCCGGGTGAAATAATGTCTAGCTTCCCCACTGATACTGCCTATAAGAGTACCAGTACCAGCCATTCTACTCTAATAAAGTAGAATGGCTAGTGGCTAGTAAAGGGGGAGAGGGGGCTTGGGTGGCCGGGGGGGGGGGGGGGGGGGTGTGCGGGAGTTGCCCGGCCGCCATGGGAGAGACCTGTCAAAGTGGGCCAGTCTGGATGAAGTCCAGGGCCAAATTTCTGTCCCAGTCCAGCCCTGGACAGACAGGGGCAGATCCACAAAGATCTGCCCCGGCGCATCGTATCCGAGATACGCTACCCCGCCGTACCTTACCTGGCTTTAAATCGAATCCATAAAAAGGGGCAGATCCACAAAGAAATTACGCCGGCGTATCTATTGATACGCCGGCGTAATTTCAAAATTCCCGCGTCGTATCTTTGTTTTGAATCCTCAAAACAAGATACGACGGCATCGCGGCTTGATCCGACAGGCGTACGTCTTAGTACGCCTCCGGATCTTAGACGCAATTTTTCGGCGGCCGCTAGGTGGTGTTTCCGTCGAAATCCGCGTTGAGTATGCAAATTAGCTATTTATGGCGATCCACGAACGTACGTCGGCCCGGCGCAGGGTTGTGACCATTTGCCTCCATACTTGAAATGTGTCCCTCTTTCTAATCTCAGAAAGTTGAGAGGGGCTGCAGGAGTGCATGAAGACAAGGGGCCGGATTCAGATAGAGATACAACGGTGTATCTCCTGATACGCCGTCGTATCTCTGAGTTCCGACGGTCGTATCTATGCGCCTGATTCATAGAATCAGGTTACGCATAGATATCCCTAAGATCCGACAGGTGTAAGTGACTCGGATCTTAGGCTGCAATTCCAGGCTGGCCGCCAGGTGGCACTTCCGTATTATTACGCGAGGAATATGCAAATGAGGAGTTACGCCGATTCAGAAACGAACGACCGCCCGGCGTTTTTTTTTTACGTCGTTTGCGTTCTGCTTTTTCCGGCGTATAGTTACCCCTGCTATATGATGGGGTAGCTAATGTTAAGTATGGCCGTCGTTCCCGCGCCGAGTTTTGAATTTTTTACGTTGTTTGCGTAAGTCGTTCGCAAATACGGATGGAGGTAATTTACGTTCACGTCGAAAGCAATGACGTTTTGCGGCAGATTTTCGAGCAAGCGCACTGGGATGTTTTCAAGAACGGCGCATGCGCCATTAAAAAAAACATCAAATACGCGGGGTCAAGCATAATTTCAATAAAACACGCCCCCTACATCCCCATTTGAATTACGCGGCCTTACGCCGCAACACATACGTTACGCCGCCATAACTAAGGGCGCAAGTTCTTTCTGAATAAAGAACTCGCGCCCAAAGTTAGAGCGGCGTAACGTATCTCAGATACGCGGAGGTATCTGAATCCGGCCCAAGGGGTTGCAAACGCACTGCAGGGGGGAAAAAAACAGCATTGAGATGTACGATGAAAAAAAGAGCAAAAACAAGCATTTTCTTAAAAAAATAAATAAAAAAATGGCAACTGTTTATGGTTCAAGAATATTTCGAAAAATGAAATATCGTTCTGTTAGGGTTTACATACACTTTACAATACAATGTGCATGAGATATAATTTTCTATAAGTTGTGTATAATAGAGTAAAAGCTAGTGAAATGTAGCAGAATAGGACATGCTGTGCTTACAATGTAACCGAACACTATGCACGACAAAAGCAACAATAAATCCATGTAAGCACAAGGCAACATTCAAACAGTGCATGCCAGGTCTTTAAAGAGACCCTGTCACCAACTTAACTAACTCCAGATAAAAAAACACAGAAAAATTACATATTCTAAATGCTTACTGGTAGATTTCTTTGCTTTTTATAAATTATTTTTGTTACTTGCAATTTGCGTAAATTTGCTAAAAATTGGACTAATTCAGAAAGTATATCAATTCCCCAGCACAGCCTCCTCCCTCCTAGCCCTCTCCTCTTCTGGGAGTGTCTAATTACTCTCTTTGCTGGCCCTGATCCTTGTAATAAAAAACCTGGGCCAGATTTAGGTACAGCGGGCGTATCTGTGCGGCGGCGTAACGTAACCGATTTACATAACGCCGCCGCAAGTTTTTCAGGCAAGTGCTTTATTCACAAAGCACTTGCCTGTAAAGATGCGGCGGCGTAGCGTAAATCACCCGGCGGAATTCAAATTTGGCGGGTAGGGGGCGTGTATCATTTAAATGAAGCACGTCCCCGTGCCGAACGAACTGCGCATGCGCCGTCTCTAAAATTTCCCAGTGTGCATTGCTCCAAATGACGTCGCAAGGACGTCATTGGTTTCGACGTGAACGTAAATGACGTCCAGCCCCATTCACAGACCACTTGCGCGAACAACGTAACTTTTTCAAATTTCGACGCGGGAACGACAGCCACACTTAACATTGGCTGCGCCTCATATAGCAGGGGCAACTATACGCCAGGAAAAGCCTAACGTAAACGTTGTAACTTTACTGCGTCGGCCGCGCGTACGTTCGTGAATTCACGTATCTAGCTAATTTGCATACTCGACGTGGAAATCGACGGAAGCCGCACCTAGCGGGGAAAAAAAATTACAGTTTAGATCCGACGGCGTAAGAGACTTACGCCTGTCGGATCTAAAGGAAATCTATGCGTAACTGATTCTAAGAATCAGACGCATAGATACGACGGGCCAGATTAGGACTTACGACGGCGTACATGGCGCTGCGCCGTCGTAAGTCCTTTCTGAATCTGGCCCCCTATTTTGAGGGATGCCTAAACTGATACTTATATCTTAATGCTGACTTTCCAGAAAATCATCGAGCCAATCGCAAAAGCAGGAATATACATTTCTCGGGGCATTCTGTACATCAACAGTCTACCAAATGCCTCGAATTGTAATATATCTTGTATTCAGTTAAATTGTATGTAATAAACAATTTATTATTATTATTATTATTATTATTATTATTATTATTATTATTATTATTAATAATAATTAAAATAAAATACAGTTGCTTATGTAGCAAATCAGAATGCCTCTAAATTTCTTATTTCATTTTTATTTATTTAAATAGTATTTACTATCTAAGTAATATTTAAACATTTTACAGATTTTTTTTGCATGACAAAAGCAACAATAAGTGCAAGTAAACACAATGGGGGTTATTTTTTGCAATTCTGTACTGTGTCGCTTTAACTGACAATTGCGCGATCATGCTACATTGTACCCAAACAAAAACATTTGTGTCCTTTTTTTTCCCCACAAATAGAACTTTCTTTTGGTGGTATGTGATCACCTCTGCGGTTTTAATTGTTTGCACTAGAAACAAAAAAAGAGCGATTTTTTTTTAAAAAAAAAGCAATATTTTTTACTTTTTGCTATAATAAATATCCCCCAAAAATACACACAAAAAAAACGAATTTCTTCCACAGTTTAGGTTGATATATATTCTTCTACATATTGTTTGTTTAAAAAAAATCGCAATAAGTGTATATTGATTGGTTTGCGCAAAAGTTCTAGCGACTACAATATAGCGGATAGGTTTATGGCATTTTTATTATTATAATTTTTTTTTACTATTAATGGCAGCGATCTGCGATTTTATCGGGAATGCGACATTATGACGGACACATCGTACACTTTTGACATTATTTTGGGACCATTGTCATTTATACAGTGATCAGAGCTACAAATAGCCACTGATTACTGTATAAATGGCACTGGCAGGGAAGGGGTTAAACACTAGGGGGCGATGAAGCGGTTAAGTGTGTCCTAGGGAGTGATTCTAACTGTAGAGGGGTGTGCTATCACTGACATGACAGCGATCACTGCTCCTGATGACAGGGAGCAGTAGATCCCTGTCATGTTGCTAGGCAGAACAGGGAAATGCCTTGTTTACATAGACATCTCCCCATTCTGCCTCTCTGTGTCACTATCGCGGTGCGCCGGCAAACAGCGCGTTTGCGGCACCCGCGGGCATGCTCTAGGCGGCAAATTTATAGCGATGTACAGGTGCAACAACTTGCTTGCCCCTGCCATTCTGCCGACGTAAATCAACGTGAGCCGGTCGGCAAGTGGGTAACAAACTCCAGGCAAATAGAGAAAATTATATTTTCGAAATGATTCTTGTCATTTTTTTTTTTGCTTTTCCAAAATTTTTGTTACTTGCAACGTGCTTAAATTTTCTAAAAAGTGAAATAATTCAGAAAGTATCAATTCACCAGCACTGCCACCTCCCTCCTAACCCTCTCCTCTTCTGGGAGTGTCTAATTACTCTCTTTGCTGGGCCAGATCCTTTGGAAATTACTATTTTGAGGGATGCCAAAAATGTTACTTACTGTATATCTTAATGCTGACTTTTGAGAAAATTATTGAGCCAATTACAAAACCAGGAATATACATTTCCGTACATCAACAGTGTACAAAATGCCTTTAAATGTTTTATGTAATTTGTATTCAGCTAAATTGTATGTGCAGTAATCAATAATAGTTACATAGTAACATAGTTACATAGTTAGTCTGGTTGAAAAAAGATACAAGTCCATCTAATTCAACCCATAAAAAGGGAAAAACAAAATAAAAAAACAAACAAACATTATTTTTTACAATCCTATATTAAAGCGGAGTTCCATGCAACATTTAGATAGTATCATTTATTTATGCTTAAATAGTTTAAAACGAACCAGATCTCAGAAGCAGGCAGGGTCCATCTCTGCTGTGGACATCTTAAGCCCTCTTGTATCCATTCATTGCAGCTGGCTACCCAGCATGCATCTCCTGATTACGCGCCTGCGCAGTAATGCCACTGCGCGGAACTCCTTCCTCCTGACAGGTTGCTATAGCAAACTCCCATTCGCATCATTTCCAGTTGGAAGATAGCTCAAGGTTTCGGTAACAGGTGACTCTCACGGACTCTTGTGATTGATGACGCCGGTATCCCAGGAGCCTTGGGGATTGCCTATTTACGTCATCGCCTAGGTGGCTGGAGCCAGAACTGCTCCAGAAAAAAATAAAATAAAGGTATTTAAAAAAAAATATATTCCCATTTGACATAGAAATGAGCCGGAGCCAGAAGTGCTCCAGAAAAAAATAAATAAAGGAATTTAAAAAAATAAATAAAAATTCCCATTTAACATAGAAATGAGTATGGGCATTGGACTCCATGAAAGTTAAAAAAATGTGTGGAACTCCGCTTTAATAATAATTAAAAATTGCACTGTTTTTTTTTTTTTTTACATCTTAAGAACATTACAATGGCTGCATATTGAAAGAAACTGAAAAGTAATTTTTAATAACAATGCACTCCAAAATTATCACTAGTTGTTTAACCACTTGCCGTCGCCGCACCGTCATAATACGTCCACAAGGTGGCTCTCCTAGGCGAGATCACGTATTATGACGTCCTGCCTTTTAGCCGCCACTAGGGGCGCACGCGCGCCGCCGGAGGCGCGCGCGCGCGCCCCCCGCTCGCCCCCGACTCCCGTGCGTGTGCCCGGCGGGCGCGATCGCCGCCGGGCACACGCGATCGCTCGGTACAGAGCGGGGAACGGGAGCTGTGTGTGTAAACACACAGCTCTCGTTCCTGTCAGCGGGGGAAATGCTTTTCTTCGGTTCATACAATGTATGAACCGAGGATCAGTGATTCCCCTAGTGAGGCCACCCCCCCCACAGTAAGAACACACCCAGGCATACTTAACCCCTTCCCCGCCCCCTAGTGTTAACCCCTTCACTGCCAGTGGCATTTTTATAGTAATCTAATGCATTTTTATAGCACTGATCGCTATAAAAATGCCAATGGTCCCAAAAATGTGTCAAAAATGTCCGAAGTGTCCGCCATAATGTCGCAATACCGAAAAAAAAATCGCTGATCGCCGCCATTACTAGTAAAAAAAATATTAATAAAAATGCCATAAAAATACCCCCTATTTTGTAAACGCTATAACTTTTGCGCAAACCAATCAATAAACGCTTATTGCGATTTTTTTTTACGAAAAATATGTAGAAGAATACGTATCGGCCTAAACTGAGGAAAAAAAATGTTTTTTTATATATTTTTGGGGGATATTTATTACAGCAAAAAGTAAAAAATATTCATTTTTTTCAAAATTGTCGTTCTATTTTTGTTTATAGCGCAAAAAATAAAAAACGCAGAGGTGATCAAATACCACCAAAAGAAAGCTCTATTTGTGGGAAAAAAAGGACGCCAATTTTGTTTGGGAGCCACGTCGCACGACCGCGCAATTGTCTGTTAAAGCGACGCAGTCCCGAATCGCAAAAAGTACTCTGGTCTTTGGGCAGCAATATGGTCCGGGGGGTAAGTGGTTAAGTAATAGTCCCTCCTTCCTCAGTTCAAAGGCTACTGTATGTATATACAGTACAGACCGAAAGTTTGGACACACCTTCTCATTCAAAGAGTTTTCTTTATTTTCATGACTATGAAAATTGTAGATTCACACTGAAGGCATCAAAACTATGAATTAACACATGTGGAATTATACATAACAAAAAAGTGTGAAACAACTGAAAATATATTTCATATTCTAGGTTCTTCAAAGTAGCCACCTTTTGCTTTGATTACAGCTTTGCACACTCTTGGCATTCTCTTGATGAGCTTCAAGAGGTAGTCACCTGGCGCAGCGCCCCATCACTCTCCTTCTTGGTCAAATAGCCCTTGCACAGCCTGGAGGTGTGTTTAGGGTCATTGTCCTGTTGAAAAATAAATGATGGTCCAACTAAACGCGAACCGGATGGAATAGCATGCTGCTGCAAGATGCTGTGGTAGCCATGCTGGTTCAGTATGCCTTCAATTTTGAATAAATCCCCAACAGTGTCACCAGCAAAGCACCCCCACACCATCACACCTCCTCCTCCATGCTTCACGGTGGGAACCAGGCATGTAGAGTCCATCCGTTCACCTTTTCTGCGTCGCACAAAGACACGGGGGTTGGAACCAAAGATCTCAAGTTTGGACTCATCAGACCAAAGCACAGATTTCCACTGGTCTAATGTCCATTCCTTGTGTTCTTTACCCAAACAAGTCTCTTCTGCTTGTTGCCTTTCTTTAGCAGTGGTTTCCTAGCAGATATTCTACCATGAAGGCCTGATTCACACAGTCTCCTCTTACCAGTTCTAGAGATGTGTCTGCTGCAAAAGGTGGCTACTTTGAAGAACCTAGAATATGAAATACATTTTCAGTTGTTTCACACTTTTTTGTTATGTATAATTCCACATGTGTTCATTCATAGTTTTGATGCCTTCCGTGTGAATATACAGTTTTCATAGTCATGAATATAAATAAATATTTGGTGTGTCCAAACTTATATATATATATATACCACAGATAGGGAGAGCATCACTCAGTTATCAAATAGGGCAGTTATCATATGGTCAAATGGTCATCCCACCGACCATATAAAGGAAACATAACATTTATTGAACCAAATGTTCATATATCTACATTATTATTAAATACATTGTAGATATATTAATATTTGGTTCAATACATTTTATATGCAGCAATCCTTTGACTTTTTCATATTTTTCTATCTATCTATCTATCTATCTATCTATCTATCTATCTATCTATCTATCTATCTATCTATCTATCTATCTATCTATCTCAATATAGATATCTCTCTCTATATATCTAGAGAGAGAGATATCTATATCTATATATATAATTTTTATTATTATTTATTTATAAAAAAAATAGGAAAGTTGAGTTTTTGGTGAATGGATTTTCAGAAAAGAACAGATTGGACAGACAGAATCTGCACCCATAGATTACAACGATAACAAAAAAGCAACAGGGCTTGATGATTCCAATATTCATTTACATTTAGGGAGCAGAATAGACCTTTCATTGTATTTTCTGTTACACAATTTCTAGCCCGGGCTTAGAAAAATGTAGTTGCTTGCAAAACTTCCGAATGGCTTGTCAGCAGCGCAAGTAACGGCCTCCGACCAACTGGCAGTCGATAATTGATTGTGTAGTTTGCCGTTTGATAAAAGGAGATTATAGTGTATTTCAGAAAGATGTATAAGTGATTCTTTTCAGCATTATACGTATTTATTTCAGCCTTTTTGTCAACAGAGCTTGTCTTTACAATAATTCTTATTTCTAAAGAGGATTTGAGGCAATTTCACAGGGAAGCAGCCCAAAACATGTCAGCCCAAGGGATTAGCAAGGACATAGAGGGAAAACGCTATCGTGTTTCACCATTAGCTGATACTACGCAGCTGGCTTGATGTAAAGTTCCCATGAGAGCCCGCTCTGAATTAAAACATAGTGGCCGCTGCCTGAAACTTCGGCTCTCCAACTCAGTTTATAGATATTAAACTCTAGAGTTTCTACGTTTTGGAGGAAAACATGATCTGTTTGGACAGTGGACAATCCCCTAAGAGAGACAAAAGTTGACATTGTTCATGAGCTAGTCACCAATTAGAGCATAGCTAACTGGATCATAAAATGCAAGACACAGCAAGTTATTCTTTCTGACTATGATGGAATGCTTTAACTATATTATGGTGCAGGCGTATAAGCTATACAAGCTATGATTTGATACCAAGTATTATATACAATTACATGTTGATGTTGTACCGTATTTTATTCTTTGAAAGAGAACATTGGATTTTCTGCCAAATAGGATGTCGGTCTCTATTGTTTGAGATGGTAAAGCTGAGCATACATAAAGATTGGATGTGGGTTCTCAATGCATCATTTAAATTATGTTTTTGTCGGCAGGCAAGAAAGCTCAAGGTGCCAATGCTGTGGATTTCCAGTCATGGGTCTTTGGGTCCCAGCTGAGATAAACCACAGCAAGTGATTATCATCGAATGGTTATAAATACCTTAAAGCGGGGGTTCACCCTAAAAAAAAAAAAAAAAAAATTCTACCATGCCATTCCGCATACTAGCGCGACCTACAGTATGCCTTTATTTTATTTTTTTGCGCCGTACTCACAGTTTAATCACATAGTGAATTTTCAGACTCCTCGAGGGGAATGGGCGTTCCTATGCAGAGGGGAACATGAGTGACGGCCGGCTATGGCACGTCACGCTTCCCGGAAATAGCCAAAATAGGACTTGGCTCTTCACGGCGCCTGCGCAGTCAGCTCCTAGTCTGTGCGCAGGCGCCGTATAGCGCCGTGAGGAGCCAAGTCCTACTCCGGCTAATTTCTGGAAGCGTGACGCGCCATAGCCGGCCGTCAATCATGTTCCCCTCTGCATAGGAACGCATAGGAATCACGTAGGGGAGTCTGAAACTTCACTACGTGATTAAACTGTGAGTACGGCTCAAAAAAATTAAATCAAGGCATACTGTAGGTCGCGCTAGTATGCGGAATGGCATGGTAGAAAGTTGTTATTTAGGGTGAACCACCGCTTTAAAGTGCAGCTCGTTTTGCTACCCTCCGCTCGCTATTGCTCCTGGGAAATGTTTGTCATTATTTCCCAGGATGCAGTGTGCTTCCCCTAGGGCTAGGGACTTCAGAACAGGAAGTGATGCGATTCTATGAAGATTTTGGCGCCATTTTAAATATTGGAATTGCCCTTTGTTTGCAGATGCAGGCTGACAGAAAATTTTAAATACATAGCGATGCTCTCTTTTCCATAATACAAAGAAAAAAACTGTGCTAACCAAAAGAGTTAATAATCAGGTGTAAACCTGAAGGCTGCAATTAAGTGGTACAAACACAAATACAAATAGGAAAAAGAAAAAGAAAAAACTGCGCCAACTAGTGATTATACTGAGCAAGCAAGGCTGCTATAAACATGACAATATGAACAAAGTCCAATTGAATGTTGAATAATAAATGGACGTCTCAGATGATAAAACTCAGGACGAACAACACTAGGGTTGCCACCTCATCCCTTTAAAAAGAAACACATATTAATTACACAGGTTCTGTGGCTAATTAAGGTGGTAATTAGACTCATTTGGTGCCTTACCTGCATTAAATTAACCTCAGAACCTGTGTAATTCATATGTGTTCCTTTTTAATGGGATGAGGTGGCAACTCTAAACAACACCCAGGTGCACTTGACATCCGTGGACACCACCACCACATGGAAAGCAGCTTACCAGATTGCAGATAAAAAACAGCGATGTATGATAATCCAACAGTAATTGAGACCAAGGTATATCAAAGCCACAGCAGGGTTGTCCTCGGATTATGGAGACTCAGGTCTGTATCAGACAACCGATCCATGGGTCATAGACCTCCACTGTGCAGCTCGTTTTGCTACCCTCCGCTCGCTATTGCTCCTGGGAAATGTCTGTCATCATTTCCCAGCATGCAGTGCGCTTACCCTAGGGCAGTGATGGCGAACCTTGGCACCCCAAATGTTTTGGAACTACATTTCCCATGATGCTCAACTACACTGCAGCATGCATGAGCATCATGGGAAATGTAGTTCCAAAACATCTGGGGTGCCAAGGTTCGCCATCACTGCCCTAGGGCTAGAATTGTGGGACTTCAGAACAGGAAGTGATGCGATTCTATAAAGATTTTGGCGCCATTTTAAATATTGGAATCGCCCTTTGTTTGCAGATGCAGGCTGACAGAAATTTTTAAATACATGGCGATGCTCTCTTCTCGTCTCCCTTCATCTTTCTATCTCAGCCGGCTTCCTATACTGTTATTGTGTTCTTAGTTGCCATCACAATGGGGCGGGCACTTCCGACACCTCCCCCCGTTGTGATGGCAACCCGAGAGGTTGACGGCACGGCACTGCCTTTACTATGCGCATGCGCGGGACGGGCGGTGCATGATGGTCACCGCTCGTCATTACTGTCCAGGAAGTAAGTGCTTGTGCGCTTCACATGCCCACAAGCAAAATGGAAACAGCATGAACGATTTTTTTAAAAGTCACTATACACAAGAACTGTGGTGATTGGCGGCAGTTTTTTAAATAGTAAGTCATCTTAATTATACAGGGTGGGCCATTTATATGGATACATATTAATAAAATGGGAATGGTTGGTGATATTAACTTCCTGTTTGTGGCACATTAGTATATGTGAGGGGGGAAACTTTTCAAGATTGGTGGTGACCATGGCGGCCATTTTGAAGTCGGCCATTTTGAATCCAACTTTTGTTTTTTTAATAGGAAGAGGGTCATGTGACACATCAAACTTATTCGGAATTTCACAAGAAAAACAATGGTATGCTTGGTTTTAAAGTAACTTTATTCTTTCATGAGTTATTTACAAGTTTCTGACCACTTATAAAATGTGTTCAATGTGCTCTCCAATGTCATGCGGCGAGTGCTATGCTGTGGGCTCTTGCTGAATGAAGCTAAGACAGCCACTGATGTTTCTTCATTAGTGACAGATTTCATGCGTCCACATTTTGGGAAATCCAACACTGAACCAGTTTGACGAAACTTAGCAAGCAGTTTGCTAACTGTAGCATGGGAGATGGGTGGTCTCGTAGGCTGTCTTGTTTTGAAATCTGTTGCAATGACCCGGTTACTGCGTTCTCCAGACATCAACACAATTTCTATCCGCTCTGCACGTGTTAACCTCGGCGACATGTCAATGGCTGTGAACAAAGAGAAACTTGTAAATACGTTAAAACCAAGCACACCATTGTTTTTCTTGTGAAATTCCAAATAAGTTTGATGTGTCACATGACCATCTTCCTATTGAAAAAAACAAAAGTTGGATTCAAAATGGCCGACTTCAAAATGGTCACCACCCATCTTGAAAAGTTTCCCCCCTCACATATACTAATGTGCCACAAACAGGAAGTTAATATCACCAACCATTCCCATTTTATTAAGGTGTATCCATATAAATGGCCCACCCTGTACAATCCAATTGCTTCATGGAAGTAGACACTAATAAAAATTGCACAATGTGGTTGGAACTCCGCTTTAAAAAAAAACTTGTAGAGTATCACTCCTCAAGATTCCTCTCCTCTTGTACAAATCCTTTACTGCAAAACTGTTGTGCCCCATACATACGATCGGAATTTCCGTCAGGATAAACTCCAAAGGATTTTTCTGTAGGAATTCGATTTAAGCTGTCTTGCATACACACTGTGACACCAAATTCCGACCGTCCAAAACGCAGTGACATACAACACTACGATAAGCAAAGAAAAATTAAGTTCAATGCTTCCGAGCATGCATCGACTTGATTCTGAGCATACGTGTTTTTTTCTCCGTCGGAGTTCCATACAGACGAACGGAATTTCCGAATTTTTTTTCATCAGAAAGTCCATTGTAATTTCCGATGGAAAAACTGTGATGGGGCGCACACATGGTCGGAATATCCGATGAAAAAATTCCGTCTGACTTTTTCCATCGGAAATTCCGATCTTGTGTACAAGGCATAATATTTCTGTCTGTTTACTTCAAGTAAGACAAAAGGGGATCACTCTGAATAACCCCAGCTTGCTGGCTGTACATAGTTACTGTAATAAAGTCTCTTGAATGGTGTTGCCTGAGTAAATTACTAAGCCAGAGGTATACAGTATATACAGTACCTCCCCCCGGTGGCCTAGCAATTTTAGTAGCTACACAGTCTCTTGGGTGATGTTACCCGAGTGCTTTACTAGGCCAGAGGCATACAGTACTTCTCTCCGGCCTAGCAGTTTTAGTAGCACATAGTAACAAACAGACTACTGCTACTACAGTTACTGAGAGGTTGGACGTTGGTCACCTGTCAGTCGGTAACCCGCAAACTACCTGAAGGCCTGCCAAAGTCTATTAAAAAGGATTACCTCCGCTACCTCAATCCTAAGGAGGGTCTGTGGCAGAGACTTTTCCTCTAAGTTCCGAGTGATACTCTGGCTGCCAGGTCAGTGAGAGAGGCCTGTCCAGGTACGCTACACCCACTCTGGCTGGAGTGGCGAAGAAAACAAAGTGTTGATGGAAGCAGGACTGTTTCCCTATTGTTACGCCTGAATCTGCTATTTCTCCTTTTACTTCAACTCTTCTATCACCACAAGTTTATTTGTTTTTACTCGGCTGGGTAATCAAGAGCAGAGAAAAAGACACCCGTCATGGATAATTCCGTTACTACTTTATTCACAATATACCCCTGGACGGCGGAGGAGCCATGAGGTAACATGCCACCCAAAGCAAACCAGCTTCTTCGGGGGTAGTGTTACATATATATCTAAAAAGTGTGGCGTGCATTTGTATACAGCCCCCTTTACTCTGATACCCATAACTAAAATCTAGTGGAACCAATTGCCTTCAGAAGTCACCTAATTAGTAAATAGAGTCCACCTGTGTGTGATTTAATCTCAGTATAAATACAGCTGTTCTGTAAAGCCCTCAGTGGTATGTTAGAGAACCTTAGTGAACAAACATCATCATGAAGGCCATGGTACACACCAGACAGGTCAGGGATAAAGTTGTGGAGAAGTTTAAAGCAGGGTTAGGTTATAAAAAATATCCCAAGCTTTGAACATCTGAGGCCCCGTACACACGACCAGTTTCCTCAGCAGAATTCAGCTTCCGACCGAGTTTCTGGCTGAATTCTGCCGAGAAACCCGGCCGTGTGTACAATTTTGCCGAGGAAGCCGACGAGGAGCTCGACAAGGAAATAGAGAACATGTTCTCTATTTCCTCGTTGTTCTATGGGAGCTCTCGGCCCGCCGAGCTCCTCGGCGGCTTCAGGGCTGAACTGGCCGAGGAACTCGATGTGTTTGGCACGTCGAGTTCCTCGGCCGTGTGTACGGGGCCTTCAGGGAGCTCTGTTCAATCCATCATCCAAAAATGGAAAGAGTATGGCAACTGGAAACCTACCAAGACATGGCCGTCCACCTAAACGGACAGACCGGGCAAGAAGAGCATTAATCAGAGAAGCAGCTGAGGCCCATGGTAACTCTGGAAGAGCTGCAGAGATCCACAGCTCAGGTGGGAGATTCTGTCCACAGGTCAACTATTAGTCGTGCACTCCACAAATCTGCCCTTTATGGAAGAGTGGCAAGAAGAAAGACATTGTTGAAAGAAAGCCCTTAGAAGTCCTGTTTGCAGTTTGTGAGAAGCCATGTGGGGGACACAGCAAACATGTGGAAGAAGGTGCTCTGGTCAGATGAGACCAAAATGTAACTTTTTGGCCTAATAGCAAAACGCTATGTGTGGTTGAAAACTAACACTGCACATCATCCTGAACACACCATCCCCACTGTGAAACATGGTGGTAGCAGCATCATGTTGTGAGGATGCTTTTCTTCAGCAGGGACAGGGAAGCTGGTCAGAGTTGATGGGAAGATGGATGGAGCCAAATACAGGGCTATCAGCCAAGAGGTCCATGGTAACTCTGGAGGAGCTGCGGAGATACACAGCTCAGGTGGGAGAATCTGTCCACAGGACAACTATTAGTCGTGCTCTCCACAAATCTGGCCCTTATGGAAGAGTGACAAGAAGAAAGCTATTGTTGAAAGAAAGCCCTTAGAAGTCCCGTTTGCTAGAAGCAATGTGGGGGACACAGCAAACATGTGGAAGAAGGTGCTCTGGTCAGATGAGACCAAAATGTAACTTTTTGGCCTAAAAGCAAAACGCTCTGTGTGGCCGGAAATCTAACACTGCACATCACCCTGAACACACCATCCCCACCGTAAATAATAAAAAAAAAAAACATTCTTATACATTAAAGAGCTGTCAGCATAACTAAAGATAGCTAAATACCAGTTTTATCTTTCTTCTTTGCAATGTGAAAACATATAAAGGTTAACTGCTGTACTGATCATATAAATGTAATATGCAGACTAAAGCAAACAATAATATTGCTATGGTCTCATGTCATATACTGAAAGAAGTGGTCATTTTCAACAGATCGTATTTATGAAGTATGTTCAGCATTGCATCATTAGTGAAAAATGTTTAATATATTGCCAGAATTCTTTCTTTTTCTTGCAAAAACTTTTATCATCAGATAAGATCTAAAGCTAAATCACATACTACAATATAAATGTAAAAACCTCCTTTTACAAGAACTATGTAGTATGAGGGTCTACCTCATTGGATATTAATTCAAAGGATTATTGAGGCCAATTCTTAATCTACATTGTTGTTAATAAATATAGGGGCCCATTCACGTCACGCAATGCTCGCATTTTTGTGCACTGAGGTTTTTTTTATTATTGATAAATCAGTTAAAATGAATGGGCTGCAACTGCAGCCCATTCATTTTAACTGATTTATCAATAGACATGACCACACAAATAAATTTGGTTCTGCAAAATGTTTCAAAGAGCAGTATACCTATGATGTCGGTGTATTTAAAGGGTTTGTAAAGGAAACTTTTTTTTTATTTTAATAGCTTCCTTTACCTTAATGCAGTGCTGTTTTCATGTCCTCATTGTTTGTTTTTGCTCTCAAGTTGCTGTAATTCTTCTCTGATCTCCACACTTCCTGGTTGTCTGTTTCCTGATAACCACAGTGCTGGGAGCTTTCTCTCTGTGGTCACTAATCAAGGAGGTGTGATTACTGGGTGTCTAAAACCCCTCAGCACCAATCAGTTTCGTTTTCCAAACCATCACTGCCCTGTATTGGCTCTGTTGCTCTTTACATCACAGAGGCAGGAAACAACATGCAAAAACGAAACTAGAAACTACAGGTACATTATATGATTGATTTTTATCTATTTTTAATCATTTTTAAAAATAATCAGTTAACTATTATGTCTCTATACCCTGTAAACAGTCATTTCATTAAAAAAAAAAAAAAAATCCTTTACAACTTCTTTAACCGCTTGTCGAATGCCTCACGCACATTTACGTCAGCAGAATGGCACGCGTTTGTCTGTATGCAATTACGATGCATAAAAAAATGTGCATGCTCAGAATCAAGCAGAAGAGCCAAACTGCCTATTGAACTTCATTGATCTCGGCTCGTCGTACGTCTTGTATGTCACCGCGTTCTTGACGTTCGGAATTTCAGACAAGGTTAGTGTGACCGTGTGTATGCAAGACAAATTTCAGCCGTTTTACGGCTGAAAAAAAAAAACCTGCGGTTTTCTTCTCGGAAATCGCGATCCTGTGTACGAGGTATTAGGTGTCCGAAACATTCCTTGTCCATATATACTATCTTTCATTGTTCATTAAAATTTAATAATGTCTTCCCTTACTTTTTAATCATATCTATAATTAGCCAGATTCAGAGAGACGGGCGCATCTTTAGTTCGGCGTAGAGCATCCCATTTGCACTAGGCCGACGTAACATAGTGAGGCAAGGCCAGTATTCACAAAGCACTTGCTCCCTAAGTTATGTCGGCGTAGCGCAAATGGCCCGGCGTAACCCCACCTAATTCAAATTAGGCAGGTAGTGGGCGTGCTACATGTAAAGTAACCGTGACCCCATGCAAATGAGGGCCGTTGGTACAGCGCATGCGCGCGCATGCTCAGAATCACGTCGCAAATGCTTGCGACGTGAACGTAACCTACGCCCAGCCCCATTCACGTATGCTTACGCAAACGACGTAAAATACGACAGCTGTTCCGTCGTCCATACCTTGCATGGGCTGCGCCATCTTTTTGGTCATTTATCTTTACGCCGGCATATGTCTTATGTAAACGGTGTAGCTAACTGTGACGGGCATACGTACGTTCGTGAATCGGCGTATCTTGCTCATTTACATATTCGACGCGTAAATCCACGTGCACGCCCCTAGCGGCCAGCGTAAATATGCACATAAGATACGACGGCGTAGGAGACTTATGACGGTCGTATCTTAGCAACAGTGAGGCGTATCTCATTTTAAGAATGCGCGCAAAGATACGACAACGCTCATTCGGACTTACGACGGCGTATCTACTGGTACGCCGTCGTAAGGCCCCGTACACACCATAGAATCTATCCGCAGATAAATCCCATCAAATGGGTTTCTGCGGATAGATTCTATGGTGTGTACACTCCGTCGGATATTTATCCTCGGATAAATCTCCCCTGGGATGGATTTTCAGCAGATGAATATTTGCTGACATGCTCAACAAATCCATCTGCTGAAGTCCATCCCAAAGGATGGATCCGCTCGTCTGTACAGACTCACCGGATACATCTGTCCAAAGGGATTCCCCGCACGCGTCGTCATGATTTGACGCATGCGTGGAATTCCTTATATGACAGCGTCGCGCCCGTCGCCGCGTCATAATAGCGGCAACGGCGCGACACGTCATTGCCAGAGGATTTCAACGCGGATTTCAATGCGATGGTGTGTACACGCCATCGCATAGAAATCTTCTGAAATCCTCGAGAGGATTTATCCGCGGATACGGTCCGCTGGACCGTATCTGCGGATAAATCCTCTCGTGTGTATGGGGCCTCAGTCTCTCTGAATCTGGCTAATAGTGTTTTTCTTTTTCTCTTTCTTTTTTTTCCTTCTCTTATTGTGTGTGTTTTTTTTTTTTGTTTCTCTTTTTCCTTTTCCCTGCAGATTTTTGCCCATGGATGAACAGGTTATTCAGATTGGTTTTAGTTTTAGTTCCTAAAAAGTATTGTGAAGAATTGTCATATTCCTGTTCTACTAATGATATAATACATGGGACCAAGGTATCCCAGATCATGGGCATTCCGAATGAAACCTTGAAAAATACTTAATAAATGTAATATGTAAAAAAAAAAAAAAAAAATCATATCTACTACTTTATCAGATTACAAAAAAAAAAAAAAAGAAAAAGGCACCACATTAAGCTTCAATGAGACATTTCACACCTAACTCAGCAATCATACATTTGCATTGCATTAACCTCAACAGTTGCCAAATTAACCATTAGCCACAATTCCATCAATCAATCCTCTCCTTCCCTTCCCTTTTTTGAGGATTGTCAAACATTTTGGCATAGCCCAGATAAGCTGCGTCCACAGTACCACCTTGCTAAAACAATGCAGTGATGATAAATAGTGAAAATCTATATAATCTGTTTAACATGGTCACCGATCAATGAACCTGTGTTCCTAAGTTCTTGTCATTATATTTAAATGCGTAATATATCTTTCCACTTCGGTGATGGATGTAGGTGGGTGCGGATTAACTGAAATCAAAGAAGGGGAAAAAAAAAAAAAAGGTTAATAATACATTGTCAAGAAAATAAAATACTCTTGTTTTACAAATAATAGCTTAAAAGAAATTACAATCTTTTGGTTTTATTTAATTTTACTTTTAAATAATTTTTAACTGATGTTTTATAATTTATTCACTTTTTTAATGCAATTTTTATTTCGCCAATAAATATGGGAAATAATATGGGATGCAGTAAATATGCAATAAGTATAAGTATTAATAAATAAAATAAATATGCAATTATTATACAGGATTTATATAGCACCAACAATTTAATTCAGGAGAAATCAGGGGCCTTGCTTTTTAGAGCTTAAAATCTAGGAGAAATCTATATGCAATAAATATAAACAAAAAAAAAAAAATGCAATAAATATGGGATGCAGCCATGATACTGATATCAGCGTATTTTGTGTTTTTAACCACATAGCGACCGCCGCACGCACATGTACGTCGACACAATGGCACGGGCAGGCAAATGGGCGTACCTGTACGTCCCTTTAAATTTGCCGCCCAGTGGGTGCGTGCCCGCCGCAAGCCTCGTGAGTGCGCTCGCGGGGCCCGGGAACTCGGTGTTCTTGGTCGGCCCACGATTGTGGTCGGCAAAGGCAGAACAGGGGGATGCCTTTGTAAACAAGGCATTCCCCTGTTCTGCCTAGTGACATGTCACTGACCTACTGTTCCCCGTGTTCGGGAACAATGATCAGTGACGTGACACTGGTAGCTCCTGCCCCTGAGGCCCTGTACACACGACCGGTTCATCCGATGAGAATGGTCCGACGGACCGTTTTCATCGGTCCACCGCTGAAGTGGCCTGATGGTCTGATGTGTGTACACACAATCAGTCCAAAAACCGATCGGGTCAGAACGCGGTGACGTAAAACACAACGATGTGCTGAAAAAACGTCGGAATCATTGAACTTAATTTTTCTCGGCTCGTTGTAGTGTTGTACGTCACCGCATCCTTGGCGGTCAGAATTTTGTGTGACTGTGTGTATGCAGCACAAGTTTGAGCCAACATTCCGTTGTTTTTTTTTTGTCTGAACTTCTGATCGTGTGTAGGCAGCATTAGACTTTGCACACAGTTTGTTTTGCTGCACATGAAGGGGCAGATCCACATACAATTGCATGGGCGCAGCGTATGTGAGATACGCTACGCCGCTGTAACTTACTTTTTTTATCTTTGAATCCACAAAGAATTTGCGCCGTAAGTTACAGCGGCGTAGTGTATCTCTCAAATCGGCGAGTAGGGGGCGTGTTTCACTTAAATGAAGCGCGTCCCCGCGCTGAATGAACTGCGCATGCGCCGTTCCTAAATTTCCCGCCGTGCATTGCGCTAAATGACGTCGCAAGGACGTCATTGTTTTGACGTGGACGTAAATTACGTCCAGTCGCAAACAAAATAAAATATTTTAAAATTTGACGCGGGAACGATGGCCATACTTAACATTGCGTACGCCACCAAATAGCAGCTTTAACTATACGCCAAAAAAAGCCGAACGGAAACGACGTAAAATAATGCGACGGCCGCTCGTACGTTCACGGATCGTTGGAAATAGCTAATTTGCATACTCGACGCGGAATACGACGGGAACGCCACCCAGCGGACGCCGAAGAATTGCATCTAAGATCCAAAGGCGTACGAAGACATACGCCTGTCGGATCTAACCCAGATGCCGTCGTATGTTGTTTTGAGGATTCAAAACAAAGATACGACACGGGAAATATGAAAGTACGCCGGCATATCACTAGATACGCCGGCGTACTCTCTTTGTGGATCTGCCCCGTAGTGTATTTAGCTAATTAAATTTTAATGTTCAGTTAGATTTTAAGGTTTAAAGTAGAACTAAAGGCAAAAAGTTTTTTTTTCACTTTGAGTAAAGAAATGCCTTGTACACATGATCAGTTTTTCCGACAGGAAAACCATGTTTTTTTCAGAAGGAAAACGGCTCAAATCTTGGCTGAAATTCCGACCGTCAAGAACGTGGTGACGTACAACATGTACAACGAGCAGAGATCAATGAAGTTCAAAAGGCAGTTTGGCTCTTCTGCTTGATTCTGAGCATGCACACTTTTTTGCATGCTGTAATTGCATACAGACAAACGCGATAGGAATTTTTGATCCTGCTCTCAATCTTTTCTTGGCAGGAAAACTGACAGAAAAAGCACTGACTGGCATCGCTAATGGGCACTAATTGGTGGCACTTGTGAGCAGTGGTGGGCAGGGGGTGTTCTGCTGTCAAAAATGACATCTTACATTAAAGTGAGAAGCTGGGGGTGCTGACTTCTTACCCCTTCTCCCATGCAGCCAGCGAGTTGAAAGCGGGGTGAGGGGCCGAAAATTACTTGTCACTAGACGGGGCCTCTATTAATTTGGGGGCCCTCTGCAGCTTTGCCAGGCCCTAAGCGACCTGCGTAGTGAGCCTATAGGGCAGATTTGCCCTGATCAGTACCCTTATTACATGTGTAGATGTCCCCCTGGCATGAAGATGTCGCTGATTGAATCTCCTTGCCACACACTCTGTCAGTGTGAGGTGAGGAGAGCTGATTACCCTCATCTCCGTGTTTACATGTGACCGGCTGTGATTGAACACAGCTGATCACTTGGTTAAAGAGCCATGGACACAGCTCTTTACAGAGATCGGGTTGAGCCGTGTCCTGGCTGCAATTGCGCGTTCTTCCACGCCATCATATGACCGAGAATGAGAGCCCCCACCGCTGTAATTCAGGCACCCGGTGTCCGCAAAAAGGGACTGGACAAACTAGGGGGTGGCGGCGGCCATAGATAGATTGATACTATGCATAAATCTATTCATTAGTCATCGAGAGGGTGGCTGGAGAGAGTGGGTGGCGCACGGGAGCCCTTAATGGACGCACCGCCACTGGATCAAATACGGGGGTTTTATTGGACTGTGACCATCCAGACATCTCTTCTTTATTCCAAAGCCTTAAGCCGCGTACACACGATCGGATGGAATCTATTCCGATGGATTTTTTCGCCGGATATCCGATAAAGCTGACTTTCATCAGTCTTGCCTACACACCAACAGTCAAAAATCCAACCATGCCAAAAGCGGTGACGTAAAAAAACACTACAACGTGCAGAGAAAAATGAAGTTCAATGCTTCGGAGCATGCGTCGACTTGATTCTGAGCATGCCTGAATTTTTGACCAATGGACTTCCACACAGACAATCGTTTTTTTCTATCGATTTTGTATCCATAGGAAAAATTTAAAACATGTTCTATTGTTTTTCACCAATGGAAAAAAGACCGATGGGGCCCACACATGAACGGTTTGTCCGATGAAAACATTTATGCCCTGTACACACGATCGGTTCATCCGATGAAAACGGTCTGATGGATTTTTTCATCAGTTATCCAAAGAAGCTGACTTTCATCAGTCTTGCCTACACACCATCAGTTAAAAAAACGATCGTGTCAGAACACGGCGACGTAAAACACAACAACGTGCTGGGAAAAATTAAGTTCAATGCTTCCGAGCGTCGACTTGATTCTGAGCATGCGTGGATTTTTAACCGATGGACGTGCCCACAGAGGATCGTTTTTTTCTTTTGGTTTTTTAACCATCAGATAATTTTAAAACAAGTTCCTAGTTTTTTCACTGATGGATAAAAAAAGGATGGGGCCCACACACGATCGGTTCGTCCGTTTTCATCAGACGAACCGATCGCGTGTACGCGGCAATAACGTTTTCAACGGACAAACCGATCGTGTGTACGCGGCTTTTGGGTGACGACACAAATAAAGAATCTTTCTGGATTTGTTAAAGTGCACCTGTATAAAACAGTAATCTGCCATTACATCCCATTTACAGTAACCACCAGTTTTTGGGTGTCCTGGTCCTTTAACAAATTAGCATAAGAATAATACCGGCTTCATTTGAAACATCTAAACCACAGAAATGTATCTCCCTGCAACATTTCTTCGAAAAAAGGAACAAAAAGAAACGACATTAATGCAGTTTATAAATGTACTCAACTTAAAGCGGTGTAATTGCGAGTCCATAAATTGTCTTGGCAATACGGCTGAGTTAAATTACATTACATCTTGCAGGTGGATCCTAATTTTAGTTCAGCTCTGCGAATTGCAATTGTTTTCCGAGGCAGAGAAGTCCGCGGAGGTAACAGAGAGGGAAAAAAAATAAAAAAAATAAAGATAATTCAAATGTGCAATCTTATCGGCTTTATCCTTTTGATGTGATCATGTCATTAGCCAAAGCTTGCTGAACAGGCAACCTACAATTACTCAGGAGAAGAACAGCAGAAACGCTCTGAAATGTTAATGAAAAGAGCTGTGGAGCCTACTTTAAAAAAAAAAAAATGTAATAAAAAAAACAGCTAATGAATAGGATAAAGCAAGAAAATCATCTGTAATAGACAAAAACAAACAAAAAGGACTAAAAGAAAATGCAAGTGGATGAGCAATTGTTGATTTGGGTTGCTGGACTGCTGACCATTAACTTACAGTAAATAGCAGAACCAGAGACTCGGGTTTATTTAGAGTAGATTAAATCTTTTACACAATTTGTTTAGGAACCCCGTTATGAGGCTTTGGTCAAATATCAGGGGTCTAAACAGACCTCTGATGTCTTAGACAGAGAAATAAACTTAGGACAGAGATTCCCCAGCCCCGTTCTCTGCAGCCTGCAGTAAACATAGGGGCAGATCCACAAAAGGATTACGCCGGCGTATCTACTGATACGCTGGCGTAATTTTAAATTTCCTGTGTCGTATCTTTGTTTTGTATCCACAAAACAAGATACGACGGCATCTGGGATCGATCCGACAGGCGTACATTTTAGTACGCCGTCGGATCTAAGCTGCAACTTTTCGGCGGCCGCTAGGTGGCGTTCCCGTCGAAATCCGCGTTGAGTATGCAAATTAGCTAGTTACGGCGATCCACGAACGTACGTCGGCCCGGCGCATTTTTTAACGTCGTTTTCATTTGGCTTTTTCCAGCGTATAGTTAAAGCTGCTATATGGTGGCGTACTGAATGTTAAGTATGGCCGTCGTTACCGCGTACAATTAAATTTTTTTTACGTTGTTTGCGTAAGTCGTTCGCGAATAGGAATTTGTGTAGAATGACGTCACCGTCATAAGCATTGGCTTCTTCCGGTCAAATTTCGAGCATGCGCACTGGGATACCCCCAGGGACGGCGCATGTGCAGTTAAAAAAAAACGTTGTTTACGTCGGGTCACGACGTATTTACATAAAACACGCCCCCATTACATCCATTTGAGTAAGTTACAGCGGCGTAGTGTATCTTAGATACGCTACGCCCCGGCGCAATAATGCACCGGTGTACGTGGATCTACCCCAGAGTTTACTATGCTTCAGTTAAGAATTAATACAGGAGCGATTGGTACAGATCACTCACTGTGTTTATTCAGAAAAGGATAGGGCCATTTAATGAAATATTTACCAGCCCCTTGCCCAAGCAGCTTGTCACCATGTTGATGGGGACAAGGGCTTCTTCCCCACAACCCTGGATGATGGTTGTGGGGATCAGGGCCGCCATCAGGGGGGTACAGGCATTACACCTGTAAGGGGCCCGGAGGTCCCCAGGGGCCCGGATGGCAACCCCCTTTAAAAAAAAAAAAAAAAAAAAAAAAAAATTTTTTTTTTTTTTTTTTTTTTAGGGCAATTTTTTTTTTTAGAGGTCCGGAGGTCCCCAGGGGCCCGGAGGCCCCGGATGGCAACCCCCCTTTTTTATTTATTTTTTATAAAAAAAAAAAAAATTTATATATATTTTTATTTTATTTTTTAATAAAGAGCCATTTTTTTTTTTAGAGGTCCGGAGGTCCCCATATATATATAATATTATTATTATTATTATTATTATTATTATTAAAGGGCCCAGAGGTCCCCAGGGCCCCGGATGGCAACCCCCCTTTTTTTATAAAAAAAATATATATTTTTTATATATATATTTTTTTGTTTTTATATATATATATATATATATATATATATATATATATATATATATATATATATTATTATTATTATTATTATTATTATTAAAGGGCTCAGAGGTCCCCAGGGCCCCATGTGTGGCAAACCCCCCCTTTTTTTTAATAAATGTTTATTTTTTTATTTTTTTTTATATATATATATATATATATATATATATATATATATATATATATATATTTTTTTTTTTTTGTTATTATTATTATTAAAGGGCACTGAGGTCCCCAGGGCCCTGGATGGCAACCCCCCTTTTTTTTCATAAATGTTTATTTTTAATTTTATATATATATATATATATATATATATATATATATATATATTATTATTATTAAAGGGCCCAGAGGTTTCTTTTTTTCATTTTTATTAAAGGGCCCAGAGGTCCTGGATGGCAACCCCCCTTTTTTGCAATTTCTTTATATATATATCTATATATCTATATCTATATCTATATCTATATCTATATCTATATATATATATATATATATATATATATATATATATATATATATATACACACACACACATACATTTATGTATATATATATATATATATATATATATATATATATATATATATATATTATTAAAGGGCCCAGAGGTCCCCAGGGCCCCAGATGGCAACCCCCTTTTTAAAAAAAAATATATATTTTTTTATATATATTTTTTATTT
Source organism: Rana temporaria (assembly GCF_905171775.1). NCBI lineage: Eukaryota > Metazoa > Chordata > Amphibia > Anura > Ranidae > Rana > Rana temporaria. The sequence continues at coordinate 184,752,173 of NC_053495.1, read as the reverse complement.
TTATTAAAGGGCCCAGAGGTCCCCAGGGCCCCGGATGGCTACCCCCCTTTTTTTTATATATTTTTTTCTTTATTTCTTCGTTTTTGTGTAAAGGCCCCCCGCTTCTCAACCCGCGGCAGCCCCCCCCCCCCCCCGCTTCTCAATTTATGGCGGCAGCACCCCCCCCGGTTCTCTGCTCCAGGGGGCCCATGCCTGAAGCTGTGTAAGGTGCCCCATAATTCCTGATGGCGGCCCTGGTGGGGATCTGTGGGCGGGGCTTTCAGATCCGGCTCCCCCCATGTGAATGAGTATTGGGTACCCCTACTCATTCACCAAAGAAGCGTAAAGCGTAAATAAAAACACAGCACACGTTTTTTATAAATTCTTTATTTTTTGGACTTTCTTTCACATATACAGAGATACAGCTTCATACAATACATCTTGTATAACAATCCCAATTGATATCCCCTTAACGTCAAGTTTATATTGTCGTTAATCACTCTTTTCACCCTGACACGACAACATTTTGAATTCTCTTTCTTCTTTCTTCTTATTTATCCTATTTAACCATTGTTTTGTATTGGGTTGCTTTAGTACTCTGTATCTGTTATTTTCTCAACTGGCCCTCCCTGGGCCTCCCCCTCCCTGTACAGCCAAAACCCTAAGATAGGGGGCTTAACATAGACCAGTTCAGAAATAGAGCAGAAAAACAAAACTTAAAAACAAAGAAAAGAGAAAAAAAAACAACAACAACAAAAAAACAAAAACAACGTTTTAGACAAGTCCTTTACTAAAAGAAAGTAAAAAAACAATAAAAAATGTCCCTCGGTGTAGATCTATCATGAATTACAATGCCTGCCAACACAGAAAAAAAAAACTCTGGTGCGACGAAAGCTCCCGCTGCCAGCCAGCTCTGCCAACTGACAGCCCGCCCCTTGTGACGTCATTGATCTGGGCATGCTGGGTCGAAGGGCCTGGTATGCATGGGGAGGGACTCCATGCTGGGTTTTTTTCTGCATTTTTGTTTACATTCAGCTGTCAGTGAGGAAACCCGCTGACAGCTGATGAGTCATCAGTTGACAAGGACGCTAGAGCCGGTTTTCCAGCCCGCTCCCTAACAACCAGCTATTTTTCACACAGAATTCGGACCGGTCAATCATTTTTCCACCGATCAGAGTTTGAATCGTTCTGAAAATTTGGAATACGTTAGCGAATACATGAAACAAAATTAATGAATTTCAACAAAATGTGTTAGAGCCCTTTCACACTGAGGCGCCCATAGCGTCGGCAGTAAAATGCCACTATTTTTACCGCAGACGCTATGGGCGGATTTGCGGCGCATTTCGGCTGATAGAGGGGTGCATTTAACCCCCGCTAGCGGCCGAGAACAGGATAAAACCGCCCACAATGCGCTGCTGAATCAGCGCATTGTGGGCGGTATAGCCACACTGTCCCATTGATTTCAATCGATTTCAATCAAACGAAAATCAATCAAACGAAAATCCCTGAAATTCAGATGAAAATGCATTCGGACGATAATGAATGAACGTGTCTACCACTGAGAACTGACCGATCAGTCGTAGTAGCAGCGGGGGACTGATGCATCCACCTAGGTGAGTAGTCCCTTCCCCTGCTCTCCATCCTGAATTTCAGATTTTCAAATTTTCTGATTTTCAAATTTTCCCATTTTCGAATTTCCTAAACTTTCTGACTTTTGAATTTCAAATTTCCGAATTTTTAAATTTTCCAAATTTTAAAATTTCTGGATTTCTGATGTATGAATTTCAGAATTTTCGAATTTCAGAATTTCCAGTTTTTAGAATTTGACAAATTTTCAAATTAACGGATTTTCGAATATTCAAATTCACGAATATTCGGAAAAATTTGTTAAATTACTTTTCGTTAATTCTGATATTTCTGAATTAACTAACTTGTCGGAATTCGTTAAAAAACTAATTTGGAATGAAACACATTGCACATGTCTACTAATAGTCCCTTCCCCTGCTCTCCATCCTGATTTTCAAATTTTCTGCTTTTCGAATTTTCACATTTTTGAATTTCCTAAACTTTCAGATTTTTGAATTTTAAATTTTTGAACTTTCTGAATTTTAGAATTTCTGGATTTTCGAATGTATGAATTTCAGAATTTTAGAATTTCAGAATTTCCAGATTTTCGAATTTGACAAATTTTCAAATTTACGGATTTTCGAATATTCAAATTCACGAATATTTGGAAAAATGTGTTAAACGGCTTTTCGTTAATTCTGATATTTCTGAATTAACTAACTTGTCGGAATTTGTTAAAAAACTAATTTTGAACAAAACACATTGCACATGTCTACTAATAGTTCCTTCCCCTGCTCTCCATCCTGATTTCAGATTTTAAAATTTCCTGATTTTCGAATTTTAAAATTTCTTAAAGTTTCGAATTTTTGAATTTCAAATTTCCGAATTTTATAATTTTACGAATTTTATAATTTCTGGATTTTTAGAATTTATGAATTTCAGAATTTTCGAATTTAAATATTTTCAGATTTACGAATATTCAAATTCACGAATATTTGGAAAAATTTGTTAAACGGCTTTTCGTTAATTCGGATATTTCTGATTCGTTAAATTTGGAACTAAACACATTGCACATGTATACTAATAGTCCCTTCCCCTGCACTCCATCCTGAATTCACATTTTCACATTTTCGAATTTTCACATTTTCGAATTTCTTAAAGTTTCGAATTTCAAATTTCCGCATTTTTAAATTTTTACGAATTTTAACATTTCTGGATTTTTAGAATTTATGAATTTCCGAATTTTAGAATTTCCAGATTTTCAAATTTTACCTATTTTCAAATTAACGAATTTTCAAAGAATCAAAATTATTCTGAAAAAACTGCTTTTCGTTAATTCGGATATTTCTGAATTAACTAAAAAAAGAAACACATTGCACATTGCACAGTCTATTGCACAGTCTAATTATAGTTCATTCCCCTGCTCTCCATCCTAATTTCAGATTTTCGAATTTTCTGATTTTCGAATTTCCTAAACTTTCAGATTTTTGAATTTTAAATTTCCGTATTTTAGAATTTTTACGAATTTTAGAATTTCTGAATTTTAGAAATTAACGAATTTTCAAATTTACGGATTTTCGAATATTCAAATTTAAAACATTTTTAAACGGCTTTTCGTTAATTCAGATATTTCTGAATTAATGATTGTTTTCAAAATTTGTTAAAAAAAAAAAATTGGAACAAAATGAATTTTACATGTCTACTAATAGTAACTTACCCTCCTCTCCATCCTGAAACATCCCAGGGGGGGGGGGGGGGAAGAGAAGCCAGCATCAATGCAGGCAGGGGGGGCAACAAGGGGGGGAGCCCAGGAAGTAGGGGGGAATCGGCACCACACATAGTGATTAGGGTGTGCACAGGCACACCTGACACCCCCCCTCCCCCCAGTGCACGCCTATACACCTATGGCAGGATAATTTTTTTTTTTATGAAGAATCCCATACTTCTCTTTTAACACTTACCGTATTTATCGGTGTATAACACACACAGGCGTAAAACACGCACTCTAACTTTAAGAGGGAAGTTTCAGGAAAAAAACTTTCCACAGCCCCCTGCGTATAACACGCAGGCACCGTTTATCCTCTATTTTCAGGGTAGAAAAGTGAGTGTTATACGCCAATAAATACAGTAATTTTAATCACAAATGTTTCACTTATTTCCAAGACAACAGAGCTCCCAGGCATACAGGTTGCTGTGCTATAAACCTACTTAGGATATTGGTATCCGGTATATAAGCTGTAAAGCAGCCCATTAAACGATTAGCGCTCAGTCATAATGCAATTAAGAAACCTGATTATAATTTGTTTTAAGCAAAGCCCCCACATCCCATTACAAGTATTATCCGAAATCCGCAGGATGTGATCCCGTCCAGCCTGACCATATATTACAGAACAATTTGAACGCTATCTGCTTCTCTGCACAGCGTCCAAGATTGCGGCAGCTGAAACCGCACGCCTGCGATGTGACCCCCGTCATAGTGGAACAGCCACAGCGACATTCTAAAGGGAAGACGGAGAGGAAAGCCAAAAAAAAAGAACAGCCGGGTGTAGTAAAGAGATCTGGGAGAATTACAAATCCTGGAATAAAAACACGGCGGGAGTCTGTTCTCGGGAGATTTGTGAACAGGGGGATAGAGCTGAAGGAAAATCTCCATCACACTGCAGTGAGGAAATATAGGATAAAAGATTAGGGATGGGAAATTGGCTGTGACCGGCTCTGATTTCAAACCTTACTGCATGCTCAGCCAGTCTGATTGTAATTTACGGCTCCCCTCGTGCCAGCCCAAAATTCTTTTTTGGGGGGAGAATGGGGGGGGGGGTTAAAACCTAAAGCTGATCTTCAGGCAAGCAGCTAAATATACAGACCATATACTTCCTTTAGGAGCTGAATACGTTTTATTTCTGTCCATCCAGTCTTAAAATTTACACACCTCTGCCACATAGCACAACCCTGTCTGGTAGGGCAGGAGACCATTTACAGGTATGATAAGCAGTACAATGATGAGCTCATCACACTGTCACTTTTCTCTCTCCTCCTATCAGCATGGTCATTGCATTGCAGAACCACTGTGCTGCTTCTTCCTCTCACAGTCTGAGTGCTGCTGTGCAGTGGATTGCACTTGATGACAAGTCAAATCCAGATACTTGCATTTAAAAAAATGCATCAACCCCTTTCCAACCAGCCACCGCAGTTATACTGTGGCAGGTTGTCTACCGAGTCGTAGCTGTACATCCAGGGCCGATGCTACCACTAGGCAAACTAGACAGCCACCTAGGGTGCACTGCTGCCTAGGGGGCGCCCGGCCACTGGTGTTCCTACTTTCTTCTCTCTGCAGCAAGCAACTAAGTCTCAGCATCAGCAGGCAGTCGTCGCTCTGTTCGCACATAGTGTCAGAGGCACAGCGGGGGTGGAGGACTGTGTCTGTGTCCCAACTCCCCCATGAATGAAAGCAAGCAAACATTCATTGATGGGTGCTGGTAGGCTGCGCGAGACGAGATGTGCACACTGAAATATTTTGTTTCGGAATTTAGTTTTCGTCCGAAAAATACATTTATTTCGTTATTCCCGAAATTCATGTTTATTTATTTTGTTTTTCATTGGAAATTGCATTCGTCCGAAAATCCGAAGGAATTAAAGGAGTTGTAAAGGAAAAAACATTTGTTCATAATAAGCATCCTTTACCTGCAGACATTCCTCTTTTCACTTCCTCATTGTTCGTTTTTGCTCAGAAGTTGCTCTATTTCTTCTCTGTTCTGTTCACTTCCTGCTTGTCTGATTTTACTGACAACCGTCAAGGGAGGCTTTACTGCGGTGGTCAGTAACGTGCTCGCCCCCTCCTGGGAACTACATCTGTGCGGCAGGACTCTCTCTACATGTTAGAGACTTCAAGGAGGTGTGAATTACTGGGCGTGCCGCAATTCATAGTGGGAAATGTAGTTCTTACATGAACGAGCGCCGCAAACCAGGAAGTGAATGAGAGAACAGAAACTAGAATGCCGGAGGTGATATAGATGAAGGAATTTAATAGGTATTTACCCGTTTTTTTAAATAATCATTACACTATTCTGTCTGTCTATCTTGCAGACATTAATTTTAGGCATTTTTTTTTTCCTTTACAACTCCTTTAAGGTTGAATCTGTCATTGAAGGCTTATGGTGTCTGTCGAATGTTCAGAGAAGATTCGACGGAGCAGCGAAACTGTACGACGCTGCAACTGTACGGTCGAATGTTCCGCCCACAAGCTATAGAAGAATTCAAATGTTGTATGACTAGTAATAATTATATTTATAAATTATTATTACTAGTCAACCAACATTAGACTTTTTCTATAGCCTATGGGCTGAGCATTTGACCGGAAATGTACGATTGCGGCGTCGTACAGTTTAGCTGCTCCGTCGAATCTTCTTTGAACATTCGACAGACACCATAAGCCTTCAATGACAGATTAGACGTTTGTATGTTTTTCGATGCTTTGTCGACTCTTCGTCGTTCATGTTGAATTGTAAAGTTAGTTCTAGCTATTTTACTGCTCCTCCTCTTTGGTTACAATCAGCCAATAACATTCATCATCATCATTATTTTTATTTTACTTCCCCCACCCAATTCCAGCAGCGATCTTTTCTCTCTATAATGTCGAATCTTTTCTCTCTATGTAGAATAATCTTGGACTAATAGAGTTAAGGTTAGGTACATTCGACCGACGAAAACGATAACAAAGCATTTGATTATGTCGGATCTTTCGGTTTTCGTATTTTGCACTTTCGTTTTTGAAAATAGTTGAAATTCTAAGGAAACGAATGCACATATCTAATGAGCGCTGGAGAGGCTGCATTTGATGGGAACTTTATTAACCACTTGCTTACTGGGCACATCCTGATTTTTTTTTTATTATTTTTTTTTACTAGTAATGGCAGCGATCTGCGATTTTTATTGGGACTGCGACATTATGGCGGACACTTTTGACACATTTTTGGGACCATTCACATTTATACAGCGACCAGTGCTATAAATATGCACTGGTTACTGTATAAATGTGACTGGCAGGGAAGGGGTTAACACTAGGGGGCGAGGAAGGGGTTAAATGTGTGCCCTGCATAGTGTTTCTAACTGTGGGGGAAGGGTACTGAGTGGGGGAGGTGACCAATCTGTGTCCCTATGTACAAGGGACACAGCATCGGTCTCCTCTCCCTGACAGGACGTGGATCTGTGTGTTTACACACACAGGTCCACCTGTAGTATGCTGTCCAGTTCTGTACTAGAAATGGAGAGAGTACAAAGAAGGGCAACAAAGCTAGTTAAGGGTCCGGAGGATAGTAGTTATGAGAAAAGTTACGAGCACTGAACTTATTCTCTGTGGAGAAGAGACGCTTGAGGGGGATATGATTTCAATTTTCAAATACCGTACTGGTGACCCCACAATAGGGATAAACCTTTTTTTGCAGAAGGGGGTTAATTAGGACATGTGGCCACTCATTCAAATTTGAAGAAAAGAGGTTTAACCTTAAACTACGTAGAGCAGGCATGTCCAAAGTCCGACCCGCGGGCCAATCACAGCCCGCGTTTCGGTTTTGAACGGCCCGCTAGGTTATTTAGACATACATATCTTTTGTGGCCCCCGACGATCTCCCAGCATCCTGCCTCCCAGGGAGGAGGCAGGACGAGCGCCGCCGCCGTACACACACATATGTATTTCCTGTTTACAGGCAGCCTCTGTAATAGGACTTTCTATTAAAGAGGCCGCTGTGTAAACAGGAGATTCTCCTGTAATACATTTTTGGCGCTCACAAGTGCATTCCTGGCAAATATGGTGCTGCATTCCTGGCAAATCGTGCTGCATTCCTGGCAATGGTGCTGCATTCCTGGCAAATAGTGCTGCATTCCTGGCAAATTGTGCTGCATTCCTGGCATAGGTGAGTGCATTCCTGGCAATGGTGAGTGCATTCCTGGCAATGGTGCTGCATTCCTGGCACTTGCGAGTGCATTCCTGGCAATGGCGGGTGCATTCCTGGCAATGGTGGGTACATTCCTGGCAATGACGGTGCATTCCTGGCAATGGCGGGTGCATTCCTGGCAATGGTGAGGCTACATTCATGGCAATGGTGGGTCTGCAGATGGGCACTTGTGAGGCTGCAGATGGGCACTGACCCTTATTCTGCTTCACAGTTCTTTATTAAATTATTATTATTTTTTTCCTGAAACTTCGCTCTTAAAGTGAAGGCCAATAAATACGGTATATCCAAATAATACGCCCAAGCTCATCTCTTCATCACACAGCCACAAAGGAAAGATAATCCTTGTTGGGCAGTGTATTAGTTGCTCGGAGGAACACACTTAGACCGAATTTTAATGGTTCAAAGAATGTCAGGCAAAATGGTCGGCCCTCACGCATGTTCACTTTATGAAATCTGGCCCTCTTTGAAAAAAGTTTGGACACCCCTGACGTAGAGGGTTCTTTAATGTAAGAGCGGCAAGGATGTGGAATTCCCTTCCACAGGCAGTGGTCTCAGCGGGGAGCATTGATAGTTTCAAAAAACTATTAGATAAGTGTAATGGTCACCACCGTTTACGAAATCCCATTCCATCAACCATGACAGCTTATCTGACACTCCAACCATCCAGCAGACACGATCCATAAGAATTCCCTCAGAGAGACGAGAAATGCGCTCTGTGTTCTGAGTCAAAATGTATGAACTCTTTTAATGGTATCTTAGCTTTCTTATATACAGTACAGCATGTTAAAGTTAATCACAGGGACACAGAACTCTCCACCCACACAGCACACAATGGGGGGCTTCAATACACCTTCTCTTAGGCCTCGTACACACCAGCGGATCTGTCCGCTGCGTCCGCTGACGGATTTCTGTCTGATGGTTGTACACACCATCAAACAGAAATCCGCGCGGACACGATACGCGGTGACATGGCCGCGCTGTCGCCGCGACGATGATGCGGCGACGTGCGCGGCCCTGGAAGGTCAATGCTTCCACGCATGCGTCAAATCACTTCGACGCATGCGAGGGCTTTCGGCCGATCGGACATGTCCGGTGAGTCTGTACAGACGACCGAACATGTCCGACGGACAGGCTTCCAGCGGACATGTTTCTTAGCATGCTAAGAAACATTTGTCCGCTGGAAACTGTCCGATCCGGCGGACAATTGTCCGGTTGGCCGTACACACGACCGAACATGTCTGCTGAAACTGGTCCGTCGGACCAGTTTCAGCGGACATGTTCGGTCGTGTGTACGGGGCCTTAGACAATGACATCCGGGTGAGCTAATCATTAGTCATCCCCAGATGTCCCGTCTCCGCAATTAGAGGAGGTAATTACTACAGCTTGACAAGTCACATTCCACATACACAACAGTGTCATTAGGATCACACAATGGAATGTCTAGGAGCAGACGCAATTAACACCTCAAAAGCATGTGTCCCCCCATTGAATGAAAACTGTCCATTTGGAGTCAGACTTTAACAACCTGTAAAATTCCAAGATATCCTGCAAAACATGAATTATCAGTAATGTCCCATCTCATGTAATTTATAATTAATATTTCCCAGTCACCCTATGCCCAAAAGGGGCACAGGGTGACCCTAGACCCAAGAGTCATTAGTGACGCAGGCACAGGAGTACCCCCCATCCTTCCAAAATCTCTGGTTGCACGGGTCATTCCGTTACAATAAGCACCTAAACGACCACAACATACAGGGATATACAATGCAATACTGACATATAATCACACATACGTTGGACTTGATGATGTATTTCACCTACTATGTAACTATGTAATTAGCAAAAAATAAATAAAAATAATTCATATAGTGAATACTATCATTTCATGTAATAACTACAATCTGTAATTAGAATACTGTATTGTCCAGGTCATGGCCCTATAAGAAATCTTTATTAGATAAGGCCATAGGCCAGGTTTTATTGTACAGATCAGATACATCCACTGCATCTCATTATAATATCATTTTTGTTGCGTCTCACACATTTTCGCCCTTTAGGAAACCTCTATTTTCTCTATTTTCTGACTGGCAATCATTTTAAATCTTTATAAGTTTTCTATTGAGGCGAGAAGAAAAAAAATATGACAAAATAAGAGCACTCAAAATGGTTATAAAATAATTGTTATGTTAGAAAAATACAGATTCATATGATCTAAATGCTTACCATAGCTGAACAAGTAGTTCTTGGGGGAAAAAAATAATGACTTCAGATCTATGCCGCATTCATGTATGTGACCTGACTGTTCTAATGAGAGAATCCTTGTTAGATGAAATAACACAGTTAAAGCCGTATTAAACTTAAAAGCAAACATCTATTATATTGGAGCTCACCATATCGTATATGTGATGGCTGCATTTGTATTTTTATTTATTTTTTTGGCATTCTTTTCTTTATTTTCATCTGGTGATCTGGCTAGTAAGTCCGTCTTGCAGATGCAGCACTTAGGTGGTTGAGACAAACCATTTATCACTGCCAGGTAGGGTTGCCACCTGTCCAGGATTCACCCCAGACAGTCCGGGGTTTTGAATCGTGTGTTCGTGTTTCAGGCGGACTGAAAACAGGACACATTTGGCTCCCCAAGTAACCAAGATAGTCACACACAAATCTGTTGCCGTCCGGGAGCATCCAGCTGTCTGGGGGGGCAGATTCAGCATCACTGGAAGACAGGGTGATGATGTCAGCAAGAGCAATTTGGCCACACCCACTGTTTGCTGTGGCATGCTATATGCACTGCATTACTGTTCTCCTTGGAGCACTCAAAGGTGTCCCAGGCCACTAAAGTGTTCGGATTTGGTTTGAAGAAAAGGTGGTAGCCCTACTGCCAGGGGTATTTACAATGTTTCCAAAGGGGAAAACAAAATGTTGCTGCACAATACAGTAGGTGTGTTACTGGCAGTGGTGGATGGTGCTAACTCATTTTGGGTGGGTAGTGCTGCATGATCTCCATTGCCGGCCGGGAGAGGGGAGGGTGCACTGAAGTGCCGATCTGATTGCTAGTGGCCAGTACAGTCTGTACAATAGGGTGACCAGACATCCCCGGTTTCCAGAGACAGTCTGGATTGAGGACACTGTCCCCGGTTTTGTCCCCGGATTGGATTTGAACAGGGGCTGGGGCAAATTCAACGACAGTCAGTGCAGAATTAAAAAAAAAAATTATCTGAATTACACACGACTGCTCCTACTAACTTGGGGGGTGTATTTTTTCATTATTTGTGCCTCTTTCTGATGACCATGTGCTGGTCAGAGTGCAGAGAATATTTCTTCAGTTTCGGGTGCATGCCCATTCCACTCCCGTTCTTCTGCCTTGGCTCAAGTCCTGGCCAGCCGCCTGCCTATCTCCTTGCCTTCCCTGGTGGAGTGATCTTCCTCCACTCCCCATCCAGTAGTAGCCGGGGGCCTGGAGAGTAAGACTTGACAGACTGTGAGACCGGCGTTGGCAGCGATGGGCAGAGAGTCGCTGATTACCACCATTACTAGTAAAAAAAAAAAATGTGTCCCCGGATTTAATTAAAAAATCTGGTCAACTTGCTGTACAAACAGGAATCTGAATCTGCTCAGCCTCCCATTTGATCCCTGCTGTGTCTGCCCCACCCCACACTCCACCCCCTGACTTGTACATGCTGCTATTAAAAGGTTTTTAATGAAGGTGGTAGATTTAAACATAGAGGACACAGCAGCTGTAGATCCTGGCAACCTGGGACATGATTGTGAGCAGCAGCCATATTGAACACCCCTCTTTCGCTCTCTCACCCCATTCTCTCCTTTACCCCCCTCCCTCTCATCCTTCTTCTCTCTCATCCCCTTCCTCTCATCCTCCCCACGCCCCTCTCACGCCCCCTTTCTTTCTCCCCTACCTCTCTCCCTTACCTGCCTCTCTCTCTCACCCCCTTCCTCTCATCCTTTCTCTCTCTCACCCCCTATCTTACCCCCTCTCTGTCTCACCCTCTCTCTCCCTTACCTTCTTCTCTCACCCCCTCCCTTTCTTCCCCCCTCTCTCTCTCATCCCCTTCCTCTCATCCTCCCTCCATCTCCCACCCCCCTCTCGCACCCTCTCTCTTTCTCCCCTTCCCTCTCTCTCTCACCCCCTCCCTCTCATCCTCCTTCTCTCTCACCCCCCTATCACACCCCCCTCTCTGTCTCACCCTCTCTCTCCCTTACCTTCTTCTCTCACCCCCCTCTCTCATCCGCCCTCTCTCTCACCCTCTTGCACCCCCCCTCTCTCTCTACCCCTCCCTCTCTCCCTAACCTTTCTTGTTCTCATCCCCTCTTTCTCCCCTCTCTCTCTTCCCCCACTCTCTGTTCCTCCCTCTCTCTCTTTCACCCCCTCTATTTCTCACCCCTCTCCCTCTCACCCCTTCTCTCTCACCCCCTCTCTCTCTCTCTCCTATCTTTCCCATCTCTCTTACACCCTCTGTCCTATCCATTTCTATTCCTTCTCCCTCTGTCTCCCCTCTCCCTCTCACCCCCTCACACTCCTTTCTCTCTTACCCCCACTCTCCCCCTCTCTCTCTCACCTCCTCCTCTCTCTCCCCCCTCTCGCCCCACTCCCTTCTCCCTCTCTCTCCCCTCACCCCCTCTCACTCACACTCCTCTCTCTCTCTCTCTCTCTCTCTCTCACCCACCTCTCTCTTTCACCTCCTCCTCCTCTCTCTCTCTCTCTCTCTCTCTCTCTCTCTCTCTCTCACTCACTCAATCTCCCCCTCTCTCTTTTACCAGCTCTGCCATAAGATGTAAAATGTACTAACCATTGAAAAATGCATATGTGTTTGAGTTTTGGGGTGCACACCCTAATGCAATAGGCTGCGCACACCTATGATTGGAATCCATGTGTCCACATGTAGATTAGGGGCCGGGCACATGGATTGGAGGGGGGGGTGCGTATGGACAGGCCACTGTTTACTGGCCAGATCGCCAGGTTAAAACAAAGGGGAAAGAGCCTCAAAAAGAAAACAAATGCAACCACCACATCTAATGATTGGTAAACTGCAATATATTACATTTTTAGTTTTGAATTTAATAGTACTATTAAACTATAAAATTGTGTCTTTTATATCTGCCCGTTGTTCTGTTTTTTGTTTTTTTTCTAATGCAGTATCACATATCAGTAAGATGTTTTACATACATCCGATCACATTAAACAATCCCTTTACAAAGACTATAGATCCAGTTTAAATTAAGCCCGGGGTATAAATACACAGTCGCCAACTATTTAGACATCACCAGGAATTCCAGGCGTATAAAAAATAGAAAAGCTAAAACAAAATGTCAGCATAGCTCAGGGCACCATGGGACTCTTCCCTTCCTCTAATTCCCATTGCCAATTACACAGTATTAATGTGGAGAGAGGCATTCTGCAAACATAGTTAACCTGCAAATGAGCTTGTATTACAGACGTCTCTCCCTCCCCGCTATATCTGAAGAGACAGGAGAGGCAATCAGGAAAGTTCCATAGGTTGATCAGATATCAGTGTCATTACTTGTATCTAGGCATGACAATCAACTTAGTAGCGTAGCTGTATCAACAACTGGAAATAACTAAGCAGAAGAGAAGTAAAGAAATAAATGTGAGCACATGCTGTGTATATATATATATATATATATATATATATATATATATATATATATATATATATATATACATGTCACCATTTTTCTAGGTAAATATATTTCTAAGAGCCGGTTCACACTGGGGCGGCACGACTTCGGGGGCGAATTGGCAAGGCGTCCTGAAGACGACTTCAGGGGCGACTTGCAAAATGACTTCTGTATAGAAGTCAATGCAAGTCGCCCCCAAAGTCGTAGAAGAACCTTTTTCTAAGTCGGAGCGACTTGTGTCGCTCCTATTAGTACGGTTCTATTGAATAGAATGGGATGCGACTTGTCAGGCGGCTGAGTCGCCTGACGAGTCGCCCCAGTGTGAACCGGCTCTAAAGGTTCTATTGACATGAAATGTTCGCCACATGTTGGTAACAACCCATGCAATCCATACATACAAAGAACCCAAAACAAATACCTTCAGAAATTAAGTTATGTGTAATAAAATGGAATGAAAAAGGGAAAAAAGTATTATGCACGCTAACTGAAATTTATTTAATACTTCATACAAAATCCTTTGTTGGCAGGGCTTTTTTTCTCACAAAATCGGTGCAGGAACTCAACCCCCCCAAAACCCCCTCACACACACCCTCCAAACCTCATCACATAGTGGGTTAATAGGTTAATAGTGTGGTCAAATTTTTCACTAACAGTGGGAGGATCTTAAGGGGCATTACATACAGATTGCAGTGTTGGGTTCGGGGGTAAGGCAGGGAAAAAGGGGAAGTTGCCCTGGGCCATCATGAGTCAGACTTGTGTTTACAAGTAGTGGTGGGCAGGGAGCAGAGGACCTGAGCCAGAGGTGGTGTGTCATGGATATGCAATAATGTCTGGCAGCTTACCTTCTCCTCCATGTGTTCATTAGAGGCCTGACTCTCTCATCTGGTTGCCTTTTATCATCTCTCCTCCCTGGTTGGCTCCACCCCAGGCCATCCCAGGAACTCTATATGAACTAGTGCACTGCAGGTCTGCTTTGCTGTTCAACGTTGTTTGTTAGCTTTGTGTTCCTGCTTGCTGTGTGCTACGTTAATCTCTCTGTGTACCGTTTTTGGCTTGTCCCTGACTACTCCTGTTTGCCTGTAACCCTGACCCTTGGCCTGTCCTTTGGTTATCCTTGTGTGCCTGTTGCCCTGACCTTGGCTTACCCTTCACAATCACTTATGTCCTGATTGGCTGCTTCCTCTCTCTCCCTACGGAGCGTGACCTGGGGGACTCCGGGGGTCGTGACCTGGGTTCAGTTGCAGCGAAGGCCATCCTCACCACTAGAGGCTCTGGTGAACACCTGCTGGACCTTAGACTCCGCGCCATGGGGAATCTTGGGCTCACACTTCCTGTCCATCCGCAGCAGTCCACTACCTTGCGGTGCACCCCTGACTCCAACGGGGTGCATTTGTCATCTGGCCACAGGTGACCTGACATGGTGGAACTGAGTTCCACCAAGGTCCAGTTGTATATATATATATATATATATATATATATATACATATATATATATATATATATATATATATATATATATATATATATATATATAACAGCTGATAAAAATGTAGACCACTTCAAAATGCCTGGCTGTTCCTGACAAGTTAACTCGAATAATTTCTGGGTCACTATCTGAGAGACTGACCCGAAATAAAGATGCAAATTGGGAAAATCACAGAAGGGTCCTTATTAGAGGTCGACCAATATATCGTCCATTTTGGAGAAATAAGCCGATTATTATCCAAATCAGACCGATATTTAACAAAGCCTGCACCTGTGTCAGCAGAGTGTGGAGAAGAGAGCAGCGCCGCGTGTGTGAAACATGAAGGTGCGAGAGAGAAGGGAGCTGTCATTAGCAAGGTCGGATGTCAGGGGGGGTGGGACCCGGGTTGGGCGGGACCCAGCTATCCAACACCAGCCAATGGGATGAGATCAGGGTGGACAGCTACATGTATGTGGCCCGCCCCTTTCTTTAACAGCCCGATCATTGGCTGGATAGCTGCTGGGCCCCACCCCAACATCACTCTGAATCTGCAAACTCTCCTCTCTCTCTCTCCCCATACAGTTTCACGGCTGCAGAGAGCAGTTTCATTATTGGCTGTGAAACCTGTCATTGCCTGCCAGTTCCATCTGTTAGTGCCAACCTGCCAGTGCCAACTAGTGCTACCTGACAATGCCATCCAGTGCCACCTGCCAGTGCCATCCAGTGCCATCTGCCAGTGCTAATTATTGCCATTCAGTGCCACCTGCTAGTGCCAACCAGTGCCATCCAGTGCCACCTGCCAGTGCCATCTAGTGCCATCCAGTGCCACCTGCCAGTGCCACCTGCCAATGCCATCCAGTGCCACATGCCAACCAGTGCCACCTGCCAATGCCAACCAGTGCCATCTGCCAGTGCTAACTATTGCCATTCAGTGCCACCTGCTAGTGCCAACCAGTGCCATCCAGTGCCACCTGCCAGTGCCATCTAGTGCCATCCAGTGCCACCTGCCAGTGCCACCTGCCAATGCCATCCAGTGCCACATGCCAACCAGTGCCACCTGCCAATGCCAACCAGTGACATCTGTCAGTGCTAACTATTACAATCCAGTGCCACCTGCAAGTACCAACCAGTGCCACATGCTATTGCCACCTAGTGCCATCCAGTGCCACCTAGTGCCATTCAGTGCCACATGTCAATGCCAACCAGTGCCATATGCCAATGCCAACCAGTGTCATCTGCCAGTGCTAACTATTGCCATCCAGTGCCACCTGCCAGTGCCAACCTACCAGTGCCACCTGCCAGTGCCATCCAGTGCCACCTGCCAGTGCCATGCAGTGTCACCTGCCAATTCCATCCAGTGCCAAGTAGTCCCATCCAGTACCATCTGTCAGTGCTAACTATTGCCAATCAGTGCCACCTGCCAGTGCCACCTGCTAGTGCCAACCAGTGCCATCCAGTGCCACATGCCAGTGCCATCTAGTGCCATCCAGTGCCACCTGCCAATGCCATCCAGTGCCAACTAGTGTCATCCAGTGCCACGTTCCCTCCAGTGCCACATGCCAATACCAACCAGTGCCATCTGCCAGTGCTAACTATTTCCATCCAGTGCCACCTGCCAGTGCCAACCATTGCCACCTGCTAGTGCCAACCATTGCCACCTAGTGTCATCCAGTGTCACCTGCCAATGCCACCCAGTGCCATCCAGTGCCACGTGCCATCCAGTGCCACCTGCCAATGCCAACCAGTGCCATCTGCCAGTGCCAACTATTAACACCTGCCAGTGCCAATCAGTGCCACCTGCCAATCAGTTCCACTTGCCAGTGTCACCTGTTAGTGCCACCTGCCAATCAGTGAAATTTGCCAGTGCCACCTGCCAATCAGTGACATCTGCCAGTGCCACCTGCCAGTGCCAATTCGTGCCATCCAGTGCCACCTGCCAGTGTCAATTAGTGCCACCTGCCAGTGCCAATTAGTGCCACCTGCCAATCAGTGCCAACCAGTACCACTTGCCAGTGCCACCTGTTAGTGCCTGCCAGTGCCACCTGCCAATCAGTGCCATCTGCTAGTGCCAATTAGAGCCACCCAGTGCAACCTGCCAGTGCCACCTGCCAATCAGTGCCACTTTACAGTGTCACCTGTAAGTGCCATGAGCCAGTGCCAACCAGTGGCACCTGTCAGTGCCACCTGCCCAAAAAAATAAAATCAGCCTAAAATATCGGCCCCAAAAATCTGCATCATATATCGTCCATCGG
The DNA here is from genome assembly GCF_905171775.1 of Rana temporaria. Lineage (NCBI taxonomy): Eukaryota > Metazoa > Chordata > Amphibia > Anura > Ranidae > Rana > Rana temporaria. The sequence continues at coordinate 184,735,305 of NC_053495.1, read as the reverse complement.
CCGCCCGATGTCTAAATATCAGCATCGGCCAGAGAAAAACCCATATCGGTCGACCTCTAGTCCTTATCTGTATTTTCATGAGTATTAAAGTAATGAAGCCAGGGAATCAACGTGACAGCCAAGAAACTATCATTTTCAGGAGAAGAGCTTGGCAATGACATCCTCTATATTTCTTTTATGACACATTTCTTTTAATATTATTTTTCCCATTATGCGTAAGTTCTTCTTTACTAAAGGCAGTACAGAGGGCAGCAATGCTTCCCAATATTTTGCCCTTATTTTACTTGGTACATCCATTTCCATCTCCTATATGATCCGTATCTTGATCCTATAGCAGAAATTCAAATAAAGATAAATAAAAGTGAGTAGGGTAGTATTGGCATGAATACAAGTTAGTTGTAATCAGATGATATGCTGAAGAGCTGGCGGATGATAATATCCATTATGGAGATAAGGAACGCATAGACACACTATTTACATCAACCAAAGTCACCTTTGCTATAGAGTCAGTGGTGCAAGTAATGGGGAAGAAGTGGGAACAGGTTACTGTAGAAAAATATTTGCAGGAATTGTGCTCTTGTGAAGGATAGTTCAAGTCCAACTAGAGTTCACATTTTTATAACATGTCTGCATTTAAAGGGGCACTTACCCCAAATTGTTCCCTGCTAAAATGTATGCCTGTGTCTGAATATTTAGTATTTCAACAAAAAAAAGGGGGGCCCTCTCCCGCCGCCGATTACGGTGATCTCGCGGTGAATCCGCAGCGGAGACCACTGTTATCGTTTATAGTACCGCTCAAGGAAAAGATGGATATCTCGGTTGTGGCAGCAGCTGCTGCCGTTAGCGAGATATCCATCTTTAAAAACAGGACGTATATAGTCGTGAGCGGGTCCTTAAGTGGTTAAAAGGTTGTGAAAATGGAAACAAATCTAGACTAGAAAAAATTGACTTTTGGCGGTACAGGAAATCAATAAAAAATCTATGAATATTTATTTATAGGAAATACGTATAAAAAAGTATACAAACTTATAATGTAATAATACATCAGCATACATCCCCAGTGGGTATTTCAATAACACTTCCAGTGCCTTATAGTAATGCAAGTACGCTCATAACATGAGAATACATAAACATCAAAAAATACATGTAGGATTTGTGTCCTTAGAACTGGGTCCAATAGGCGAGATAATGGTTCTTGCTTTACTCAACTTGTTTCGCGTAAAAACGCTTCATCAGGAGCATGAAAGTAGACAAGTCGAATTTAGGGTATGAAACACCGACCCGACTACCACCATAAAGGCTGTGTATGTATAATTAACCCAGCCAGCCAGCTGGGCAATAATTTGATATTCGTTGTATATGGCAGTGGAAGGTTAAACCATGACAACAGACTGCTGGTAAGCAGAGAAAGAGTAGAAATGGGGGGGGGGGGTCCCTCCGATGTATTCAACTCTCACAGCAACCCACAAGGCTCCACGTAAATCGCCACAAGGGACTAGGCATAAAAGGCGAGATAGCCACCTCTGCCTATAGATACGTCCAATGAAAAGAAAAGTTTTTTTTTCCAAAAACTGGGCCGTTTTCAGCTAATGCGTGAAGCCGCCAAGGGGGAGAAGGAGAGGAACGAGGGGGACCGTCCTTCATAAAAACACTCCTGTGTGCTGCCCAATTAATAGGTCGATGATGAAAATAAGTATTTTAATGCAGAAAGAGGGATTGGGGATGTTTAGCATTAGGGATAAGCTTGGGTTGGGCTTGGGTTCAGACTGAACCCATGTTTGGCTAAACCTGGAAGCAAGATTCCACATCAGTGCTAGGCCAATTAACTGCAGCACCTGCCATGGACATTTAAAAAAAATATATATATATTGTGTTTCAAGGATCGTAGCTTGGTGACCTGGGGTCACAGAGACCATATTTGGGTAGGTAGCCAAAGTCCTACCCCACCACTGGTAAAAATGTGGGGCTCCTAGTACCTATAGTTCCAGAGATACAGGGCTCATTGCACAGCCGGTCAGAAGCTACATACAGAGCGGCCAGTTTAAATACAAGCTGGCACACTCTGTTCACAGCAGACTGAGAGGATGAGCTCACAGTGCCTCTCACTTCTTGTCAGAGGCACTGAGCTTAACGGACAGTTTGGAGCAGGGGAGGGCTGGCAGCCTTAGGCCTGGGGGGCAAGTTCAGTCAAGTGGCCATTGAACCGCCAAATCAGCTCACCATCTATGGCCCATCTGGTTTTTCAATGCAACCTCACCAGTGCAGCCAACTCCAGTGCCCATCAATGCAGCCTCATCACTGGGGCAGGATACATAGGGTGTATGGGGGGGATGGGGGGTCAGCTATGGGTTTCAGGGTCTCACCTCAGTGATCTCAGCAGGTCCTTGCATGCCACAGCCTCCTGGGGAGATAATGCTCCTGGCCCTGGGGGCCAAGTTGCAGCCAGCACCCAGCCCTGCGTCCCATCTCCCTGGGACACCCTGCCTCTGCCTGCTTCCAAAAATCCGGTCTCCAGGAGTTGTAGTTTCCTCTGCGCTGCTCTGTTTTCCACCCACCAGGAGCTTGAGCGTGGACTACTACATACCCGGAATGCAACAGCTAGCGGTCGGCCACTGTGGCCATGCAGTAATTTGTTCTTTAAGCCAGCTGCTTGAGTAAAGATTTTGAAAATATAGTAAATTACCTTAAAAACAATATATAATAAATATTACTTTTGGTAATTAACCACTTGCCATCCAGGCCAATTCTGACACTTTTCTCCTACATGCAAAAATCATCATATTTTTGCTAGAAAATTACTCAGAACCTCCAAACGTTATATATATATATATATATATATATATATATATATATATATATATAATTAGCAGACACCCTAGGGAATAAAATGGCGTTTGTTGCACCTTTTTATGTCACACAGTATTTGCGCAGCAATTTTTCATGAATAAAAAAAAGTTACCCCAAATTTTTTGTATAATGTGAAAGATGATGTTACGCCGAGTAAATAGATACCTAACATGTCACACTTTTAAATTGCACACTCGTGGAATGGCGCCAAACTTCAGTACTTTAAAATCAACATAGACAAAGCATTAAAATGTTTACAGGTTACATGTTCAGAGTTACAGAGGAGGTCTAGTGCTAGAATTATTGCTCTCGCTGTAACGTTTGCGGCGATACCTCACATGTGTGGTTTGAACGCCATTTACAATAGTGCCTCACCAGCCACTGACCTCACCGCACGTCCCTGCTATATGGATCTATGTGCTATATGGATCTCTATGTGGATCTGCCATGGGGCAGATCCACAAAGAGAGTACGCCGGCATATCTACTGATATGCCGGCGTACTTTAAAATTTCCCGCGTCGTATCTTTGTTTTGAATCCTCAAAACAAGATACGACGGCATCTGGGTTAGATCCGACAGGCGTACGTCTTCATACGCCTTCGGATCTTAGATGCAATTCTTGGGCGTCCGCTGGGTGGCGTTCCCGTCGTTTTCCGCGTCGAGTATGCAAATTACCTATTTCCGACGATCCACGAACGTACGAGCGGCTGTCGCAATCTTTTACGTCGTCTCTAGTCGGCTTTTTTCGGCGTATAGTTAAAACTGCTGTTTGGTGGCATACGCAATGTTAAGTATGGCCGTCGTTCCCGCGTATAATTAAAAAAAATATATTTTGTTTGCGTAAGTCGTCCGTGAATCGGGCTGGACGTAATTTACGTCCACGTCAAAACAATGACGTCCTTGGGACGTCATTTAGCGCAATGCACGGCGGGAAATTTTAGGGACGGCGCATGGGCAGTTTGTTCATTTAAATGAAACACGCCCCCTACTCGCCGATTTGAATTACGCGCCGTTATGCCGCGAGAGATAGACTACGCCGCCGTAAATTACGGCGCAAATTCTTTGAGGATTCGAACATAACAAAAGTAAGTTACGGTGGCGTAGCGTATCTCAGATACGCTGCGCCTGGGCAGATCTTTGTGGATCTGCCCCATTATATAAAATATTATTATGTAAAATATACAATAAATGCGCTTATCTAATACCATAATCATGGAAATCATATTTCCAATAAAAATAACTCAAAACAACTGTGCATGTCCACAAAATAATTTTTTCAAATATCACTGTGAGTGCCCATTATTATTTTTTCCACTTCCAAAAAATATAATAAAACAAACAAATGTTCATTACTGACAAAAAAAGTTCCACTTCTTGATCAAACTTTACTTAGCACAATAAAATAAGTACAATTGTTCCTGAACAAAACCTGTATTCACAGATAGAATTGTATTCAGATAAGCAACAAGAAAGATTTTTTTTGTCCTCCGCCTTCGATTTTTCTTGTCACTATGGTTGAAGACAATAGGGAAATTGTCCCCATTAAGCATTCGAAAATCAAAAGAATGCTTCAAAAATACCATTAATAAATGAAAGTCTAAACACGTGCGGCTAGCGTTGGACTTTCAAGAGGAATTTCTGGCAATGTGCTGCCTAAAATACAGTATTAAAGCTTTTAGGGCCAGATTCACGTAGACTAGCGGCGGCGTAACGTATCGTAGATACGTTACATCGCCGCAAGTTTTCATCGCAAGTGCCTGATTCACAAAGCACTTGCAATGAAAACTACGCCAGAGGCGTGTGCCATTTAAATTAGGCGCGCTCCCGCGCCGGACCTACTGCGCATGCTCCGTTTCAGAATTCCCGCCGTGCTTTGCGCGCAGTGACGTCATTTTTTCGAACGGTGACGCGCGTAGCGTAATTCCGTATTCCCGGGCGGCTTACGCAAACGATGTTAATTTTTAAATTTCGACGCGGGAACGACGGCCATACTTTATACAGCAATACGATTGCTGTGTAAAGTTAAGGCACCCAAAACGACGACTAACTTTGCGACGGGAAACTAGACTAGCGGCGACGTAGCGAACGCGAAAATCCGTCGTGGATCGCCGTAACTCCTAATTTGCATACCCGACGCTGGTTTACGACGCAAACTCCCCCCCAGCGGCGGCCGCGGTACTGCATCCTAAGATCCGACAGTGTAAAACAATTACACCTGTTGGATCTTATGGCTATCTCTGCGTAACTGATTCTATGAATCAGTCGCATAGATACTCTGAGAGATACGACGGAGTATCTGAGATACTCCGTTGTATCTCCGCTGTGAATCTGGCCCTTAGAAGCCATGTACATGTAGGGTGATGCTAGTTTCTGTTCAGAAATTATTATTATTATGAAAACTTTATTGCTGATCTTTAGGATCTTCCTTTTATCATCACATGCAAATAAATTTATAACTGAAGAATTAAATAAATAAAAACCTGCTACTTATACAGTATATAATACACCATAAAATATTTTTTTTCTCTAGAGCCATAAAGAAAATCCTTAAATATTTATCTCTTTTTCATGAGTCTAGGCCCCGGGGGGTCTATAGTACTTTCTTTAGAAATTCAAAATATGAAATATGTATTCACTCGGGTTCCTTCATTTATCTTTTTGTTTGCTAGAGTGATCCACAATAGCTGCCAATCTGCGGTTACGTGAAACCCGGGAGAAACACGAGAGGAACGGCGGGGGGTAATCTTTCTACATTAAGTCATGTCTGACCTAAAGAATTCGCTTAAAGGTGAGTTGTACGGATATCAGAAGAAATATGTAGCCTTCAAGATATGTTAATCATCACCTGACACCGAATCATTTGTAATAATTCAGCTCAATTAAAGAGAAGGTGTAGACATTATTTTTTTTTTTTAGACGTGTAAAAGAATATCTGGGTGGTAATGATCTTATCAATACATGCTTTCATGTTTTAAACATATTTTTTTTATGTGTAATTGTAAATACATAGGGCCAGATCCAGAGAAAATTGGATACCTTACCTGGCGGAATTTCGAATCCTCAACGATTTTGCACCGTAAGTTACGGCGGCGTAGTGTATTTCTGGTGGCGGAAATCAAATCGGCGATCAGGGGGCGGGTTTCATTTAAATTAAGCGCGTCCCCGCGCCGAATGAACTGCGCATGCGTCGTCTAGAAATTTCCCGCCGTGCTTTGCGCGAAATGACGTCGCAAAGACGTCATTTTTTGAACTTAGACGTGAGTTACGTCCATCCCTATTCACGGACGACTTACGCAAAAAAAAAATTCAAATTTCGACGCGGGAACGACGGCCATACTTAACATGGCAAGTCTATCTATACGCCGCAAAATACCAGCTTTAACTATACGCCGGAAAAAGCCGACTACAGACAGGTGCTGCAAACCAATCCACGCGTACGTTTGTGGATCGTCGTAAATCGCTAATTTGCATACCCGACGCGGAAAACGACGCGAACTCCACCCAGCGGGCGCCGAAGTATTGCATCTAAGATCCGAAGGCGTACGAAGATCTTACCCAAATGCTGTCATGTCTTGGTTTGAGGCTTCAAACTATAGATACGACGCAGGAAAATTGAAAGTACGCCGGCGTATCAGTAGATACGCCGGCGTACTTGCTCTGTGGATCTGGCCTATACACTATTTTACCAAATGTAAGATCTAAGTTTCTCTACACCAAACTCGCTCATCCATGTCTTTATTGACCTTACAAGAAAGAAAAGCTCCACTCACAGATGGGACTTTAAGGCCAAGTACACACGGTCGGACAAAACCGATGAGAATGGTCCGAGGTTCAGTTTCATCGGTCCAAACCGACCGTGTGTAAAGCCCATCGGTCTGTTGTCCTTCGGTCCAAAATTTTAAAACATGCTTCAAAATCGAACCGATGGCCCGCTGCCCGATCGGTCCAAACCAATGGTTAGTACAGAAAGCATCGGTTCAAAACTCGTGCATGCTCAGAATCAAGTCGACGCATGCTTGGAAGCATTGAACTTTGTTTTATTCAGCACGTCGTGTGTTTGACGTCACCGTGTTCTGACCCGATCGTTTTTTGGAACCATGGTGTGTACACACATCAGACCATCAGGCCACTTCAGCGGTAAACCGATGGAAATGGCCCATCGGACCATTCTCATTGGTTTGGAACAACCGTGTGTACGCGGCCTAAGGGATCTGAGGAATGTACAAAAAAACGAAATGTGTGCAAAAAGTATCAAAATTATTTTGTAAAATGTTAAGAAATGTTTTACATGAAATACAATACATCAAATGGTCAAAAGCCACGGACAAAACATTTATATATCCACTCAGTGGTTCTTTTGAAGGTTGGTACAGAAAACCATACACAAACACGTTTCAGAGTCTTTTGCGCTCCTTCTTCAGGACAGGTTTTAACAATATTGACAAATATAGTCTATAAACAGAACACTTATTAGAGAATTCATTGGCGTGGCCACCAAGGCAATGGAGATGGCAGAGGGCCAGGCGGAAGTGACGTCCACGGGCATACCAAAAAGCATGACCCGGAAGTGGGAGGCAAAATACGGTTGGGATTTACTACAAACACTGTTTTTATCATAGTTCTGCCATGCACTCTGTCTTTCCGCTCAGGCATTGTGAGTAGCTGCTGTCATGCTTCTTTTCCCTTCCACTCCTCCCCTTTCTGTTCCAATCATGCTATTTTACCAATGATTAACAATGAATGCTCTAATATGTGTTTGTTTCATAGACTATATTTGTCAAGATTGTTAAAACCTTCCCTGAAGAAGGAGCACAAAAGACTCCAAAACGTGTTGGTGTATGGTTTTCTGTACCAATATTCAATACCACCACTGAGTGGATATACACATTTTTTGTCCTTGTCTTTTGACCATTTCATGTATTATATTTCATGTAAAAAATGTTTTAACATTTTGCTAAATAATTTTGATACTAATAAATTACTCTTTGTATAGGTACTGTGAATATCTATTATTCAGAGTGCATGCAGCCAGTGACATCACCGGCGCATGTGCTCTGAAGGTCCGGCTTACAGTGCCGAACCTTCAGAGCCTGTGCTGTAAATGGCGGCTCCCATGCGCGGGATTGACGTAATCATGCCCATCATGTAGCCAGAGGCCGCAAACCCGGAAAGGAAAATGGGGAAAATGTCAGCCCTCTCATCGGTGACATTGCGGCACTAGAGGGCTTTGTTCTAAGGTACGTTTCTCATAATGTGCTAGTATGCGATCCATACTAGCGCATTACTCCATTCCCTTGAAGGGTTTCTTTTTTTCAGCAGCTGTGGGTTTACTACCACTTTAATGCACCCAGGAGGTACATTTGCAGTGTCCAGCTCTGCTGCCTTAAAGTGGATGTAAACCCTCCCTACACCCAGTGAAGTGAACAGCCTCAGATGATACACAGAGATGAACCAAATCTCCCTACATAAGTTTTACTTGTATATTTGCTGTCTTCACATTTATATACTGTTTAGAAAGTTCAGATCGTGTTAGGAGATTTTTTCTTCCTGTTTAACAGAGTGAGATGTCTGGGCATACAGCCAGGATAGCTAACATTGCTGATTAGAGGAAAGGCACACACCCCCTCTCATCATAGGCAGAGATTCTCAGAGGTGTTTTGTAATAGAGCCAGCTCCCTGCTAATCTATTTTAACAACCTCCCCGGAGAGAAATTTCAGGCTGCTTTTGTCTAAAGTGTCCGAGAATTGGTCAGGAGTTCTCAGGCTGATAACAGAGGAAATGTTCAGGAGAGAGCTACGGGACTTGGCTCATTGAAGAGAGATAACAAAATACTGCAGATATACAGTACAGACCAAAAGTTTGGACACACCTTCTCATTCAAAGAGTTTTCTTTATTTTCATGACTATGAAAATTGTAGATTCACACTGAAGGCATCAAAACTATGAATTAACACATGTGGAATTATACATAACAAAAAACTGAAAATATATTTCATATTCTAGGTTCTTCCACCTTTTGCAGCAGACACATCTCTAGAACTGGTAAGAGGAGACTGTGTGAATCAGGCCTTCATGGTAGAATACCTGCTAGGAAACCACTGCTAAAGAAAGGCAACAAGCAGAAGAGACTTGTTTGGGCTAAAGAACACAAGGAATGGACATTAGACCAGGGGAAATCTGTGCTTTGGTCTGATGAGTCCAAACTTGAGATCTTTGGTTCCAACCCCTGCGTCTTTGTGCGACGCAGAAAAGGTGAACGGATGGACTCTACATGCCTGGTTCCCACCGTGAAGCATGGAGGAGGAGGTGTGATGGTGTGGGGGTGCTTTGCTGGTGACAATGTTGGGGATTTAATCAAAATTGAAGGCATACTGAACCAGCATGGCTACCACAGCATCTTGCAGCGGCATGCTATTCCATCTGGTTTGCGTTTAGTTGGACCATCATTTTTCAACAGGACAATGATCACAAACACACCTCCAGGCTGTATAAGGGCTATTTGACCAAGAAGGAGAGTGATGGGGTGCTGCGCCAGGTGACTACCTCTTGAAGCTCATCAAGAGAATGCCAAGAGTGTGCAAAGCAGTAATCAAAGCAAAAGGTGGCTACTTTGAACAACCTAGAATATGAAATATATTTTCAGTTGTTTCACACTTTTTTGTGATGTATAATTCCACATGTGTTAATTCATAGTTTTGAAGCCTTCAGTGTGAATCTACAATTTTCATAGTCATGAAAATAAAGAAAACTCTTTGAATGAGAAGGTGTGTCCAAACTTTTGGTCTGTACTGTATGTGCCCAGGTCAAATTTCATGAATTGGGTTTACATCCACTTTAAGCCTGTAAGTGTCTGGACAGGGCTGAACGCTGTATCAAATTTGGGGTTATATGCCTTCAGGTTGGTACAGTGTTCAGCCTCATCCAGCTGAATCCTGCCATAGACCTCAACAAACTGAAGGGCAGCCGGGCTGGATGCCACACCTATCCCTCCCGGGCATATTGGAGGGATGCACTGCAGATAGATGGCCCCTTGTGAAAGTGGCCTAATAGTGGCAACCCATGATGTAGCCAAAAGCCCAGAATTGTAAAGCTGATATTTAGAATAATTCCATAATATTTTAATTCTTAAGTCCTTGGGATTTTGTGCCTCGTCCATCGTACTTCTGCAGATCCCTCAAACCTGCATCTCATTCGACTTAAATCATAATGTGACATTTAATAGTTTTCAAGCAATGTGGCCTCAGAACCACATCAAATGCCCCATGTTTCATATGTTTCTTTTAAGAGCCTAATGGAAAAGTGAAACCTGGCTTTGATTTTAGTTGGTAGAATCCAGTTTATGAAAAGCCCTTATATATGCCTCCCCTTTGCACAACCAGAATTTCCCTGGATCGTATGACGGTTCCAGTGTGGGAATTGCATATATTCCATATGACATAAGCAGTCCAATGTCTTGTGAATTCTTTTAGACAGACATCACTTAATGTAAAAAGATTATCCTCCTTTGGAAGCCCCCAGTATTCCTTCAGGGTCTCGCATAACCGCAGACAGGCAGCTTCTGTGGATCACTCAAGCAAACAATAAAGGAAAAATAACCAACCAAAGCAAATACATATTTTATATTTTGAGTTTCTACAGAAAGTACTAAAGCACCCTTAGGCCTGGAATCATGAAAGAGAGATAAATATTTAAGGATTGCTGTATTTTATTGGTTACTAAAATGTATGCTTAATTTTATCTCACACCCCAAAATAAAAAGCTAATGTCCTCTCTTCCAGTGTGTGCTCAGAAAATTGATATAAAATATGAATTATTCCACAAATGCTTTTAGAATGCTAAAGCTGTGGAAACTTGAACACACAAAAATGATATTATTGGAGCATTAATTAAAAAACAGGTTTCAGAACGCATTCCAAGAAATACTCCTTCATACATGAGATAGCAGATTGAAAACTATTAGCGTATACCTTTACATGGTATTAATTAGAAATGAAATAATAGCTTTAATTAGATCCAAAATATAGCCCGTAGATAACATAATTTAAACACGTAATGGGCCATTATCAGATATACAGTAAGACAAAATATCATGCTTTATGTAGGAAAATGAAAGAATAAAGCCAACAAAGGGTTTGGGTGATATATGGAGCCATGGTTAGCATAGTAAATAACGTGGATAACAATACAGAAGTAACAGCACACTATCAAGTGGTGTTCAATGACTTTTATTCTGCTAGAATAATGCCATATTTCTATCACATACCAGGAAGTGGACTGCTATTATTCGGAAGGAATTCAAGAAAAATAGTAAGATTTTCAGGATATTGCTTTGGTATAATTCATATTTCTACATGTTCTGCAAGCCAGGTGCCCAGAACCTGGAGGCAAAAAGCCAGATACAACGAAAGTCCCTGGAGCTCTGGACATAAGAAGGCTTCACTGTTGGATGCATTGCAAGTGAATTGGGTGTACATACGCTATTTAGGGGCTTCATATTACATTGTTTTGATTTTGATTAATTTTTTTTATACCTTTTACATAGGGGCTATGACAGTACCGGGACAAGGTCATCTAGAGCCCAGGGCAAACACCTAACTGTGCTCCCCCTCCCCAAGATGCACAAGCATTATGTGTATGCAAAAATCCAATTCTTATCCCCCCCCCCCACCTTGCATATCACAATGCTGCCCTTCTGCTCACCTCTTGTCCCGGCCCTGGGAACTGTGGAAGCTACATAAAACAATAAAGACCAAAGGACTAGTCAGCACTATTGTCTAGGTTTTCTCAACCAGGGTTCCATTGACCCCTAGGGTACCTCCAGAGGTTTCTGGGGATTCATCGAGCAATGAGTATTTTTTGACATCAGTGATCCCTCTAGTGGTGACTAGTCCTTTGGCCTTTGGTCTTTTTTTGGACGTAGCTTCCACAGTTCAATTTCTCTTTATAGACATGAACTCAGCCTAAATGCCTCTCTTATGCGGGAGGGTTGAGAAAGCCTGGTCTATAGTCTCCATGCAGCTGACCTTCTCCTGGTTACTGACTTAGCATGCCTAGGTGGAGGTAGCCATCTTGGTAGAGGCAGGGCTTGGCTTCCTCATATCAGTATTTCCAGTAACAGTGGGCAATGCTGTCGTGCCATCACTAAATCTCACTCAGATGAGGCAGCAGTGCCTTGGCTCTCACTCTATAACTATCATGCCTCGTACACACAATCAGTTTTCCCGACGGGGAAACTGCGAGGAGAGCTTTTGGCCGGGAATCACCGGCCGTGTGTATGCTTCTCACAGTTCTTCCAATGGGAAAACTGCCCAAAAACCGCCAGACAAAAAAAGAGAACCAGCTCTCTTTTTTCCCGCCAGAAAAATCGGCGGACTTTTGCACGGTGGTTTTTGCCAGTTTTCCTATGGGAAAAAGCGCGATGGAGCATACACATGGCCGGGATTCCCGGCCAAAGCTCCATCGCAGTTTTCCTGTCGGGAAAACCGGCCGTGTGTAGGAGGAAAGACTGCCCGAGCAGGTTCTCGGCTTTCCCCTCGTGATTTCTGACAGAACCTTTCCCGTTGGAAATCCTACACGTGTGTACGGGGCCTAAGACTGAAGGTATAGGAGTACCTAGGCACCCTCACATACCAGGAAGTAGACTGCTATTATTCGGAAGGAATTCAAGAAAAAGAGTAAGATTTTCAGGATATTGCTTTGTTATAATTCATAATTCTACGTGTTCTATAACACACCAAGTCTTCCCTTTTTGAGTTCAGGTCTAATTTAAAATGCCTACAGTTTACCTGTAACTGGTACAAGTTATTCAGATATGATAAAAAGCATTGGGCGCGGCTGAAGGTCATGACGTCACCACACATATACACCTTGGGTCTTGTAATTATGGGACGTGTCGTTTTCTTACAGTTGGATTTCACACTATCAGAGCGTTGCGGCTCATCATTCTTTTCCTCTGTGTGCCTGGCATCCTTAGAGCCTTATTGGAAAGGAAAGTGGTGGAACCTTGTCCTGCAGTGATTGATGGCACGATTGCCCTCACTAATGGCACGCTCAGTGCGCCTGCGCCATTGTCTACGGCGCATCAGATGCGCCATAGACATCGGTGCTGTCATTTCTGCAAATATCTACAGTATTAAACCATGTAGGTTTAGGAGATATTTGTTGCACCTATAGGTAAGCTTTAATCTAGGCTTACCTGTAGGTTAAAGTGGTCTGTATGGGTTTACAACCACTTTAATCCAAAAAAAAAAGTGTAAAAAAATAAAGTTTTGTATAAAATAAATAATATTAATAATAAAAAATTGTAATCACCCCCGTCCCCCCATGCTTACTCGCAAATGCAAACTTATACGTTACTCCTGCACATACTGTATATGTAAAACGTAATTCCCCCACACATGTGAGGTATTGACACGAACGTCAGAGCGAGAGCAATACTTCTAGCACCAGACCTCCTGTGCCACTCTCTAAACTGATAACCTGTAAAGGCATTTAAATTAAAGCCTATTGACAATTTTTAGGCTCCATGCACACAGAAGCTAAAAAAAAAGCTATAAAAAATGCCAGTAGTTTTGCAGGGAGCCTTTCAACGTTTTTTTTGCGTTTTTGCAATAGTGTTTATTAGCGTTTTTCAGTGTAGTGTTTTTTTTTCTTCTTTTTTTTTTTCAATGGATAAAAAATGTTAAAAAACGCTGGCGCCAGTGTTTTTGAGTGGTTTTCTGCGTTTTTGAGCGTTTTTTTTTGCCGAAAAACAGCACTTTAAACGCAAATTTCGGGCGTTCAGAAAAAAAGCCAATAAACTCCAAAGCTCATTAACACTAAAAAATGCCCACGTGTGCATGGGCACATAGGCCAACATAGAGTTCAGTTTATGGGCTTTTTAAAAAAATGCCAATAAACTGCATCTTATCAGCTTCTGTGTGCATGGAGCCTTAACCACTTAAGACCCGGACCTTTAGGCAGGTAAAGGACCTGGCCAGTTTTTGAGGTTCGGCACTGCGTCGCTTTAACTGACAATTGCGCGGTCGTGCGAAGTGGCTCCCAAACAAAATTGGCGTTCTTTTTTTCCCACAAATAGAGCTTTCTTTTTGGTGGTTTTTATTTTTTGCGCTATAAACAAAAATAGAGTTTTTACTTTTTTCTATAATAAATATCCCCCAAAAATATATATATAAAAAAAAAATGTTTTCCTCAGTTTAGGCCGATACATATTCTTCTACCTATTTTTGGTAAAATAAATCACAATAAGCGTTTATCGATTGGTTTGCGCAAAATTATAGCGTTTACAAAATAGGGGATAGTTTTATTGCATTTTTATTAATTGTTTTTTTTTACTACTAATAGCGGCTATCAGCGATTTTTTTCGTGACTGCGACATTATGGCGGACACATCGGACAATTTTGACACATTTTTGGGACCAATGTCATTTTCACAGCAAAACATGCATTAAAATTGCATTGTTTACTGTGAAAATGACAATTGCCGTTTGTGAGTTAACCACAAGGGGGCACTGAAGGGGTTACGTGTGACCTCATCTGTGTTTATAACTGTAGGGGGGCGGGGCTCGACGTGTGACGTCATTGATCGTGTTTCCCTATATCAGGGAACACACGATCAATGACAGCGCCACAGTGAAGAACGGGGAAGATGTGTTTACACACAGCTCTCCCCGTTCTTCAGCTCCGGGTACCGATCGCGGGACTCCAGCAGCGATCGGGTCCCGCGGGCACAGAGCTTCGGACCGGGTCGCGGGCGTGCGCTCGCGGCCCACGGCTGGGCACTTAAAGAGGACATACAGGCACGTGCTTGTGCCCAGCCGTGCCATTCTGCTGACGTATATCTGCAGGAGGTGGTCCTAAAGTGGTTAAAGTGTGACACGTTAGGTATCTGTTTACTCAGCGTAATATCATCTTTCCCATTATACAAAAATTTGGGTAAATATTGTGGGTTTTTGTATTCATTAAAGTGTATTTATTATAACAAAAATTAAAACCACTACTCAAATACCATGTGACATAAAAAATTGCAACACCCACCATTTTATTCTATAGGGCCTCTGTTAATATATATATATATATATATATATATATATATATATATATATATATATATATATATATATATATATATATATATATATTATATATTATTAATTTTCTAGAAAAAACAAATAGTTATTTTTTACATGTGGGACTTACTTGCCAGATCATCAGACAGTAAAACTATGAAAAGCAAATGCTGCTGTGTTAAAGCTACCGACATACTGTATCATATAATTTTGTTTTTAGTTACCCTTTAACCTCTTGGGACCCGCACTATAGTCAAATGACGGCTACAGCGCGGATCCCAAAATCCAACAGGACGTCAATTGACGTCCGCCCCTTTGCGCGTTCTCCGCACGCGCTCCAGAGCGCGCAGCGGGGAACTGCTGTGCTGACCGTGTCCCTCGGACACAGCCAATCACAGAGCGCCGTTTGCGATGCGATCTGGGCGGCCAATGAGAGATGATCTCATATGTAAACATATGAGATCATCTCTCATTGCCGTTTTACACAGAGACAGCGGTGCTGTCAGGGAGAGGAGACCGATCTGTGTATCTTGTACATAGGGACACAGATCGGTCACCCCCCCCAGTCACCCCCCTTCCCCCACAGTTAGAACACTAATTAGGGTACACATTTAACCCCTTCCTCACCCCCTAGTGTTAACCCCTTCAATGCCAGTCACATTTATACTGTAATTAGTGCATATTTATAGCAATGATCGCTGTATAAATTTGAATGGCGCCAAAAATGTGTCAAAAGTGTCCGATGTGTCCGCCATAACGTCGCAGTCCCAATAAAAATTGCAGATCGCCGCCATTTCTAGTAAAAAAAAATAATAATAAAAAATAATAATTCTGTCCCCAATTTTGTAGGCGCTATAACTTTTGCGCAAACCAGTCGCTTATTGCGATTTTTTTTTTTTTTACCAAAAATATGTAGAAGAATACGTATCGGCCTAAACTGAGAAAAAAAATGTGTTTTTTCTTTTTAAATTGGGGATATTTATTATAGCAACAAGTAAAAAATATTGTATTTTTTTAAAAAATTTCGCTCTTTTTTGTTTATAAAACCGCAGAGGCGATCAAATACCACCAAAAGAAAGCTCTACTTGTGGGGAAAAAAGGACGTCAATTTTGTTTGGGAGCCACGTCGCACGACCGCGCAATTGTTAGTTAAAGCGACGCAGTGCCGAAAGCTGAAATTTCACCTGGGCAGGAGGGGGGTATATGTGCCCAGTAAGCAAGTGGTTAACATGCCTATGTTCCTTGGCAGTCAGGAATTCTATCATTCTGATTTCATTTGTGTACATTTATAATTACAATTGGCTGGCTGAAGCTTTCCCTTTGCTAGCATTGTACACTGTTTTAAAGCTAACGGTCCTCCCTTTATCAATGATGTTATTATATGATGGCTAAGAAAAGTGTGCTCCTTCCAGAATAAGAAAAGTTAGGGATAGTAAACAAAAATAAGAGCATATGATAGAAAAACTGTACACACATTTAGAAAACAAAAACACCTTTATTAATAGAATCCCTATGGGAATTGTGCATAGAACTACATTATCATCACTGTGGAAACTACAGCAATGGAGTTTGTTTTGTGGAAACGAGACTCTATATATTTTCATCTGACTGAGCTTCGAATTGCCTACAGGCTATTGTATATATGGAGATAGATTGTCTCCACTGTGGAAACATCAGCATTGGAGTCTGTTTTGTATAAACGGCGGTACACTACTATATGTGATTTTTAATTAGAAGGCTGTTTACAACATTTCAATATTGAGTCAGCAAGATATTACTGGGAGTTCACACACGGAGTTTTCCACATATGAACATTTGAGCATTCCCATATGTTCCATTTTTTAAGACTTGCGATTCCATTTGGGTGGACAAACTCATTATGTGTCACAGGCTGAGCATATGTGACTCTTTTAGCTAGATTCACAAAGACCGCCCTAACTTTGCGGTGGCGGATTTTGATCTCCTGGTTGTACTAACCAGGAGATCAAAATCCCCGCGGAATTCCGTCCGCGGTGACGTGTCGCGCCGTCGCCGCGATGATGACGCGGCGACGTGCGCGACGCTGTCATATAAGGATATCCACGCATGCGTCGAATCATTACGACGCATGCGAGGGAGGGAATCGGACGGATCGATCCGGTGAGTCTGTACAGACCACCGGATCGATCCGCTGAAGCCGATTCCAGCGGATAGATTTCTTAGCATGCTAAGAAATTTTTATCCGCTGGAAATCGGTCGGCCCGAAAAAAATCAGCGGAAAAATATCCGCTGGGTTGTACACACCAGCGGATCTATCCGCTGGAACTGATCCGCAGATCAATTCCAGCGGATAGATCCTCTCGTGTGTACGGGGCCTTATTCAAATTCGGCTGAGGGGGTGTGTTTTATGTTAATGGGGGGTGACCTGACGTGATTGACGTATTTTACAAACGGCGCATGTCCGTGTACATATCCCAGTGTGCATTGCGGCAAAGTACGCCGCACGGTCGTATTGGTTTCAACGTGGACGTAAATTACGTCCAGCCCTATTCACGGATGACTTATGCAAACAACGAAAAATTTTCAAATTTTTACGCGGGAACAATGGCCATACTTAACATTACTATTCCAGCTATTTGATGGAATAACTTAAGGCCTTAAAGTGCGTTACGTAAACGGCGTATCTTTACTGCGTCGGGCAAGCGTACGTTCGTGAATTGGCGTATCTACTCATTTACATATTCTAGGCCGACCGCAATTGAAGCGCCACCTAGCGGTCAGCCTAAAAAGTACACTTTAGGATACGACGATGTAAGACACTTACGCCGCTCGTATCTGAGCCTAATTTAAGCGTATCTGGTTACCAGAATACGCTCAAATTTGAGTCGGCGCAGATTCAGACTTAGGCTGGCGTATCTACTGATACGCCAGCCTAAGTCTTTCTGAATCCACCTACTTGTCTGAATTAGTTGCTTGTAGTAAGGTCCTTATATGTCTGTTATATATAAGGGGCCAATGTAGACTTTGGACTGGTCAGTGAGAGTAGAAAAAATCTTGGCGTCAGTAGGAGTAAGCAATACCTCATCTTTGGTGTCAGTGGGAAGAATAGTTGAGAGATGAGTTAAGTTGAGAGGTATCTTAATAT
Source organism: Rana temporaria (assembly GCF_905171775.1). NCBI lineage: Eukaryota > Metazoa > Chordata > Amphibia > Anura > Ranidae > Rana > Rana temporaria. The sequence goes on along the minus strand of NC_053495.1, from coordinate 184,717,264 downwards.
AGAGCGGTCTTACCCCGAAGGGTCCCGATGCGCAATAGTGCCCTATCCTTGGTGTCAATGTAAGGAATCATCGTCCTCCAATGTTCACGTCAATGTAAGGAAGAGTACCCCATCATTGGTGTCATTTGGAGAAATAGCGTCCCGTCATTGGTTCCAGTAAGAGGAATTGTGCCGTATCATTGATGTCAATGGAAAGAATTGTGCTCCACCGTTGGTGTCATTGGGATGAATAGTGCCCCTTCGTTGGTATCACTTGGAGGAATAGTGTCCCATCATTGGTTACAGTAAGAGGACTTGTGCCCCATCGTTGGTGTTATTTGGAGGAATAGTGTGCCATCATTGGTTCCAGTAGGAGCAATTTTGCCCCCTCGTTGGTGTCATTTGGAGGAATTGTGTCCCCTCATTGGTTCTGGTAAGAGCAATTGTGCACCCTTAACAGATAAGCACCTAAACGACCACAACATACAGGGATATACAATGTAATACTGACATATAATCACACACATAGGTTGGACTTGATGGACTTTTTTGTCAATGGAAGGAATTGTGCCCCACCGTTGGTGTCATTGGGATGAATAATGCCCCTTCATTGGTATCCGGTAAGAGGATTTGTGCCCCATCACTTGGAGGAATAGTGTCCCATCATTGGTTCCAGTAACAGGACTTGTGCCCCATCATTGGTGTCATTTGGAGGAATTGTGTCTCCTCATTGGTTTCCGGTAAGAGGATTTGTGCCCCATCATCGGTCTCAATGGAAGGAATGCTCACCATTGGTGTCATTGGGATAATTCGTGCCCCTTCATTGGTATTACATGGATGAATAGTGTCCTATTGTTGGTTCCAGTCAGAGGAATTGTGCCCCATCATTGGTGTCAATTGAAGAAGTTGTGCTACATTGTCGGTGTTAGGAGCAGCAATTATGCCCCATTGTTAAGGTCAGTGGATGGAATAGGGCCCCAAGGTCCAAATATAGGCAAACAAAGAGCCAGGATAAATGCAAGCAAAAGGCCTCTGCCCGCCCCCTGGCTGCAGTTTGGAGACCTCTGATATAGATGGATACAGGGGAATACACAGTATGGAAATTGTCAATATTTAAAGGGGTTGTAAAGGAAAAACATTTTTTTCATAATAAGCATCCTTTACCTGCAGACGTTCCTCTTTTCACTTCCTCATTGTTCGTTTTTGCTCAGAAGTTGCTCTATTTCTTCTCTGTTCTGTTCACTTCCTGCTTGTCTGATTTTACTGACCACCGTGACGGGAGGCTTTACTGCGGTGGTCAGTAACATGCTCACCCCCTCTTGGGAACTACATCTGTGCAGCAGGACGCTCTCTACGTGTTAGAGACTTCAAGGAGGTGTGAATTACTGGGCGTGCCGCAATGCATACTGGGAAATGTAGTTCTTACATGCATGTTCTTACATGCGCCCGCCGTGTAGAGCTGACTGCGCAGGCGCCGTATAGTGCCGACTCGCAGCTCGGCTATTTCCCGACTTCTGGTGACGCGCGTTGTGCGACAGGTCACCTGTTTCACAAGCCGTCAATCATCGGACAGAAGGATAGGAAGGCCCAGTCCCGCAGTCATCGGAACCCGGAAGCCCTGGACAAAAACAGAATATAAAGGTATGTACCGAGAAAAAAAAAAAAAAAAAACTGCCGAAAGTAAATGCCCTTACTATGCTGGCTCTGCTTTAAAGTGGTAAACCCCTGCTTTAAAGCTGAATATAGCATTTAAAAACCTGCATGGTTTTAAGGGGCATTCCAGGTCACAGTGTACTTTGGCTTTTTTTTTGGGCTTAGGAATTACAGACACTATTCCAATAATATGGCAGCCCCATAGGCGTGCGCAGCTTATTGCATTAGGGTGTGCACCTTAAACATCAGGGTGGAGCAAGGGGAATCCGGGCAGCAGAAAGAAGATGAACAGGGACAGGAGGGGTGGTGGCGGTGGCATATATTGGTACAGATCCCCCTGTATTTTGCTCCTGTAGCAGCTGAATGTTGGGGAGAGGGAGAGGAGGAGATGCCTACTTTCAGCTGCTGCAGGAGGAAATTACAGATCGGTTCCACTATATCCCAGCCCTGCTGCCCTTCTTGTCCAGATTATGTGGGTCGGCAAGGAAGGATCACGGTTTACCTGTCACCTGCCCACGATCAGCAGGTAGATCACGATTGACGGATTGCCAACCCCAGGGCACACCTGGCAAACCCCTTGCACACGCCTATGGGCAGCCCCCATGTAACCACACAATGCCACAGAACCGATGATAGGCGGTCCGGACAACGAACAGCTACGGAATACCTACTGTCAGTGTAATTTTATTCTCAACCAACTTGTCTCAAAGGATCCGCTTGCCCGAGTCCACATTAATTCATGAAATAAACAGACATAAAAATTAACAGATTTGTTTTTTTCAAAGGCAACAACAAATGCTTAATTATTTGCAGTGTAACACACTAAACGCATTTAAATTATTTTTCTTCTCTCGATTGAAAGAAAATGAGTGGAAAACTAGGCAATGGAAAAAAAAACTGTGTTCATTGATGAGAAACTAGCGTAGCTTCTGTACTTTTAAGTTCTCATTTCTGAGCCTTCTTCCAGAAACGCGATGAAGTGTAACTAGAAGATAAGATACATGTTTAGTGATAAAAGGTAGAATACACTATGCCGAAAGGAGATTTCACCAATCATAGATTTACAGTACGGCGCAGTTTATCTATATGCACTAGGTCAGGAAGACCTGTTTGAAACGGCTTCACTTGTGTTGGGTAGAGGACAAGTCAATGGTCTGAAACCCAATTGATGATAACTATGCTTGATCAGTTTTTAAACATCATTGAAAAAAAAACACGTGCCAACAATGAATAGCTGAACTCACCGATGCATAATATCCGCACTGGAGAGGAGATAGTTGATTCTGGAAATAAATTACATTTTACAGGCTAGAGTGCATTAGTATAGGATTTTATGGATAAAAATGAAACACATATTCAGGACCCGTATGAATTACAACACTATGGAAAGTGTGCCGGTAAAATAGCCTTAGAAAATACATTAGGCTGCACTATATCATAGATTAAAGTGCATGTCTGGGCAAAATAAAACCAAAAAAATATTCGGTTCGTCTTTTCAACACATGCACATTTCTCAGTGTTTTATCCCCTTACAAATGCTGCCGATATGGATAAGTACATGTTGACCTTTCAGAAACCCAGAGAGCTCCGAACCTCTTCTTTAACCACTTGCCGACCGCCCTATAGCAAATATACTGCTACAGGGCACTGGCAGCCGCTGTGTGAAAGGATCACATACCCTATATTACCAAAAGTATTGGGACACCTGCCTTTACATGCACATGGACACATAGGGCCAGATTTACATGCATTTCCGCTACGCAGCGGCGGCGTAACGTAATCCATTTACGTTACACCGCCGCAAGTTTGCAGTGTAAGTGCCTGATTCACAAAGCACTTACCTGTGTAACGTAAATGCGCTCGTCGCAAGCCCGCCCCATTCAAATGGGGCGGGCACCATTTAAATTAGGCATGTTCCCGCTCCGAACGTACTGCGCATGCTCCGTCGGGAAAATTACCCGACGTGCATTGCGCTAAATGACGTCGCACGGACGTCATTTGTTTAGACGTTAACGTAAATGGCGTCCAGCGCCATTCACGGACGACTTATGCAAACAACGTGATTTTTTTAATTCCGACGCGGGAACGACGGCCATACTTAACATTGCTTAGGACACCTAGGAGGTATCCCTAATTTTACGCGGCGTATCTCGACGGAAACGACGTAAAGTTAGATCGACGGGCATCGCGGACGTTCGGGAAACGCCGTAACTAGTCATTTGCATATTCTACGCAATGGCCTTGCCACCTAGCGGCCGGCATAGAATTGCATCCTAAGATCCGACAGTGTAAGTCAATTACACCTGTCGGATCTTAGGGCTAGCTATGCGGAACTGATTCTATGAATCAGCCGCATAGTTAGGACGGGCGGATCACAGAGATACGACTGCGTATCAGGAGATACGCCATTGTATCAGGAGATACGCCGTCGTATGTCTTTTGTGAATCTGGCCCATAACCAGTAGCTTACCATCGGCCGTCATATCGATGAGGCTCTCATTCTGGTCGGACATCATATGACATCTTCACCTTCCCGAGCCACTAGGGGGCGCCCGCGCGCCTGCCGCGTCACTGGGGACCCGATGCGCGTGCCCAGCGGCCGTGATGGCCGCCGGGCACCCGCGATTGCCCAGTAACTGAGCAGGACCGTGGATCTCTGTGTGTAAACACAGAGATCCACGTCCCGTCAGGGAGAGGAGACTGATGGTGTGTCCCTTGTACATAGGGACACCGATCGGTCACCTCCCCCAGTCAGTTCCCTCCCCCCACAGTTAGAATCACTCCCTAGGGAACACATTTAACCCATTGATTGCCCCCCTAGTGTCAACCCCTTCCCTGACAGTCATATTTATATAGTAATCAACGCACACGAGTCCCGCTGCTGCATCCATTGACACAGACAGCAGAAATCGGCCCCATCCAAGGATTTGATTGACAGCAGTGGGAGCCTTTTGGGCATGGAGTTCACCAGAGCTTCACAGGTTACCACTGGAGTCCTCTTCCACTCCTCCATGACAACATCATGGAGCTGGTGGATGTTAGAGACCTTACGCTCCTCCACCTTCCATTTGAGGAGCTCCACAGATGCTCAATAGGGTTTAGGTCTGGAGACATGCTTGGTCAGTCCAGCACCTTTACCCTCAGCTTCTTTAGCAAGGCAGTGGTCGTCTTGCAGATGTGTTTGGGGTCTTTATCATGTTGGAATACTGCCCTGCGCCCCAGTCTCAGAAGGGAGGGGATCATGCTCTGCTTCAGTATGTCACAGTACAGTACCTGTTGGCATTCATGGTTCTCTCAATGAACTGTAGCTCCCCAGTGCCGACAGCACTCATGCAGCCCCAGACCATGACACTCCCACCACCATGCTTGACTGTAGGCAAGACACACTTGTTTGTATTCCTCACCTGGTTGCCCCCACACACACAATTTAAAGGAGAAGTACTTGTACGCCCATTTGCGCAGCCGTGCCATTGTGCTGACGTATATCATCGTGCGCTGGTTGGCATGTGATTAACCACTTCCCGACCGCCGCATGTAAATGTACGTCCACAGAATGGCACGTACAGGCAGATGGGCGTACAGGTACGCCCTTGCCTTTCCGCGGGTCGGGGGTCTGATCGGGACCCCCCCCGCTACATGCGGCGGTCGGATTCCCGCGGGGAACGATCCGGGACGACGGCGCGGCTATTCGTTTATAGCCGCTCCGTCGCGATCGCTCCCCGGAGCTGAAGAACGGGGAGAGCCATATGTAAACACGGCTTCCCCGTGCTTCACTGTGGCGGCTGCATCAATCGAGTGATTCCTTTTATAGGGAGACTCGATCGATGACGTCAGTCCTACAGCCACACCCCCCTACAGTTGTAAACACACACTAGGTGAACCCTAACTCCTACAGCGCCCCCTGTGGTAAACTCCCAAACTGCAACTGTCATTTTCACAATAAACAATGCAATTTAAATGCATTTTTTGCTGTGAAAATGACAATGGTCCCAAAAATGTGTCAAAATTGTCCGAAGTGTCCGCCATAATGTCGCAGTCACGAAAAAAATCGCTGATCGCCGCCATTAGTAGTATAAAAAAAATAATTAACAAAACTATCCCCTATTTTGTAAACGCTATAAATTTTGCGCAAACCAACGGATAAACGCTTATTGCGATTTTATTTACCAAAAATAGGTAGAAGAATACGTATCGGCCTAAACTGAGGAAATTTTTTTTTTTTATATATGTTTTTGGGGGATATTTATTATAGCAAAAAGTAAAAAATATTGCATTTTTTTCAAAATTGTCGCTCTATTTTTGTTTATAGCGCAAAAAATAAAAACCGCAGAGATGATCAAATACCACCAAAAGAAAGCTCTATTTGTGGGGAAAAGAGGACGCCAATTTTGTTTGGGAGCCACGTTGCACGAGCGCGCAATTGTCTGTTAAAGCGACGCAGTGCCGAATTGTAAAAACGCCTTTGGGCATTTAGCAGCATATTGGTCCGGGGCTTAAGTGGTTCAAATATGATATAATCCAAAGGCAATTTCTATTTATACGCTCAACAAAAATTTGCCTAAAATATATATTTTTTTACATTATATGATTGAAAATATGTGTTATGTGGGTGTGTATATTAAATATCACAGTGTGTTTTTTTGTTTTTGTGTGTGTTTTACAGCTGAGAATATTTTTTAATCAGGTGATGGGTTTGTTCATTAAAGAGTTGAGGAGAAGCTGTCATTTCAGCAATATCAATGTAATAGTCAAGTGCTGAGACTTCCTTTGTGTGTGGCGTGTCACCCATGGTGGAGAAAACCTTGGCTTTATAGGATTCTCGAGTGCTGCGAAGACGAATGTTCATTTTTTTCATAAAAATTCCAGCAGTGTCATCTGCCATGTGTGCCGGAGACGCTGGAGGAAAAATTGCTTCATTTTTCTGCCTTCTGTCCACGAGGCCAGAAATTGGATTATAATTGGAATGAGGCGAGGAGACTCACCTTCCACTCTAGGAGTCATTTATGAAACTTCTATCTAGGTCAGTGTCTAAGAGATGGTGTAACTCATGGCAACCAATCAGATTTCAGCACAGTAAAACTACGCTAGAAAATAAATCACGTGTGGCCTTTTTTTATGCACCGGGAATAAACACTGTAGAAAATGGCGGCAGTTTGACAATAGTTTAATCTTTCTTTGCTTTTTTACAGGTTTAAATGTATAATATATTTTTTCGCTAGATGACCAACTAGAAAGACAGGGCCAAATTCACGTAGGCCAGCGGCGGCGTAACGTATCGTAGATACGTTACACCGCCGCAATTTTTCAGCGCAAGTGCCTGATTCACTAAGCACTTGCGATGAAAACCTACGCCGGCGGCCTCCGGCGCAAGGCGGGCAAATTTAAATGGGCGTGTGCCATTTAAATTAGGCGCGCTCCCGCGCCGGACCTACCGCGCATGCTCCGTTTCCGAACTCCCGCCGTGCTTTGCGCGCCGTGACGTCATTTTTTCGAACGGCGACGCGCGTAGTGTAATTCCGTATTCCCGATCGACTTACGCAAAGGACGTTATTTTTTTAATTTAGACGCGGGAACGACGGCCATACTTTATACAGCAATACGATTGCTGTGTAAAGTTAAGGCACCAAAAAAAAACTAAAAAAAAAAAAAAAAACTAAACTAACTAACTTTGCGACGGGAAACTAGACTAGCGGCGACGTAGGTAACGCGAAAAACCGTCGGGAATCGCCGTAACTCCTAATTTGCATACCCGACGCTGGTTTACGACGCAAACTCCCCCCAGCGGTGGCCGCGGTATTGCATCTTAAGATCTGACAGTGTAAAACAATTACACCTGTCGGATCTTAGGGCTATCTATGCGTAACTGATTCTATGAATCAGTCGCATAGATAGAAACAGAGATACGACGGCGTATCTTTTGTGAATCTGGCCCCTAGATTGTAAACAGATACACTGGGCCAGATTCTCGTAGTTCGGCGTTAAACTAACTATGCGGCCGTAACGTATCTCGTTTACGTTACGCGGCCGCAAGTTTTACGGGCAAGTGCTTGATTCACAAAGCACTTGCCTGTAAAGTTGCGGCGTAGCGTAAATTCTCCGGCGCAAGCCCGCCTAATTCAAATGATCCAGGTAGGGGGCGTGGATCATTTAAATTAGGCGCGTTCCCGCGCCGATCGTACTGCGCATGCGCCATCCCTAAAATTTCCCGACGTGCATTGCGCTAAATGACATCGCAAGGACGTCATTGGTTTCGACGTTAACGTAAATGGCGTCCAGCGCCATTCACGGACGACTTACGCAAACTACGTACTTTTTTAAATTTCGATGCGGGAACGACGGCCATACTTAACATTGGTTGCCCCTCATATAGCAGGGGCAACTTTACGCGTCGCAAAAGCTACGGAAACGTCGTAAATTCACTGCGTCGACCGCGCGTAAGTTTGGGTATCTCGCGTAAATAGCTCATTTGCATAGACGGCGGGGAAAACGACGGCCTTCCAAGAAGAGTTGAAGCTCTTATAGCTGCAAAGGGCGGGCCAACTCAATATTGAACCCTACGGACTAAGACTGGGATGCCATTAAATTTCATGTGTGTGTAAAGGAAGGTGTCCCAATACTTTAGGCAATATAGTGTATGTTGCGTATATTAATATTGTGCATGGCGTGTACCATCCCACGGACATTTTATAAACCCATTCTATTTACCAACCTGATTATCATACTTCCAGTATCTTTTTGTAAATATGGAGTCACATATTAATAAAGTTGCATCTCCTTGTAGGGGGAATACCCATTTTTTGTAGGGCATTGGGTAAGGGTCCTTTGAGTGAATTGTGTGTTCTGAAAAATCATTAGTTCACCAGCTGCTGGGACTGATCAAGTACAAGTCCTGACTCTGCTTCCCGTGGTGACACGTGTCTGGAGCTGAGGATTATACGGCAGATATGGATCTTGGAATTCACATCCCTGTGGGGCTCTTAGTCTTTGCCAGCTTCGTTTGTATAAATATAATTATCATTAAAGGCTGTGATTGTCAGGCATTTTTGCCTTTAGAACGCAGTTTCTTATTGCAGAGCTGCGAGCAACTTTTGACATTTGTTTTAGTCGAAATGTACTTCACATGAAACAAAATCAGGAAACAACCATTTGGTGACAAGGCCGCGTGTGATGGGTGATTAGTCATGGGTAGACCATCTTACGTTATCTACAAACTTAAAGTACAACTCCCGCTCCATTTTTGTTTGAAATCGTATTTAAACCCAATGACTAAAATGTCATAATAGTTCATCTTGTAACCAGGACCGGGTCAATTTTATACACTTGTAGGTAGATTCACAAAGAGTTAGGCCGGCTTATCAGTAGATAAGCCGACCTAACTCTGAATCTACGCCGGCTTTTTTTTAAGTGTATGCTCAAACAGAGATACGCTTAAACAAAGCTAAGATAAGACGGATTGCGCCGTTCTATCTTAGCTTGCTATTTTTCAGATGGCCGCTAGGTGGCGCTTCCTTTGCGGCCGGCGTAGATTCCCGAACATACGTGAGCCCGTCGCAGTCGAATTACGTTGTTTCCGTAAGGCCTTAGGCGGCCTAAAGTTATTCCACCTATGAGGTGGAATAACAATGTTAAAGTATGGCCGCCGTTCCCGCCGCGAGGTTAGAAATTTTTACGTCTGGGGGATGGGCACCTCGACCACCGCCGATAAAAGTGATCTTGCGGCGAATCCGCCGCGAAGACCACTTTTATCTGAAAGCGGACCGCCCGCCGTTTTGAAGAGTTTAAAATAAAATTCTGAGAGATATCATTTGTTTTACTTGTGTACATGTACACACAAATACACACACATGCGTGTATAAATGCACGAAATAAACACAAGGGCCGGATTCACGAAACACTTACGCCGACGTATCTCCGGATACGCCGCGTAAGTGCAAATATGCGCCGTCGTATCTATGCGCCGGACTCTGAAACTAAGATACGCCTGAAAATAGGCTTCATCTGACCAACGTAACTTGCCTACGCCGGCGTAGAGTGGGCGCATATTTTTACGCTGGACGTATTTGGCGCTCCCATTGATTTTCTATTCACATATGTAAATGAGGGAGATACGCCGATTCACGAACGTACGTCAGTCCGACGCAGTGCGCGTAAAGTCATACCTCCAGCGAAAAAGTTATTCCCCATAGATGAGGCGCAACCCATGCAAAGGTATGGACCAGGGAACACAAGCCGTCATATTTTACGTAGTTTACGTTGTACGTGAATATGGCTGGGCGTAGGTTACGTTCACGTCGTCGGCAGTGATCGGACGTATCTTAGGGAGTAGTTCCGACGTGATTCTGAGCATGCGCACTGGGTTGCATGCGCCGTTCGTTATTCTTATCTGTCTGTCGCTCGGCCCATCATTTGCATGGGGTCACGCCTCATTTGCATGGCTCACGCCCACTTCCACTTACGCCGACTTACGCCTAAGAAACCCAGTGAAAATTTGGGAGCAAGTGCTTTGTGAATCCAGTGCTTGCCTCTCTGCGCTGCGTCGGCGTAGCGTAAAGAAGATACACTACGGCGGCATAAATATGCGCCGATGTATGTGAATTCGGGCCAAGAACTTTTGGCCAGGAATACTGATGTGCAAGTACCCTGGAAATAAAACCCACAGCTGACCCAGAACAAGACAAAAGCCCATATAAAGGATAGTCCAATGTGGTCTTGTGGGGGAAGAAATTCCCAAAGGCAATTGAATATGCCTTTCATCAATTCTTTACAGCAGCCTTTCCCAACCGTTCCAACACAGAGGAAGCTTTCAAACAATGTTCTGGTCTCAGGGAACCACCTGCTATAAATGACCACAATGTCCACAACTCATGATCGTGTGATGGTCAGCGGGAAGGACGCTCCTTACACTTGTGGTCATTGGGAAGAATTGCTTCCTTACAGAGAGCTAAAAACATCAAAAGTGTCGGTGGGAACTTTTCTGAGAGGCAGAAATTATTCATTGCCTAAGGAAACCCCAGCAACCTTAGAAGAAACCCTGCCATACAATCTCATTTGTTGTAAAAATGAATTCAAGTTTATATTTTGTGCATTTAAAAACACATTTAACCCAGTCAGCTGCAACCAGTTCCTGCGAAGGACTATTCCACACATCTCTTACAGACAGGGGTCAATTCCTGAGGAAAAAAGTGTGGGAACTCCCACCCAAGATCCACTCCCCCACCAAAAAAAAAAAAATGATACACTCATATGCATAATTACTCAACCGCACGTTCTTTCTAAATCCCGCGATAACTCGCGGCAGACCTCCGCAATGTCTCCTGGGAACAATGACAAAAGCTCCCAGGAGACATTGCGGCATTGAGGAAGTGATGGAATACCCGCACACTACCCGATGAATCCATATACAGGAAGCTGCCAGTAACATAAAGGATTACTAAAGTTCGCCTGCCCCTGACAGTGACTCGAGCTGGGCATCGCCGCTTAGTGAAGGGTTGGCTCTGGCGGCTCGGCTGCTCTATTCCTGCAAAGGGAACTGAGTTCCTGCTGTGAAAAAAGTGCAGGAACTCCGTTCCCACGCGTTCCCGCAGGACTTGAGCCCTGCTTACAGAACCCCTTCCTTATGTGGGCTTTAAACCTCTTCCTAGTTTGCACTTTTTGAGAGACCTTATATTTCATGTTTAACCACTTGCCGACCGCTGCGCGACTATTTACGTTGGCGGAATGGCACGGCTGCGCATATGGACGTACCCGGACGTCCCCTTTAAGACACGGCACTGTGGGCGCGCACCCCCGCCCACCGCAAGCTCTGTGAGTGTGACCGCGGGTCCTGCCGACTCGATGTCCGCCGGTGTCCTGTGATTGTGTCACGGAACGGCAGAACGGGGAGATGCTATGTAAACAAGGCATTTCCCTGTCCTGTCTAGTGACAGGACAGTGATCTACTGCTCCCTGTCATCAGGAGCAGTGATCAGTGTCACTTGTAGCCCAGCCCACCCACAGTTAGAATCACTCCCTAGGACACACTTAACCCCTTCCTCACCCCCCAGTGGTTAACCCCTTCCCTGCCAGTGTCCTTTACACAGTAATCAGTGTATATTTATAGCTCTGATCGCTGTATAAATTACAATGGTCCCAAAATAAAGTCAAAAGTGTCCCATGTGTCCGTCATAATGTCGCAGTCCCGATAAAAATGGCAGATCACCGCCATTACTAATAAAAAAAAAAATAACAATAAAAATGCAATAAAACTACCCCCTATTTTGTAGACATAATGGCCCGGATTCACAGACACTGGCGCATATTTATGCCGCCGTAGTGTATCTCCTTTACGCTACGCCGACGCAGCGCAGAGAGGCAAGCACTGAATTCACAAAGCACTTCCTCCCAAATCTGCGCTGGGTTTCTCAGGAGCAAGTTGGCGTAAGTGGAAGTGGGCGTGAGCCATGCTAATGAGGCGTGACCCCATGCAAATGATGGGCCGAGCGCCAGACAGATACGTATCGCCAACTGCGCATGCGCCGCCCCGTGGGCGCATCTCAGTGCGCATGCTCACAATCACGTCGGAAAAAAACTGCCTAAGATACGTCGGATCACTGCCTACGGCGTGAACGTAACCTACGCCCAGTCAATATTCACGTCCTACGTAAACTACGTAAAATACGTCGGCTTGTGTTCCCTGGATGCTGCTGAGTTACACCTCCTTCATGGGGCATAACTTTATGCTGGACGTATGACTTTACGCGCACTGCGTTGGACGGACGTACGTTTGTGAATCGGCGTATCTCCCTCATTTGCATATGTGAATAGAAAATCAATAGGTGCGCCAAATACGTCCAGCATAAATATGCGCCCACTCTATGCCGGCGTAGGCAAGTTACGTCAGTCGGATGAAGCCTATTTTCAGGCGTATCTTAGTTTCTGAGTCCAGCGCACAGATACGACGGCGCATATTTGCAGCGTATCTCGAGATACGTCGGCGCAAGCGCTTTGTGAATCCGGGCCTATAACTTTTGTGCAAACCAATCAATATACACTTATTGCGTTTTTTTTACCAAAAATATGTAGAAGAATACATATCGACCTAAACTGAGAAAAAAAAAATATTTATATCTTTTTTGGGGATATTAATTATAGCAAAAAGTAAAAAATATTGCTTATTTTCCAGAAATTGGTATGGCTTGACTGGGGAAAACTTGGAAAGGTCCTGGGGCTCTGGATAGGCGGGAGTTGGGGACAGGACATATCTGGGAAAGTATAGACAACAGCTACCATGATGGTAACAAGCTGTATGCCCGGAGGGTGAATGCCAATAAGGTGCCTACCTTGTGCAAGTAATGCTTTACAATGGACTTGTTTCTTCTTACTACTATTGGCCAATATTAGGAACCTGTACCTGGTTCTGCTGGAAAGAATGTGGGTGTGATAATGTACACTATATTAAGAAATGGATAAGCAAGTTTTGAATGGAGGAACTTGACTGGCCCCTGAGTCCTGACCTCAACCCGATAGAACACATTTGGGATGAATTAGAGCGGTGACTGCAAGCCAGGCCTTCTCATCCAACATCAGTGCCTGACCTCACAAATGTGCTTCTGGAAGAATGGTAAAACAAATCCCATAGACACACTCCTAAACCTTGTGGACAGCCTTCCCAGAAGAGTTGAAGCTGTTAAAGCTGTTTTTTTTTTTTAATTTAGTTATTTTTTTTTGTTTCTAGAGCAAAAAAAAAAAATGCAGAGATGATCAAATACCACCAAAAGAAAACTCTATTTGTGGGGAAAAAATGACATACATTTTATTTGGGTACGACACCACAGGGCCGCACAATTGTCAGTTAAAGTAACACAGTGCCTTATCACAACAAAAGACCTGGTCACGAAGGGGGGTAAATCTTCCGGAGGATGACACTGAGCTCAGAGCTACTGCATCAGGAAAAAGAAGGCACATGACAGGTGTTTGAACCAGAGAAAAAGCTCGCTCTTGTGGTGGTGGGGGTGACCAGTAACAGCCAGACGTCTCTTAGCAACGTTCTAACAGTTTGATTTTATCTACAGTTACCCAGTGGCGGCTGGTGCTCAAAATTTTTGGGGGGGCGCAAGCAAACGAAAAAAAAAAAAACATCAATTGCAGCCTCACTGTGCCCATCAAACGCAGCCACTGTGCCATAAAATTGTCGCCACTGTGACATAAAATTGTCGCCACTATGCCATGCCATCAAATGCAGCCACTGTGCCATCAATTGTCGCCACTGTGCCCATCAATTGTCGCCACTGCGCCATGCCATCAATTGTCGCCACTGTGCCATGCCATCAATTGTCGCCACTGTGCCATGCCATTGTTGCCACTGTGCCCATCAATTGTCGCCACTGTACAATGCCAAACGCAGCCACTGTGCCATCAATTGTCGCCACTGTGCCATGCCAAACGCAGCTACTGTGCCATCAATTGTCGCCACTGTGCACATCAATTGTCGCCACTGTGCCATCAATTGTCACCACTGGGCCATGCCATTGTCGCCACTGTGCCCATCAATTGTCGCCACTGTGCCATGCCAAACGCAGCCACTGTGCCATGCCATTGTCACCACTTTGCCCATCAATTGCTGCCAGTTTGCCCCGTAAAATGCTGCCAGATTGCCCCTTAAAATGCCGCCAGATTGCCCCAAAATACTGCCAGATTGCCCCGCCCCGCCCGGCACTTACCTTTCTCGGTCAGCCATCCTCCTTCACGATCCCTCAATGTCTTCTCCAGCCCTCGATGTTGCTTTAGCCAATCAGGTTACTGGTAACCAGATCCGGTGAACCTGATTGGCTGAGATGCGTGTCAGTGTTAACCAGGGGATGCACACCCCGTGTGTCCCCTGGTTAACTATTTGGAAGCCGATTAAGCCCACAGGCTGTAATTGGAAAGCCTATCAGAGCTGCTGGCTCTGATAGACACTTCCACAGCCAACCAGCTGTCGTTATTCAGATGGCCGGAGCTATGAATAGTGGGCAGCAGCGGCGCCGGCGACAATACATAGGTTTATGCAATGCATGAATCTATATATTGTTTTCAGTGGCGGTGCAGGAGACAGGGGGAAGCACCCCTGCGCCCACTATGGACGCAACGCCACTGCAGTCACCCCTTATCTGCATAGGCAGTTTTTTGGTAAAGGTGAACTAACCCTTTAATTGCGTATTAAAGCGGAGCTCCATCAAAAAAATGTAAAGTTAGCAGCTACAAACACAGTAGAATGATGGAATGAAGCGACCTCATTCACTAAGCTCTGAGGACACTTGTCTTGTAAAGTACAACTTTTAAAACTCTATATATACAAGTATTTCATTTTGTATGCTTTGTCGACCTGCCAGCAGCCAACAACCTTGGCATTATACTGACTCTTCTGCCAACTCACATTCCTAAAACCCTGATATGACACTAGCATGCCTTTATTCTGCTTACAATTGTATTATGAATGTGATATCTACATAAGCATGGATATATATATATATATATATATATAAAATAAATATATAAAAATAAATAAATAAAAAGAAAACCTCAAATGCTCCATACAGAAAAGTTATATGTAAAAGTACTGGATGAAAGTAGGATGACGGTCATACAACAGACCGGGTTTATAATGGTACCACAGGACTGTTGTACGACTTTCATCCTACTCTGCCCTTCGACATTGATCCTACATCGGTCCTACTTTCATCCAAATATTACATCGGGTCCTATTTCATCCAAATCGTACATCGGTCCTACTTTCATCCAAATCTTACATCCAACTTGAATGAACAAGATAAGATTTTGCTTTGACTTTGAGATAGTCTGACCTGACCCTTGACCAAATAAAACAATCCCAGTGTGACATAAATTCCTTTTACTGCTGCTGTAATCACCATGTTGGATGTCACAAGTGGGATGGTTAGGACGAGGATCCAACTTTGATCCGACTTCAATGATATTCAATGGGCTGAAGTTGGTCCAAAGTAGTGCAGAAAACGTTTTCAGGTCGGGTTCACACTGGTACAACATGACAGTCGTACGATCGGATCCGACTTTGCCCTGTGACTTGAAGTCCAACATCCGTCTGAATTCAATGAACGGGGATCTTTGGTCCCGGCGATGCCAGACACTTTGTGTCTGGTATTAATCTTTAGGGGAAACTCCACGCCAAAACCCCCCCTCCCCCCCCAAAAAATGGCATGGGTTCCTCCTTCAAGACCATACCAGATGGCCAGGGTTGTCGGGAAGAGGCCCTTGTCCCCATGTTGAGGGCATGTGGCCTGGTATGGTTCAGAAAGGGGGTGACCACTCGCTCGTCCCCTCCTATTTCCTGACCTGCCTGGGGTGCGTGCTCAGATAAGGGTCGTGTATGGATTTTAGGAGAACCCCACACCTTTTTTCAGTATGAAGGCCAAACTGTTGCAGGCACCTGGATGGTCTCAGCCAGCTCCAAACTAGAAATGAGCTCCGGCGTGTTTGCACAGTCCATGTGCAGAGCCCGCCAGGAAGTCTGCATGGCGCTGCGCTAATCACAGGCAAGGAGACATATTCCCAATGCTTGGCTGCAGAGATCGGGAAATGTCTCCCTGCCTGTGGTTAGCGCAGCACCGAGCAGACTTCCTGGCGGGATCTGCACATGGACTGTGCGAACACGTCGGAGCTCATCCCTACTCCAGACCAAGCCGAGCGTCACAGCCATATTTTTTACTGGCAACCTTTTACTTTTACCGGCAGGAGAAAATTGCCTGCTTTTTTACTGGCTGTCAGTAAAAATACTGACAGTTGGCAACACTGAATGGGAATTGTGTGATGGCAGGCTGTTGTCGGAAAATACGACCGTTTGTGTGCTCCATCGGATAATTGTTGGATTTTCCGCCAACAAATGTTGGATAGCATGCTTTAAAATTTTCCAACAACAAATGTGCGATGTCGTATTTTCCAAGTCCGTCTGAGAAAAATCCAAAGTACAAACACACATGCACAGACGCAATGCTCACCATAACACAACATCAGCAGAAGTAGCCCAAAGGGTGGCGCTGAAGAGCTGAAAAACCACGTAGTTTAGCGTTTGTTGACCGACAATTCTTTGCCGTTTGTATGCAATACAAGTTCACAGCCAACGCCCTTCGGACAAAAATCCTACGCTTTGTCCGATGGAAATCCGATCGTGTGTACCAGGCTTTACTGTATGGCTGAATTTGCACCGCACAGATATCGTGTGTGATCCGCACACCAATGTGGTGCAAAGTACATGCAATATCCAACATCGCAGAAGCGTGAACTGCCGCTAAGCCCTGATTTGGCATGTCAAATCGCATTTCAAAACTGCAAATTGCCGGCAATGGCACAGTCCTAATCAGTGTGACGCCGCATCTGCGGCACTGCACCGATTTCAAAAAGTACAGTATTTATCGGCGTATACCGCGCACTTTTTTGCCCTGAAAATCAGGGCAAAATCGCGGGTGCGCGATATACGCCGATACCCGCTTTCCCACGCCGAGTTTGAATACTGCGCCGACATATACCGAGCGCAGTACACTCGTGTATAGTCAGGCAGTCTCGGCTCCTCCCGCGCTCACGTCCTGGACGTACAGGACGTGAGCGCGACAGTAGCCGAGCCTGCCCGAGTGTACTGCGCTCGGTATATGCCGGCGCAGTATTCAAACTCGGCGTGGGAAAGCGGGAAACGAGTGGGGAGGACGCCGCAGAAGGACGCCAGACCCGACGAGGCCGCTGATGGACGCCGCGCAAGACACCAAAACTGTAAGTACAAAAATCTTTTTTCCACAAGAATTTCGGGGCAACTTTAGGGGTGCGCGCTATACGCGGGAGCGCACTATACCCCAATAAATACAGTAGTTTCTGTACTACTTTTTGCGATTTCCGCCCGCGATTTATTTATTTATTTATTCATCTGCACAGATGTCTCTAAAATCGCGTCCAAAATCAGGACTGCCAGCGGGAGTGAAATGGCGCGAGTTCAGCTGAACTCGCACGGCTTCACTCCCGCAGCCCAGTGTGAACCTGGGCTCAAGGATAATCTGAAACAAAACAGCTAGTAGATTCAGTTGAGTTAATCTCTCCCCATAGGATTCGGAAGTCCTCCACGACCCCTATTAATATACTCCAAAACCATCAAAAAGTCACCGCCTGCCCTTAATTAGCTTTAAACAAATACTCCAGAACTAAAGCTTAAAAAAACGAGTCATCCAAGTCTTCCTAGCAATTTAAAAATGGCTAATTATTTGTTAGCCAACGCAATTAGTGTTTTCCCCCTAAACTTTTCACATCGGTGTGACCTCTAATCAGGCATGGGCGGATATCTACGAAACAATGGGATCTCGTTTGTTTTCATTGTGGTGGATAATTACAAAGCAAGCACCATGCAAATGGTTGGTTCTTACAATACCATCCGGCAGCAAGGACAAGGAAGAGGCAATTACCCAGCCCCCCCCCTGGCCCTTTGCATCAAACATTCCCTCAATGTACAGTAAGCTATACACTATGATGGCTGAGAATGCCGGAGAAGTAAAACGTCACAATGAATATGGGATGATGGCTTTATATGACGACCGCGATGGGGTTGACCATTTTTTACAGACATGGAGAAATCAGCTTTAATTTAAGTACCAGGACAGATTATAATTACGAAGCGTCGTGCCTTGCATGCAAATGCTGACATGCTGATTGATCAAATCCTTCCAGTCGCCCGTTAATACACCAGCACTAAGTAATTTTGTCATTTATGCGGGGCGCACGCTAACAGTGCCCACAGGCGGATCCGCATTGTTCTTTCGTTAGCAAAACCGCTGAGATGTGCTTTATGTGCCTTTAAAGTACCAACTGTGAATTTGTTGTTCTTGGTTGTAATAAACGCATTATTAAAAGGGATTATTACTTCTGGTGTCATTAAGCCTTACTAGGACATTAATTTTCAACCAAAAAAGTCAATATAAATTGCGCGAGTTATGGCCCATGGTGGCGGTGGGGTCGGTTTTTAAAACAAATGGACTGTTTTTTATTGCGAGAAAAAAAATAAAAAAAGCTATTGTTACGTTTGTCCTTTTTTTTTTCTTATTTAAAAATCTTCCTTGGTAACTATGGCAATTTTGATGAATCGTACAAAGGCTTGCTGCAAACACATAAACCTCCCTATAACTTCTTTGTTTTCTTGAAAAAAGAAAAAAAAAGAAGGATATATAATAGACAAACGCATTCAATTGACTTGTGTTCCGGCTTACCTCTGTGCAATGCCATAGCTCATTGTATAGAAGAGCAGTTATTAAACATCTTGGATGGATCTCGACGGCTCATGGAAGAATGTTGAAGGTGATTTGTGCAATAAAGGTTCTACAAGCTCTGAGTAGGTTATGGAATACATTGATAGAAGCACAATAGCAGGGGACTAATGGCAGGCTTCTGTAAGTGGCTAGGTAAATTGGCGGTGTGTACTTTTTGCAGCGGAAGAAGAAAAGTTGCCTTTCTTATTTTTCAACCTGTCTGCTTCACCGATCAATTCACTTCACTTAAAGTGTTACTAAACCCACAACAGTAAAATCAGTCTGTTTATACAGTAAGGCCTGGTACACACGATAGGATTGATCCGCGGATACGGTCCGCCGGACCGTATCCGCGGATAAATCCTCTGGCGGATTTGGATCCGTTGGCATGTACTCACCATCGGATCCAAATCTGCGCGGAACTCAACCGCGGTGACGTGTCGCGCTTTGCCGCGATGATGACGCGGCAACGTGCGCGACGCTGTCATATAAGGAAATCCACGCATGCGTCGAATCATTACGACGCATGCGAGGGACGGGTTCGGACGGATCGATCCGGTGAGTCTGTACAGACCACCGGATCGATCCGCTGGAGCCGATTCCAGCGGATAGATTTGTTAGCATGCTTAAAAAATTTTATCTGCTGGAAATCGGAAATATCCGCAGATAAATATCTGCTGGAACGTACACACCAGGGGATCTATCCGCTGAAACCGATCCGCTGAGATTTTTGAGCGGATGGGTCCTCTCGTGTTTACGGGGCCTAAAGCATGCTTGTTATACTCACTGTGGAACCTAAGGGGTTACCGTATATACTCGAGTATAAGCCGAACCGAATATAAGCTGGGCCACCTATTTTTATCACAAAAAATGGGAAAACTTAATGACTCGAGTATAAGCCTAGGGTGGGAAAGGCAGCAGCTACTGTAAGTGGAAAGGAGGGTCAACAATGACCATTTGCAGCCTCACTGTGCCCACCTCTCTCATCTGTGCCCATCTGCAGCCTCGCTGTGCCCATCTGCAGCCTATACACTGAGTCCTCCCACACCAGCTCTCACACCTCATCTCGGGATCGGGCCAGCAGTGGACACCCCCCTCGCAAGCTGTCACCCTCCCCGCCTGCCTACTTGTTAGACCGCATACACACGATAGGTTAAACCATAGGTGTGCGCAGCCTATTGCATTAGGGTGTACACCCCAAAGCAATAGGGCAATGAACAGTGTCGGTAGCGCAGTGGACGATGTCAAAAGGACAGAGACTGGTGTCAGTTTATTTTTTTATTATGACCTTTTTACAATTTTATTATTTTTTACAATATATTCAGTTTTTTTTACAATATTATTTTATTTTTTACAATTATTTTTTTTGGGAGCCCCGTGGGGGGCCTAGGTGAAATATAAGGGGTCAAAACCGACCCCTGATGTCTCACTTTTGAGACAGAGATTCCATAGTTACTTCCTCTGCAGCCAACTAGCAGAGGGAAATTTGCCCAGCACAGGGTCATTAGGGTGTGCCCAGGCACACCTGGAACACCCTGTGCACACGCCTATGGGTTAAACCGATGAGAACAGTCTGACGGACCGTTTTCATCACCGTTTTAACCTTTGGTTAAAAAAAAAGCAAACTTGCTTTAAAATTTAATCAATGAATTGCTAACCAATAGGTCAAAACCGATCGTTAGTATGCAAAACCATCGGTTAAAAACCCGCGCATGCTCAGAATCAAGTCGACGCATGCTTGAAAGCATTGAACTTCGTTTTTTTCGGCACGTTGTTGTGTTTTACGTCACCACGTTCTGACACGATCAGTTATTTAACTGATGGTGCGTAGGCGTAATCCTGTGCATTGTGTAAAAAGGCTGTTTGATTCTGTCTCCTCCAATCTTCCCCTTCTTCCACAGTCCCCAATCCATCTCTTGATAATACAGAGCCTTTGGTGTCACACTGCACATGCTCAGTTTCATGTGTATTGCTAGAGGCTTTTTTTTTTCTTGGGAGAGTGCATGTGATCAGCACAGGGCCAATCAGCACTGTGCAGACAGAGAGTCAGGGGTCCTGCAGCCTCATAGGACAGTCAGAGGAGAGTGAAAACTCCTCCTACAAGCTTTAACTAGACACTGATAGAAGTCACAAGACTGCAATACAGATACGCCTCGTTTAACGACTTACCTGTTTAATGACCGTTTGGACTTACGCCCTGCTCTCCCGACATGACCGAAACACTGTACACCATTGTATTGTACAGTACAGCTTTTTTGTTGTTTATATTTTTGTGTTCTGTACTTATGCAAATTAAAACAACGTTATTGAGTTGGAGTTTTGTGTTTAGACCTTTTTTCAGAATACGGTACAGTAGTTAAAGAGGGGGTCCAGCCTGCGTAAGAACAATTAACCACTTAAGCCCCAGACCAATATGCTGGCTAAAGACCCAAGGGGTTTTTACAGTTCGGGACTGCGTCGCTTTTAACAGACAATTGCGCGGTTGTGCGATGTGGCTCCCAAACAAAATTGGCGTCCTTTTTTCCCCACAAATAGAGCTTTCTTTTGGTGGTATTTGATCACCTCGGCGGTTTTTATTTTTTGCGCTATAAACAAAAATAGAGCGACAATTTTGAAAAAAATTCAATATTTTTTACTTTTTGCTATAATAAATATCCCCCAAAAACATATCTAAAAATTTTTTTTCCTCAGTTTAGGCCGATACGTATTCTTGTACCTATTTTTGGTAAAAAAAATCGCAATAAGCGTTTATCGATTGGTTTGCGCAAAATTTATAGCGTTTACAAAATAGGGGATAGTTTTATTGCATTTTTATAAATTTTTTTTTTTTACTACTAATGGCGGCGATCAGCGATTTTTTTCGTGACTGCGACATTATGGCGGACACTTCGGACAATTTTGACACATTTTTGGGACCATTGTCATTTTCACAGCAAAAAATGCATTTAAATTGCATTCTTTATTGTGAAAATGACAGTTGCAGTTTGGGAGTTAACCACAGGGGGCGCTGTAGGATTTAGTGTACACTGTGTGTGTGTTTACAACTGTAGGGGGGTGTGGCTGTAGGAATGACGTCATCGATCGAGTCTCCCCTATAAAGGGGATCACTCGATCGATGCAGCGCCATAGTGAAGCACGGGGAAGCCATGTTTACATACGGCTCTCCCCGTTCTTCAGCTCCGGGGAGCGATCGCGATGGAGCGGCTAGAAACAAATAGCCGCGCCGTCGTCCCGGATCGCTCCCCGAGGGAACCCGACCGCCGCGTGTAGCGCGGGGGGGTCCCGATCGGACCCCCGACCCACGTCTAGGTAGGGACGTACAGGTACGCCCATGTGCCTGTACGTGCCATTCTGCCGACGTATATGTACATGCGGCGGTCGGGAAGTGGTTAAAAGTCAGCAGCTACAAATACTGTAGCAGCTGACTTTTAATATTAGGGCGCTTACCTGTCCAGGGATCGAGCCCGCAATGTCAAGGAGGTGTGATATACTGTGTGTCTAAAACCCCACAGCACCAATCCGATTTGTTTTCCAAACCATCACTGCCCTGTATTGGCTCTGTGGCTCTGTACATCACAGAAGCAGGAAACAACATGCAAAAACAAAACTAGAAACTGCAGATACATTATATGATTGATTTTTATCTATTTTTAATCATTTTTAAAAGGAATCAGTTAACTATTATGTCTCTATACCCTGTAAACAGTCATTTCAGCAAAAACATTTTTTTCCTTTACAACTCCTTTAAGGGAGGGGGGGAGGGGCAGATGGGGGTCATTTTTTAAGAAACCCATGTACTTTTTCTGTAAAGGTGAATCAACACTTTAATCCTGAAATTGTTGAATCATTGAGACATAACTATGGTTGCAGGGAGGGTGTAGTGTGGCCCCATGCAGTTGAAATGGGTTGCGTTCAGCGTCGGTACTGCCTGACGAATGAGACAGCCTATTTCATTTTTGTCCAATGCCACGGCATGTGTACAACCCAGAGTGGCTGCAAGGCTCTGTTCATGTGAGTGGTCAGGGGGTGGTAAATCCGTGGCCTAACCCTCTGCCCTCCAGCCGCCCTGGTAAATAAGCCCTAATAGTTTCTACAATGAAGGTTTAAAAGCTTTAAAAAAGATCTTCCTTCCCTTTCAGTTGTGCTCCATTCTCCTTCCATCGAATTGCTATTGTGCTGGCTTAATTCACAGATTTAAGTCATCTCCTTGCAGTCACGCTTAAGTCTGAATAATTAATTAAAGAAAAAAAAACACTTAATAATGAGAAAACAGCAACAATACCTCCACGCTGAACAAATTCATACAATAAGAATCAATAACAGCTAGATATTAAATTTTAAACTCTACAGTTCGCTCACATTAAATTTAATTACTACGCTAATTCTAATATCACCTCTGAATGTGTTATTAAGGAACAAAATCTAAAAAAAAAAAAAAGAGGAGGAAATGTTTTACAAAATAGTATTTAAATAGTATTATCATGACTTTTTTACAGAAGGGCTTAAAGTGGTATTAAACGCAAAAGGGAAAATGTCATATTTTGTTTATATATAGATATATATATAGATTTATAGATATATATATCTATATATATATCTATATATATATATATATATATATATATATATATATATATATATATATATATATATACACATGGATATATATATAGATATACTGTATATCAATCATTAGTGATTTCTGCATCCGTTTTCATATTTTAAATTTTTAAAACCTTTATCCCAAAAGAAAAAAACAACTGTTTCTGTAACTGCTTACTTGTTAGCTGGAGTTCAGTCTAAGGCTCTGTTCACATCTTGGCGTTTCGAATCGCGAGCGAAAGTGCTGCAATTCGAAAATACGGCAAATTGCAGGACGCCAGTGCGATCCCCGTCACTTCAAATGACACCCCGATCGCGGTGCGATTTTGCGCCTAACAAATCGCGCAAACAGAATCGTGGGATGCCTGTCGCCCAAAATAAGTTTTTGTAAGGCCTGGTTGACACCTATGCATTTTTTAGTGCGTTTTCAGTTTTGAAGGAACTCACTACAGTCCATCTAACATGGTTTCCTATGGGTCACATTCCCATCTGAGCATTTTTTGGAAAGGGACATGGACTTTTTTTCTGTTTTTTGGTTTCATAGACTTCAATGGATCAAAAACGTGTATTGAAAAACCCAAATGCACCTGGAATATGCAAACTGTGACCTGCATAGGTGTGAACCAGGCCTTAGGGCTAATTCACATATCCAAAACACATAGAAAGTAAGTTACATGGTTTTCAATGACATGGTTCACACCAGTGTGCTTTCAGTCCCAGTGCGTTCCATACCTCCCAAGTGTCCCAGATTCGCCAGGACTGTCCTGGGACTTGATGCAAGTCCCAGTGTCCTGGTGAATGAGGGCTGGTGGGGGACAGATGAGGGGTATACTGATGGTGGGAGACACTGATGGCAGGAGACAGATTAGGGGGACACTGATGGCGGGGGACAGATGAGGGGGACACTGATGGAGGGACACTGGTGGGGGGCAGATGAGGGGGACACTGATGGAGGGGGACAGATGAGGGGAGACTGATGGCGGGAAACAGATGAGGGGGACACTGATGGTGGGGGACACTGATGATGGGGGACACTGATCGTGGGGACACTGATGAAGGGAGACACTGATGGTAGGAAAACTGATGATGGGGGACACTAATGGCGGGGCAAAGATGAGGGGGACACTGATGAAGGGGAACACTGATGGTGGGAGACTGATGGCGGGGGACAGATAAGGGGGCGCTAATAGTGGGGGACACTGATGTCTGGGTTTTGATTAACCACACACATTAAGCCCTGCCAACTGTTAGGTTGCCAACACCAACATTTTTCCACAGCGGGCTATGCGGCCTGCTAATCTCTCCCTTCCTCAAGTGTCCCTCATTTTCAAGTTCAAAACTTGGGAGGCATGCGGTTTCAGAAAAAAAAAAATTAGAATATGCTGCATTTTGACAACAGTTGCTGGTTTTTGCAGAGAAACTCAGTCGTGTGTACGAGGTCTAAAAGTGCCTGGTATTGAAGTGGTTAATGGCCAAAGACTACACCATTAAAATCCAAAGTAGCAGACGCATGTCGGTAATTAAAGGAAAGATCCGGCAGTCTTTTCATGTCTACAATTCAATCCTTTTCATTCCTGCGCATCTGCTGCCTCAAGTAGTTAACAAGGATGTATAAAAAAAAAAACCTGGATACCTTATATATTTAGGCCACAGGAGCACTATAAAATAAACATTACTGGAGCAGTACCACAATTAATTAATCATTAACACACCAGCTTGATATTGAACCCGGTGTACGCATAAAACAGCCCTTTAATAATCTGATAAACCAATCACAGTGCCCCCGCCGCTCTGTTAAAGAAGACCTCTCACCTATCCAAAGCTGGAATCAAGGCAAACAGCTTATTAAGGAAAAATCTAATTGTCCTTTAGGTGAAATATTTATTTTCTGGTGAAAAATTGATTGCGCTCTTATTTTATTTATACCAAGTGTTCTAGATGTATATTTGATCTCCTGTGTTTTCTGCATTTAACCGTGAAATATGCAATATTTGTAATTTTCTTCACCGAACGCAAAACACTGAGCTAAAGGTTATTCAGCAAAAAATTCTACAATAAAAATAACAAACTTGCATCATCAGAGACCCCGGAAACAGCATCATTGGATTTATTGCGTATTCTAAGGACAAGGGCCCAGATTGACAAAGCACTTACGCCGACGTATAACAAGTTACACCGACGTAAGTGCAAATGTGCGCCGTTGTATCTGTGCGCCAGACCCACAAACAGATATGCGCCTAAAACCAGGCTACACCCCGCCGACGTAGCTTGCTTACGCCGGCGTAGGGTGGGCGCACATTTAGGCTGGGTGCATGGTGCCGCTCCCATTAGTTAGCCATTCAAACATACAAATGAGGGAAATACGGCGATTCGCGAACCTGCGTGCGCCCGACGCAGGCTACGAGAGGTGCGCGTAAGTTATACGTCTGGCGTAAAGTTATTCCCCATAAAGGAGGTGTAACCCAGCAGCAGACATGCAAAGGTCTGCACCATCGAACACAGCCGGCGTATTTTACGTTAGACGTGTGTCTGGCTGGGCGTAGGTTACGTTCACGCCATACGCAGTGATCCGGCATAGTTTAGGCAGTTGTTCCGACGTGGTTGTGAGCAGGCGCAGGGGGATGCGTCCATGTCACGGCGCATGTGCAGTTCGTGATCCGTATCTGTCTGGTGCTCGGCCCATCATTTGCATGGGGTCACGCCTCATTTGCATGGCTCACGCTCACTTCCACCTACGCCGGCGTATGCCTTCTAATCCCACGCTGGCGCAGCGTTGGGAGCACTGGCTTGCTGAATTCAATGCTTGCCTCTATGCGCTACGCCGGCGTGGTGTACGGCGTTTGCGCTACGGCGGCGTAATGTGCGCCTTGCTCTCTGTGAATCTGGGCCAATGTTTTCAGCAATGATCAGTCAGCACTTCAGGCGTTAAGAAGTTAGGGATTAGGTTAACCACCCGTGACCAGGGCTATTTTTTAGCTTTCGGCGCTGTCACACTTTGAATGACAATTACTCAGTCATGCAGCACTGTACCCAAATTAAATTTTTATCTTTTTTTTTTTTTAGACACATCTTTTTAGCAGTGTTAGAGTTTGAACTCATTACTATTTTACGTGATAAAAGTTTCTGGAATCACTATTTAACCACTTCAATACAGTGCTTCTAAACCCCCTTCTTACCCAGACCAATTTTCAGCTTTCGGTGCTCTCACACTTTGAATGACAATTACTCAGTCATGCAGCATTGTACCCAAATAAAAATTGCGTCCTTTTTTTCACACAAATAGAGCTTTCTTTTGGTGGTATTTAATCACTCGTGGGTTTTTTATTTTTTGCGCTATAAACAAAAAAAGACCGTAAATTTTGTGAAAAATTGCCTTTTTCTTTGTTTTTGTCATAAAATTTAGCAAATTAGTAATTTTTCTTCATACATTTTGGCCAACATTTATACTGCTACATATCTTTGGTAAAAATAACCCAAATTGGTGTATATTATTTGGTCTTTGTGAAAGTTATAGAGTCTACAAACTATGGTGCCAATCCCTGAAAAATGATCAATCTGATCACACTTGAAGTACTGACGGCCTATCTAATTTCTTGAGATACTAACAAGTCAGAAAAGTACAAATACCCCCCAAATTACCCCATTTTAGAAAGTAGACATTCCAAGGTATTAAATAAGTAGCATGGCGATTTTTTTTAAGTTGTAATTTTTTCCCACAATTCTTTGCAAAATGAAGAATGTTTTTTTTTTTACAAAATTGACATATTAACTGGCTATTTCTCTCACAGAGCATATGCATACAACAAATTACACCCCAAAATACATTCTGCTGTTCCTCCTGATATCAAATGTGTGGGACTTTTACACAGCCTGGCCACATACAAAGGCCCAACATTGAAGTAGCGCCATCAGGCGATCTACGAGCATAAATTGCACATCTCATTTCTCAACCACCTATTACACTTTTGAAGGCCCTGGAGCACCAGGACAATGGAATTGCCCAACAAATGACACCATTTTGGAAAGCAGACACCCCAACGTATAATCTATGAGGCATAATGAGTCTTTTGAGCGGTTATTTTTTTTCCAGAAGTTTTGGGAAAACGTGGAAAAAAAAATAAAACTCATTTTTTTTTACACAGAGTTGTCCATTTATAAGATATTTCCAACACATAGCATGTACATAGCAAAAATTACACCCTAAAATACATTCTGCTACTCGTTCTGAGTATGGGGATACCACATGTGTGAGACTGTTACACAGCTTGGCCACATACAGATGCCCAACATCCAAGTAGCACATCAGGCATTCTAGGAGCATACATTACATATATAATTTCCTGGCAACCTATCATTTTTGAAGGCTCTTCATATTTCTAACACATAGCATGTACATACCTAGAATTACAATCCAAAATAAATTATATTGCGGAAAGGGTAAAAAAAAGTCTTACCTGTGCTTTTAGTAGTGTCCACAGAAGAGAGCACTGGTCCAGGCAGCAGTCAGGGATGTGTTTAGCGACAGCTATAGTGATTCTCCAGGCAGCATATTTCCAGATAGCAGTGGTCTGGCTCATTCATGCCGCAGGCAAATATGATGGCAGGCATGATGGCAGTAAGTCAGCAGCAGGCTGAGGGCTGCAATCGGGTAAGACCTGTGCACAGGGGCACAGGGGTAGAGGCTTCGACCCACCCAAATCTCTATGAAGCCTCCGGACTCCAGACCCTAATCCGGAAATTACGAAACCCGGAGAAAACAAAAAAAATGTTTTCTCCATCCGGAAAAACTATTCTGGAGCCCCTCACATATGTGAGACCCCTGTGTACTACAATAGCAGGGCAACAGATCAGTCCAAGTGGAAGGCAAATGCATAGTCCATAAAACAAGCCAGGGTCAGTTCACGTGAAATCAGTCCAAACGGTAGGCAGAGGCATTGTCAAAAAACAGGCCAGGGTCAGTTTACGTGGAAGCAGTCCAAGCGGTAGGCAAAAGCATAGTCCTTAAAACAAGCCAGGGTCAGTTCACGTGAAATCAGTCCAAACGGTAGGCAGAGGCATTGTCAAAAAACAGGCCAGGGTCAATTTACGTATAAGCAGTCCAAACGGTAGGCAGAGGCATAGTCAAAAAACAGGCCAGGGTCAGTTCACGTGGAAGGCAGTAGGATGAAAATGGTCAGAAAATGGTGAGATGGGGGAAATGGTTAAAAATATAGACTAATATTTTAGGGATTCATGATAATTTTCGAAGCATTCTCCAATGCAAAGGCCAGGTTGGGAGGGACATCGGGGACAATGGTAGCTGGTATCTTTTCGAAATCCTTTTTTGCTGCACACGCGACATCTTTTTTGCCGTCTTCGGCCTTCTTCGGATGGTGGGATGTTGTAAGGGTAGTGGCGTCCATGAAGTCGGCTAACAACATCAGAGCAAAGGGTTTCAGAGGGGGGTCTTTTTGCATAGATGAGGGCCATGACTACTTCTTCTGTGAAGTGTAGGAAGGGGGCAGGGTTTTCAGTGGATTTGGAGTAGACTACATAAGAGTTATAAATGGCCAAATGGATAAGGTAAATTGCTACCTTCTTGTACCAGAATCGGGACCTCCTTATTGATAGATAGGGCTGAATCATTTGATCGTTGAAATCCACCCCCCCCATGTACAAATTATATTCTTGGACACATGTTGGCTGTTCAATGGGACCTTGTCTTCGTTGAACAACAACAGCAGTGTCATTATGAATGGTGGACAGCATGTGCACGTCTCTGCTATCCTTCCACCTCAAGGCCAGCACTTCGTTGCACCTCAGTGTTGCTCTTTGCCCCCTTTGCAGCTTTTTGCTTACAATGGATTGTGGGAAGCCCTTCCTATTTTTTCTGGAGGTTCCGCAGGCCAGGGTTTTTTCAACATATAAGTGTCGGAAAAGGGGCAGGCTCGTATAAAAATTGTCAAGGTAAAGATGATATCCTTTTCTCAGGAGTGGGTAAGCCAGGTCCCATACAATTTTTCCAGCTGTGCCTATGTAGGCCGGGCACTCAGGGGGCTGGAGCTGGGAATCTTTTCCTTCATATATGCGGAACGCATACAAATATCCCGTGGCTCTCTCACACAGTTTGTAAAACTTGACACCATATTTAGCCTTTTTACTAGGAATATATTGCTTTATTCCTAGACGGCCACAAAAGGGTACCAGGGATTCATCCACACATATGTGTTTATCGGGGACATAGAGTTCTGCAAATTGTTGGGAAAGGAAATTTATCAGGGGGCGAATCTTATACAACTTATCGGAATCTGGATGATTACGGGGAGGGCACTGGGTATTGTCATTGATATGAAAGAATCTCATTATCATTTCATATCGGGACCTGGGCATTGTGGCAGAATACATGGGCTGGTGGTAGATGGGTTTGGTGGACCAATAGGAATGTCCTTGAATTTTTTTGTTAAGCCCCATGTTTATCGTAAGGCCAATAAACAATTTGAACTCCTCCAAATTTACTTCTCTCCACTCAAATGGACGGGCATAAGATGATTGGGGGTTGTTGGCAATAAACTGCTGGGCATACAAATTTGTCTGGTTGATAAGGAACTGCAGAAAAGTGTCGGGCAAAAAAAGATGAAAAAAATCAATTTCGAAAAAATTTTGGGTGTTGGCCTGCACACCTGGCTGTGCTGTGAAAGGGGGAATAATTGTTGATCCAGATCCGGAAGGCAGCCATGTTGGATTGGCAAGAACATCTGGCATAAATGTAGTGGCCCTGGCTCCTGGGGGACGTGACACTCCAGGAGTTGGGGGGGTTGAATTTCTTGCGCTGGTACTTGGATGTGATGTGGCAGCATTGGTACTGGGCCTGGGCATTTGTTCGCGAGGGGTTTCGCTGGTACTGGACCTTTGTTCCCGGGGCCTATTGCTGGCGGCAGCGCTGGTACTGGGCCTATTGCTGGCGGCAGCGCTGGTACTGGGCCTATTGCTGGCGGCAGCGCTGGTACTGGGCCTATTGCTATCCAGCGGACCGTATCCGCGGATAAATCCTCTCGAGGATTTCAGAGGATTTCTATGCGATGGCGTGTACACACCATCGCATTGAAATCCGCGCTGAAATCCTCTGCCGATGACGTGTCGCGCCGTCGCCGCTATTATGACGCGGCGACGGGCGCGACGCTGTCATATAAGGAATTCCACGCATGCGTCAAATCATTACGACGCGTGCGGGGAATCCCTTTAGACGGATGGATCCGGTAAGTCTGTACAGACGAGCGGATCCATCCGTTGGAATGGATTCCAGCAGATGGATTTGTTGTGCATGTCAGCAAATATCCATCTGCTGGAAATCCATCCCAGGGGAGATTTCTCTGCGGATAAATATCCGTTGGCGTGTACACACCATAGGATCTATCCGCAGAAACCCATTTGATGGGATTTATCTGCGGATAGATTCTACGGTGTGTATGGGGCCTAAGTCTTGAATATTGGGAACGAAACGCCTGGGAAGAGAAGACGTTGTCAAATGTCTCTCTTTCTACATTTTACAGGTGGTATTTAATAACCTCTGGGATTTGATTTATTTTTCGCTAAATAAATAAAAAGAACAAAAAAACATTTTTTTTTCATCTGTTATAAATAAATAAAAAAAAAATCATACATTTTTAGGCCAAAATTTATTCTGCTACATTTTTTTATTAAAAATAACCCAAATCAGTGTATATTATTTAGTCTGTAGGAAAGGTATAGAGTCTACAAACCATGGTATATACACTATGGGGTAGATCCTCGTACAATGGTGCATTATACGCGTAGCGTATCTAAGATACACTACGCCGCTGTAACTTACTTGTTTTTGTTTTGAATCCTCAACGATTTTGCGCCGTAAGTTACGGCGGCGTAGTGTATCTCTTGCGGCGTAAGGGCGCGGAATTCAAATGGATGTAATGGGGGCGTGTTTTATGTAAATACGTCATGACCCGACGTAAACAAAGTTTTTTGTGAACTGCGCATGCGCCGTCCCTGGGGGTATCCCAGTGCGCATGCTCGAAATTTAACCGGAACAAGCCAATGCTTATGATGGTGACGTCATTCTACGCAAATTCCTATTCGCGAACGACTTACGCAAACAACGTAAAAAATTCAAAATTGTACGCGGGAACGACGGCCATACTTAACATTGAGTACGCCACCATATAGCACCTTTAACTATATGCCGGAAAAAGCAGAACGAAAACGACGTAAAAAATGCGCCGGGCTGACGTACGTTCGTGGATCGCCGTAACTAGCTAATTTGCATACTCAACGCGGATTTTGACGGGAACGCCACCATGGGGCCGCCGAAAAATTGCAGCTTAGATCCGACGGCGTACTAAGACAAAACAAAGACACAAAACAAAGATACAACGCGGGAAATTTAAAATTACGCCGGCGTATCAGTAGATACGCCGGCCTAATCCTTTTGGGGATCTGCCCCTATATTGCCAAAATTATTGGGGCACCTGCCTTTACCCACATATGAACTTTAATGACATCCCAGTCTAATTCCGTAGGGTTCACTATTGAGTTGGCCCACTCCTAAACCTTGTGCACAGCCTTCCCAGAAGAGTTGAACTGGTATAGCTGCAAAGGGTGAACCAACTCAATGTTGAACCCAACGGACTAAGACTGGGATGCTATTAAAGTTCATGTGCGTGTAAAGGCAGGCGTCCCAATACTTTGGACAATATAGTGTATATTTGAAAATGGAAATTTTGTATTAGATAAAAAAACACATACATAGTCTTTTAATTATATATATATATATATATATATATATATATATATATATATATATATAAAAAATGATGTAGATCCACCATCAGGCACATTGTTCAGCAATTCAGATCCAGCAATGTAGAAGGTTAACTAGTAGCCGACCGCGCACCGTCATTATACGGCGGCAGGTCGGCTCTCCTGGGCGAGAGCCCGTAGCTATACGTCCTATCGTATAGCCGCCACTAGGGGGCGCGTGCGCGCCGCCGGAGGCGCGCGCGCGCGCTCCCCGCTCGCCCCCGACTCCCGTGCGTGTGCCCGGCGGGCGCGATCGCCGCCGGGCACACGCGATCGCTCGGTACAGAGCGGGGAACGGGAGCTGTGTGTGTAAACACACAGCTCTCGTTCCTGTCAGCAGGGGAAATGCTGATTTTCTGTTCATACAATGTATGAACCGAGGATCAGTGTTTCCCCTAGTGAGGCCACCCCCCCCCCCACAGTAAGAACACACCCAGGCATACTTAACCCCTTCCCCGCCCCCTAGCGTTAACCCCTTCACTGCCAGTGGCATTTTTATAGTAATCTAATGCATTTTTATAGCACTGATCGCTATAAAAATGCCAATGGTCCCAAAAATGTGTCAAAAATGTCCGAAGTGTCCGCCATAATGTCGCAATACCGAAAAAAAAATCGCTGATCGCCGCCATTACTAGTAAAAAAAATATTAATAAAAATGCCATAAAAATACCCCCTATTTTGTAAACGCTATAACTTTTGCGCAAACCAATCAATAAACGCTTATTGCAATTTTTTTTACGAAAAATATGTAGAAGAATACGTATCGGCCTAAACTGAGGAAAAAAAATGTTTTTTTATATATTTTTGGGGGATATTTATTACAGCAAAAAGTAAAAAATATTCATTTTTTTCAAAATTGTCGCTCTATTTTTGTTTATAGCGCAAAAAATAAAAAACGCAGAGGTGATCAAATACCACCAAAAGAAAGCTCTATTTGTGGGAAAAAAAGGACGCCAATTTTGTTTGGGAGCCACGTCGCACGACCGCGCAATTGTCTGTTAAAGCGACGCAGTCCCGAATCGCAAAAAGTACTCTGGTCTTTAGGCAGCAATATGGTCCGGGGGGTAAGTGGTTAATTGAAGAAGCAGGATGAAATTTTTTCTTGAGTAGCCAATATTCTAATGGCAAATGTGGATTTCATTCAGAAAAAAGTTGTACTTATTTTAATGCACATGTGCATCCTGAAATCAATAGCAAAATTCAAAACATTGGTATGGCAATCAGACATTTTTTTTAAGGTTTGTATGCAAAATTTGTTGAGTCTATACTGGTCCTATCAAATGCTCCAGTTAAAGCAGAACTCCAGGAGCTACTTTGTAGAAACTATAGGCAAAGCTTGAGTTAAGTCCATTGAGGTGCCTGCTGCTTCATAGACTTATCTCTATTATTTACATCTGATTTATTGTGCTTCAGGAAGATCAATTCTGGAGCTCTGGACACTGCTCACTGTGGTCTTAGCTCCTTTAAAAGTGGAGTCACTGGAACTGCTACGTACGCCCCTCCCCTCCTTCTGCCCATTCACAGAAGACTTTGTATTATGTGAACTTTTTCACAAAATACAAAGGCTTCTGTGAATAGGCAGCAGATGGGAGCGACGGACATGGCTGCTCTGTGTGTTTCTCTCCTCTCACAGCCGGAGTGTATCGTCCAGGAGTGCAATAAACCTGTCACATATAAGTAATAGAGATAAGTCCCGGAGGTGACATGCAGCTAATTGGACTTAACTCTTAGTTTGCCTGCACTTGTTGCTGAATTCCTGGACTTTAGCTTGAATGGTTTTCTGGATGAACATTTAAATTAAATTCTACTGGAGTATAGTCAGTTATAGACAGTGAGGGCATCACTGTGAATCAGTAGGGACCAGAGGTGGACTGACAACTCACGGGGCCCCCGTGCAATAGAAGATTATGGGGCCCCTGGGCAATAGATTATGGGGCCACACATACATATATTTATATATATATATATATATATATATATATATATATATATGTATAATATATATATATATATATATATATATATATATATATATATATATATATATAGGCCCGGATTCACAAAGCACTTACGCCGACGTATCTCGAGATACGCCACGTAAGTGTAACTATGCGCCGTCGTATCTGTGCGCCGTGCCCACAATCTGAGATACGCCTAAAAATAGGCTTCCTACGACCGACGTAACTTGCCTACGCCGTCGTATCGTGGGCGCATATTTACGCTGGGCGCATTTGCCGCTCCCATTGATTTTCTATGCACATATGCAAATGAGGGAGATACGCCGATTCACAAACGTAGTTGCGCCCGGCGCATAATATACGCGGTTTTCGTAAGTCGTACGTCCGGCGTAAAGTTATTACCCATATAGGAGGCGCAATGCATGCAAAGGTATGGACCAGGGAACACAAGCCGCCGTATCTTTTGTCGTTTATGTTGTACGTGAATATGACTAGGCGTAGGTTACGTTCACGTCGTAGGCAGTGATTCTACGTATCTTAGGCAGTTGTTTCGACGTGATTCTGAGCATGCGCACTGGGATGCGACCACAGGACGGCGCATGCGCAGTTGGCGATTCGTATCTTTCTGGCGCTCGGCCCATCATTTGCATGGGGTCACGCCTCATTAGCATGGCTCACGCCCACTTCCACCTACCTTGGCCAAAGCCAAGGAAACCCGGCGTATCTTTAAGAGCGAGTGGGAGCGAGTGCTTTGTGAATCTAGTGCTTGCCTCTGTGCGCTGCGTCGGCGTAGCGTATATTAGATACGCTACGCCCGCCTAAATATGCGCCGATGTATGTGAATCCGGGCCATACTGTATATATATATATACACACACGCACACTATGGGCCAGATTCACAAAGGTTAGCGGATCTTTAGATCCGTGTAACCTATGTGTTTTAAGATCCGCCCTCGCAAGTTTGTGAGGAAAGTGTCAAATTCACAACACACTTACCTCCAAACTTGCGACGGCGGATCCTAACTCCCCCGGCGGAATTCTAATTCCGCGGCTGGGGGAGTGTACTATTTAAATCAGGCGCGCTCCCGCGCCGATTTAAATACGCATGCGCCGTCCGGGGAATTTCCCGGCGTGCATTGCTCCCACTGACGTCAATAGGACGTCAGTGGTTGCGACGTGAGCGGGACTTGCGACGCGCGTGTTCGTGAATCGGCGTACGCAAACGACGTAGGAAATTTCAAATTCGACGCGGGAACGACGGCCATACTTAACAATACTTACCCCTGCTTTTAGCAGGGGTAAGTATACGACGGGTACCGCGCTACGGAAACGACGTAAGAACACAGCGTCAGGTCCGCGTACGTTCGTGAATTTTGCGTATCTCGCTGATTTACATATTATTCAGTGTAAATCAGCGGGAACGCCCCCGGCGCCATTTTTAAATCCAAAAAAAGATCCGACAGTGTAACACAGTGTGACACTGTCGGATCTCAGCCCTATCTATGCGTATCTGATTCTATGAATCAGGTGCATAGATAGGACCAGTAAAAATCAGAGATACGATGGTGTATCTGAGATACTCCATCGTATCTCTTCTGTGAATCTGGCCCCTTACATACACACACTGAGAAGGTACTGAAAAGGTGGGGCAGCTATAATCTTTGGATTTTTAGACCAAAATGATGTTAGTATCAGACATTTCAGGGACAGATGTAAAGAAAAAAAGATTTTTACATACTGTCCCTGGTTTTACTAAGGCTGACAACCCTAATGGGGGCCCCCTAGTGGCATGGGGCCCTTGGGCAGTGCCCAAATGGTCAGTACGCCCCTGGTAGGGACTCTACTTCTTCGCTAAATGTTGTCAATCTAACAATGGAAGCTTACAGACAGGGAGAGACCAAAATCAGTGTCAGATTGATGACCTCATCAGTGTGAAGAGGCGACTCCACTGTCCAATCAGCAGGCTCGAAGGCAAGTTATTGACCAAGTTAATTTCACTAGAGAAAAGTGAGGTCGTGAACCTAGGTATGCAGTATGGTAAAGTGTATAAATCGCATGGGTGGCTTAACAGAAAAAATAAAAATGCCAGGTAAGACAGCAGCTTGCAGCTTTACTTATTGACCTGCTGTAAGTACATAGATTTCCCTACTATCCTGCCTGTAAAGGACACCCACTGTGAGGAAGACCTAGGGCCGAGGTTGGGAAGTTCTGGTGCAGTGGACACCCTGTGCATACAGCCTCCAGACACAGATATTAGGAAAGATGGATCAAAGTACAGGGTCATACCTGTGATGTCTTATCACCTCCACCTGTGATCAGGGTCACATGTAATTCATCTCTCTTCTTCCTGCTAGCAGCCTTCAGCAGATGTTTCATACACACATACAGTGCTGAGCCCTCAGGACCTGACCTCAGACTGAACTCTGAATCCTGTCATATTTCTTGTTACATGATGACCTTTGTTTTTGTCTTTTAGCAGTTTGTGATAAAAATAAATTTAAATCTGCACTGGGATACAAATATCAGTGAATTAGTCTAAGCTGTTGATTTACTAAAGACAAATAGACTGTTGCCTTTGCAAGTGTAGTTGCTCCGGAGCTTAGTAAATGAGGTAAGCTTTCACTTTGCAAAGAATACCCAATCACGTGCAAGGAAAATAAAAAAACAGCATTTTTGCTTGCATATGACTGGATGATGGAAGTTAGTAGAGCTTCTGCTCAATTACTAAGCTCTGGAGAAACTGCACTTGCAAAGGGCAACTGAAAAGACCAGGACCGCCATCAGGGGGGTACAGACAGTACACCTGTAAGGGGCCCGGAAGTCCCCAGGGCCCCGGATGGCAACCCCCCTTTTTTTTATATATTTTTTTATATATTTATTTTATTTTTTGTTTTTATCAAGGGGCCCAGAAGTCCCCAGGGCCCCCGGATGGCAA
Organism: Rana temporaria; assembly: GCF_905171775.1. Taxonomy (NCBI): domain Eukaryota; kingdom Metazoa; phylum Chordata; class Amphibia; order Anura; family Ranidae; genus Rana; species Rana temporaria. The sequence continues at coordinate 184,680,053 of NC_053495.1, read as the reverse complement.
CCCCCCATTTTTTTTTAAATTATATATATATATTTTTTATTTATTAAAGGGCCCGGAAGTTCCCAGGGCCCCGGATGGCTACCCCCCCTTAATTTTATATTTTTTATATATATATATATATATATATATATATATATATATATATATATATAAATAAATTTCTTAAATTTTTTGTAAGAGGCCTAGAGGTCCCCATGGCAACCCCCAATTCATGGCACCCCCGCTTCTCAATTTGAGGCAGCAGCACCCCCCCCCCCCCGGTTCTCTGCTCCAGGGAGCCCATGCCTGAAGCTGTGTAAGGGTCCCCATAATTCCTGATGGCGGCCCTGGAAAAGACAGTGAGTTTTGCTAGCGGCTGTAGCAAGAAATCGATCGATTAATCAACTTTCAGCCTGCCTATTAACGGTACAAATTGTGTATGGCTGGAATTAATCCCCATTCAACCCAGCAGGTTGACCGAAAAATAACTGTCAGGCCCCGTACACACGACCGAGTTTCTCGGCAGAATTCAGCCAGAAACTCGATCGGAGCTGTATTCTGCCGAGAAACCCGGTCGTGTGTACACTTTTGGCCGAGGAAACCGACGAGGATCTCGTCGGGCCAAATAGAGAACATGTTCTCTATTTCCTCGTTAGTCAATGAGGAAACTTGGCTCGCCGAGATCCTCGGCGGCTTCACAAGGAACTCGACGAGCAAAACGATGTGTTTTGCTCGTCGAGTTTCTCGGACATGTGTACGGGGCCTCAGCTCCAGGCAGAGCCGTTGTATTGAATAGAGATAAGACTTTTTATTCCCCAAAACCAAAAAGGCCTAGAAGACGGGTCAGTTGGACTATTGCGGTACAGGTAATGTGTGAGTACATATAAAAAAAAAGTATACATTTTTATTACTACAACATCAAGTAAAACAAAAACAAAAATGTACAAAATAAAAACGTTGTGACAGGCCATACGTGTCACAAAACGAATGATCCCCAAGAGTGGGAAATCACGGTGGAAGTAGGAGTTACAGGAAATGTCTCTACTAGTTTTGCGGCCAGTTGTCGCTTCGTCAGGAGAAATTCTGAAATTAATTAACATACAATCAGTAACTAAACAGATTTGACAGGCACAAAAAAGTTCATACAATCAAACCTGGCAGAAAAATGGTATAATATATACATTGGGGAACAAGAGCTGAGCTGCTTGCCTAAAATACCCCGTCAGTTCAAAAGGCCAGGGGCCACCCTTGTAACAATCTGATGTTAGTACAGCGATCTCCCCCGCTGTGCTGTTGTGTTCTGACAGGGATGAACCCCCCGCCAGAACATTTCCGATCAGCGTTCGCAGCTGGTTTCCCAGCATGCTTCTGTTGGACTGGCTGGCATACGCAGCGGGCCGAATGTCAGACACTTTTTTTTATGGCCCCGTGTGTACAGGGCTTTAGTCACTATTTCGCCCCATCTATGGCTGGTGTAAGGCTTCTTCCCCACACGAGATCCAATGACTTAGGCCTCGTACACACGGCCGAGTTTCTCGGCAAAAACCAGCAGGAAGCTTGCTGGGGTTTTTTTTTTGCCGAGGAAACCGGTCGTGTGTACACTTTTCAACGAGGAAACCGACGAGGATCTCGTTGGGCCAAAAAGAGAACATGTTCTCTATTTCCTTGACGGCAATGGGAAAATTTGGCTCGCCGAGATCCTCGGCAGCTTCACAAGGAACTCGGCGAGCAAAACGATGTGTTTTGCCCGTCGAGTTTCTCAGCCGTGTGTACGCGGCCTAAGGCTTTCATAGCGATCTGCTGGGTTTGTTTGAAATGGTGGCTGGTGCTCCATTATTTTTTGGGGGGCGGCAAATAAACCCCCCCTGCTCACCCACTCACTCACCCGCTCACTCGCCCACACTTACCCCATCCAGGTTTGCAGGTAGCTTCAGCGGCTTCCCTGTCGGCTTCTCTTTCTGGCCAATCCAGTCGCCTCTCCTCTCGGCCAATCTGGCCTTAAGACACATTTCCTGTCCTGATTGGCCTGGAGGAGAAGCAGGAAGACAATAGCAAATGTTGATTCGCTAATGTCAAAAGTGTGTGTGGGCTCTGCACCCGAGCCCAACCTTTTGGAAGTCAATTAGAGCCTTGGGCTCTAATCATGTGCTTAAAAAAACTTGTAGAAATCTATGCATCCGGCACCCCGCATGGAGAATTAGGGGCCAGTGCATGGAGATTAGGGGAGCGGCGCCCCTGCGCACCTTATGGACCGGTCGCCTCTGTTTGTTTGGATGTCCTGGATCTCGTATCTGTTACCAAATAAAGCATTGCAAAGGAATGTTTTCAGACACCAGGTCTCTCTTTGAATTTTATGCTTTGGAGGTTTACAGGAACCTGAGCTGTTGAGACTGATCCCTGGTTTGTATGCTGGTGTGGAGTTGGAAACTCTTCAGGTAGATCCAGGGCTGGTGCAAAGATTTTTGACACTCTAGGCAAAACCTCATTTTGAAGCCCCCATTGGCTCCATCCCTGACTCCACCCCAGTTGCCCTGCCCATGTGACAGAAGCCACCGCTATACAGGAAGCATTGGCTTTGCTTCATCTAGCGCTGGCACCAGTGCTGTGCTGCACCTCTATTTAGACTACCAGTCGGACTGAGTTAGTTACATACTGCAGCCTGCAGAGCATGCCAATGCGGAGGGAAACCAGCAGCCGGGCATCCCTAGGCAGCAGTGTGCCCTAGGCGGCTGCCTAGTTTGCCTAGTAGTAGCACTGTCCCGGGGTATATTTAATAATTGTGTTCAACTGGGAAACTGCACAGAGGCATAGTTGGACCATATGCAAAAAACAGCTTGCGGATGTTATTGGAGGCCTCAGGAAGCTCATGGATGGTGTGGAAACTAGCAACTAACTGGTATGCTAGAATATGAGTTACCTATTCAGTAATGGGAAGGAAAGCGGGGCCCCTTACCCCACTATCCTACATAGGGGACCCCTTTATCATGTGCCGACCAATAATCAGATTTTTTACAACCAAAGTGTTGTCAGCATTTTCTAAAACCTATGTACTGACTTTCTAGCGTGTCACTCGGATAATTAATTGCATCAGACAATTAAGCAATTAGCTAGATCGCCTCGATACATATGTAGCACTCACCACGTGTTCATTTGGAAATATTTTTATGACGTACCTGCCTAAAATATTGCTTTGATAAGTTGCGTGCGTGGCATTTCAGGTGTCTTGTATCGATGAGTGACTGATCTGTCCTAGGGGCATCCTAGGCTGCTGGGAGTGCCAGACTGTGTGTACAAGGGAAGGGAGCACATTGATTGTTCTTCCCAGCCTGCTTACAGAAATGGAAGCATCTAGGCTTTCCTAATCGTAAATTATAACTTATCTTGGTTTTAAAATATTCCTGTGAATAGATTTTTTTTTTTCTAAAATCCTATGTATAGTATATAGTGATACGTCAGGGCAGTTATTATTGTCATAATTATTCATAATCAGACTCTGCAGGAAGCTATGTGCTGCACAGCGAATATATAATGAATGAAGAGTTTTAATTTCTCCCAAATGGTAAAATTAGAGTGAGGGAAGGACAATGTAAAGTGTTGTTTTATTTAATCTTTTTCTTTCTGTGAAAAAAAGTAAAGTAATGAGGCAAATTTTTGGCACAATTATAGGTCCAACGATAGTTGAAAGGAGCTTTCATAATCAACAGGAGGCAATGAAAATTCTGTATATGTGAAGCCAAAACATTTTTTCTTCATTTTAGATTAAGTGGTAAAGGGTTAGGCCTCGTACACACGACCGTTTTCCTCGATAGAATCCATCAAGAAACTTGGTGGGAGAGCTTTTTTGCCGAGGAAAACGGTCGTGTTTCCGTTTTCATCGAGGAAACTGTCGAGGAACTCGACGAGGAAAAAAGAGAACAAGTTCTCTTTTTCCTCGACGGGAGTCTCAATTTCCTTGTCGTGTTTCTCGTCGGGCTGGTTTTCGACGAGAAACACGAGCGTGTGTATGCTAAGAAACCCGCGCATGCTCAGAATAAAGTATGAGACGGGAGCGAACCTTCGGTAAAAGTAGCGTTTGTAATGGAGATATCACATTTGTCACGCTGTAACAGACTGGAAAGTGCAAATCGTCTCTTACCAAACTTTTACTTAACACGCAGTAACATGAGATTAGCAAAAGCAGCCCCAAGGGTTGTGCCAGTGGAATCGGACTTCCCTTGCTATTGTATGTGTTGTACGTCACCGTGTTGGAGAACAAGGAGATTTTGTCTTGACCGTGTGTACGCAAAGCAAGCTTGTCGAGTTCCTCGACAAGTCTAACAAGGAACTCATCGAGGAAAACGATGTGTCTTTTCCCACGAGTTCCTCAGTCGTGTGTACGAGGGCTTAGAAGCCCCGTCCAGAGCATCTTTAAAGCCCATTGTATCCTTAGTGCTAAAATGTGATCTGCTTATATTTTCTCCTCCCCAGTTCATTCCCCCTTTTCATAAACAGACTAATTACATTTTAAAATCCATTTTCATTACTTACCTTATTTTAGACACAATGCAGGCAGATCATAGCTGGTGGGCATAGCTCCCAACTGTCCCTGATTTTGAGCGACTGTCCCTGATTTGTTTTCAATTTGCTTATTATTAGTCTTTTTCTTACTCATTATTCAATATATAGAATCATGATCAATGTCCATAACTCTCATTACCTTTAAGACAACATTTCTTACAACATATACCTACATATATCCTACTGTCTTCTATTTGCTTTCATCCACATACCCATTCATCCCTCACCAGACACTCAACAACAACAAGAAAGAAAAAAAAAAAAAACACATCCTCCCCATTCTCTCCCCTTCCATTTTATACTTCATTTTCATATGCTCTTCATTACTCTCCCTTTATAGGTATTTTTTGATTCTTTTTGAGAACCGAAAATCATCCAATTTTTGCCATATATCTGGCATTTGACTATTTATGTATCCTTCTTCTCTTATCTGTCTTTCCATGTATTGTATTTAGTTCATTTAACATATCCAAACTGCTATTTTTGGACTTTTATTTTCTCTCCATTTACAAGCTATTATTGTTCTAGCTGCTGATGTCATGTGATGAAAAATATCCTTCTTAATACTCTTTGATTCTGGCATCAGAGATAGTAATGAAATATCAATATTTAGATTCTTCTCTATTCCCGACACTTGAGCGAGGAAGAACAAGGGTGGGACTTTAATTGAGGCATGCACCCCAGGAGATTACCGATGACTCTATTCCCGACACTTTTTGATATATTTCATTAATTGTTTTCCAGAATTTTCTCACCATATGACATTCATACCAAATGTCCCTGATTCGGAGCACTATCCCTCTGTCCCTCTTTTCTCCTCATGTGTCCCTCATTTTGGTCTGATCAATATATTTGTATATAAAATGCACTTTTTATCTATCAAAAAGTGTTTCCCAGTGCTAAACCTTTCATCTGATTTCTAAATTGCTGCATTTGTAAATTCCAAAAACCAGTAGAAAGGAATAGTAGTGGTGAAAAAAGCACGTGTGGGTTCAACCTATCTTTTATTTTGTGTACAATTCTCCTTTAAGGGGGCGTGGTAAAGGGTGTATCCTTTCCCTGTATACTTTTGCTGATAGTTGTCCCTCATTCCCATCTCAAAAAGTTGGGAGGTATGCTGGTGGGAGGAACCTGGGAACAAACCAAGTACCAGTAGGTCTGCATGCCATACAGAAGAGAAGAAGAAACACTTGTATGCTTAGACCCCTTTCACACTGGGGCGTTTTTCGGGCGTTTTTTAGGCGCTTTGGCGTTTAAAAAAAGCCTGTAAAGCGCCTGAAAGAAGCCTCATCTGCAATCCCAATGTGAAAGCCCAAGTGCTTCCAGAGGCCTTTCACACTGCCAGCGTCCGAAAAACGCTGGTAAAGCGCTGCTAAGACCCCTTTCACACTGAGGCGCTTTTCAGGCCCTTTGGCGTTAAAAAAAGCTTCCTCAATGGGAAGGGGGCTTTAGGAGCGGTGTATTAACCGCTCCTAAAGTGCTGCAAAGAAGCTGCATGCAGGACTTTTTTTGACGCCCTGCCAGCTCAGCGCCTCAGTGTGAAAGCACTCAGGCTTTCACATTGGGATTGCAGATGCAGCTTCTTTCAGGCGCTTTTTTTTAACGCTAAGACCATTTTCACACTGGGGTGTTTTTCAGGCGCTTTAGTGTGAAAGCACTCGAGCTTTCACATTGGGATTGCAGATGCAGCTTCTTTCAGGCGTTTTACAGGCGCTTTTTTTAACGCTAAAGCGCTTGAAAAATGCCCCAGTGTGAAAGGGCCCTTAGGCTATGATTCCGGATCTAGTTCATCACGAGAGGTCTCCAGAACTTTAAAAATAATTCTAAGACCCCTTTCACACTGGGGCGTTTTTCAGGTGCTTTGGCGTTAAAAAAAAGCCTGTAAAGCGCCTGACAGAAGCCTCATCTGCAATCCCAATGTGAAAGCCTGAGTGCTTTCAGAACCCTTTGATACTGTCAGCGCCCGAAAAGCGCTGGTAAAGCGCCGCTAAGACCACTTTCACACTGGGGTGTTTTTTCAGGAGCTTTGGCATTAAAAAAGCTCCCTCAATGGGAAGGGGCACTTTAGGAGCGGTGTATTCACCGCTCCTAAAGCACTGCAAAGAAGCTGCTTGCAGGACTTTTTTTGACGCCCTGCCAGCGCAGCGCCTCAGTGTGACAGCACTCGGGCTTTCACATTGCAATTGCAGATGCAGCTTCTTTCAGGCGCTTTTTTTAACGCTAAAGCGCCTGAAAAACTCCCCAGTGTGAAAGGGGTCTAAATGAGATCTAACTAAAGATCTGGGGACTCAGAAACTGCCTTCTCCTGCTGGTGACCCCACTATAAAGATCTATATGGAGGAATCAGGACTTTCCAGCTGCTGAAGATCCCTCTAGAAAGATCTATACAGTGGAATTAATGCCCCCTTCCACCCGCTGGTGACCCCTCTAGTGATAACCAAAGGTCTATATAGGGGTATCGTATAGCTTCGGGAATTAAAGCGGGGGTTCACCCAATAATACATTTTTAACATTACATTCAGCCGAGTTGTCCTAATGACAATCGGCTGTTTTTTTTTTTCCGTACATACCGTATTTCACCGCCGCTTCCGGGTATGTCTTCTGCGGGACTGGGTGTTCCTATGTGATTGACAGGCTTCCAACCGGCACTTACAGCGCATCACGAGTTGCCGAAAGAAGCCGAACGTCGGTGCGACTCTATACGGCGCCTGCGCACCGACGTTCGGCTTCTTTCGGCGACTGTCGGAAGCCTGTCAATCAGATAGGAACGCCCAGTCCCGCAGAAGACATACCCGGAAGCGGCGGTGAAAATAAGGCATGTGCGAAAAAAAACAGCCGATTGTCATTAGGACAACTCGGCTGAATGTAATGTTAAAAATTTATTTTTTGGGTGAACCTCCACTTTAAGGTAAATATTGGTGCAAAGGCGGGTTTTGTTTTATCCTTAATGGGCTATTCGTTTTTATATTCTTATTTATTCCTATTTTGGTGCTGCTTTAAAACAGCTGTGCAGATTGACTAATTTCTACCACAAGGCGTAGCAGCATCAACAAAAACCACTAATAATAATAAATAATCTATAGTAAATATTTTTGTAAACATTTTAATGATGCATAGAATGGGTTATTATGGCTAGGATGGCAGGTCCAGCATTACACCAATAAAGTAAAAGGAAAAAAAACAAAACAGGAGGCGCCACTGATTTCAACCTATGACTTATTTATCTGATAAAGAAACATATTGATTATTTAGCAACACTTTTATTTTTAAGCAATATGTGTTCTATATGCTTTCAGACACCGAGTCTTAGCTGGGAGGATCAATAAGTACCAGAGCTGCATTTTCCGAGTGTATCAAAGCTTCTCAGGCTGACATCGGGAAGGCTGGGCACAAAAGAGAAAATCACAGATTGACAAAATCTAATTTATTATTAGCAGATAATGCACCATGTTTTTTTTTTTTAAGCCGGATTCTTTTGCAGATGTCAAAGGGAAAAAGAAGCAAGCAAACGACTCAGGGCAATTACTATGAAGTTTATAAGGCCGCGTACACACGAACGGTTAAACCAATGAGAATGGTCGGATGGACCGTTTTCATCGGTCCAAACCGATCGTGTGTGGGCGCCATCGGTTATTTAACCATCGGTTAAAAAAAAGCCAAATTGTTTTAAGTTTAACCAATGGATTCCTAACCGATGGGAAAACAACGATCATTAGTAGGCACAACCATCGGTTAAAAATCCACGCATGCTCAGAATCAAGTCGACGCATGCTTGGAAGCATTGAACTTCGTTTTTTTCAGCACGTCGTTGTGTTTTACGTCACCGCGTTCTGACACGATCGTTTTTTTAACCGATGGTGTGTAGGCGTGACGGACCATCAGTCAGCTTCATCGGTTAACCGATGAAAACGGTCCATCAGTCCGTTCTCATCCAATGGACCAATCGTGTGTACAGGGCTTAAACTGCCTGCAAGGTGTGTAGAAGGACTTTCAAATTTTTATTAGAAAATTGAATTTTATTTAAAAATATGATGTTGCTTGTTCCCTGAGTCCAAATATCATTTTGTTAAGGTGAAGTTCCAACTAATCCTTTGTTTGACTGTAAAAAAAAAAAAATGCCCAAAATATGATATCATTTTACATTATATGGGCAAAAGTTTGCCAACACCTGGTCAACACACCTACTATATGGAAATAAGTATGTGAGCCCAAATTATTGAGTGAAGGGTACAAAGACACATATTAGACAATTGAACATTTCCAACCTTGTGACAATAGTTTCAAGAGAGGCATTTTTCTGTTCAAGTATGACTGTGCTCCTGTGTACAAAGCCAGCTCCATAAAGACATGTTTTGATGAGTTTGTTGCAGCGGAACTGAAGGGTCCTGACCTTAGCCTCATTAAAAATTAGGGATGAGCTTGGGTTCAATCAGAATCCAGACGTTATCTGTCTTTGCCGAGCCAATAAGCTGGAGGCAGGAGATTCTTTGCCCTGCAACTGTACATATTGTAAGGGGTTAGCTTGGTAGCGGGGTGTGTGACCCCTTGGATGGGTTCACCACACACTGAATTTATACAGACAGGCAGTCGAAGATGGTTGAAAACAAAGATTTGGGTTTATTCTTCGATCCTGCTGGAAACAAGTGCATGCATCCAAACAGCATAAACAAAATCAAACATAAAATAAACCCTAGCCACTTTGGGCATCTACCTTCCACACAGGAACCTATCTATGGAGTCTAGCACAGCCTACTGCTGGGTAGACAGGGCTGGTCATACAGCAGAAAAACAATAGTCTTTTGAATTTTATCACACAGAAAAATCAATCCTCTCCTCACCTCCTCAGAAGACTTTCAGTACTGCTCTCTTTCACGCAGAAAGCCTCAGCATGCAGCAAATTAGTGGTAATCCTCTGGATTACTTATAGAGGCCTTAATTGCCTCATTCTGAACAGCTGAAGTTTTCCAACGGCCTTAGACCTTGTCTGGCTATTTTTGCAGCCGACGCCTAATAACAATTGTGCAAAAACAATAAGGATATGGACAGCCGCACTCCAGTAACTTGAAAAAGACGTGCCCTTTATTGGGTACAGGAAAAAATGCACTACAGATATCAGCACACAGTGGGATAAACAGCTGACGCGTTTCGCATTGAGTGTCAATGCTTAATCATAGCTATGATTAAGCATTGACACTCAATGCGAAACGCGTCAGCTGTTTATCCCACTGTGTGCTGATATCTGTAGTGCATTTTTTCCTGTACCCAATAAAGGGCACGTCTTTTTCAAGTTACTGGAGTGCGGCTGTCCATATCCTTATTGTTTTTGCACATCCTGTGCATTGCCAGCACCCATCTGCTTCTGAGTGGACATCAATTACCCTAGTGAGCTCACCTGGAGCGGCAGCTCTCTTACCTGCCTAATAACAATTGGTGTATTGTCTAAACAAGGCAAAAATGTATGTCCCATCTGTGACGACACCCACAGATTTACCTGACTTCCTGTCACAATATGAAAAGGGGTCTGGTTGCTCATGGCATCATTGACCTAATATGACCATATATGGCCACCTGGAGATAATAAATCAATGACCTTGACCTAATATGTGCCCAAATTAGGTATGTTAATGCACATGGAAGCAGTTGTATAGTAATCTTTTGACCTACCCTATAATAAGGCTTGCCTGTAGGTAAAAAAAAATATCTCCTAAACCTTTACGGTTTAGGAGATATTCCCCTTGCAATGAGCCGCTGACTGCAGCGGCGTATGCTCACAGGGGATTCTCGACTGACAGACCGGCAAATGCTGGACCTTGCCGGAGAGAAGTCTCCCGCACATATACGCGGGAGTGACGACATTGTGGCTCCAGCCACTCACAGCGATGGAGCCACGATACCCGGAAGACACGCCGAGGCAACATGTCAGCTACCTCGGCGTGGACCAGGTAAGTTACCAACGCCTCGTTGCGGTGCATACTATCTTAATATGCTAATTGCCTTACAGGTGGCCAAAAAAAAAATATTTAGGGGACTATACAACCGCTTTAAAGTTGTTGCACAAAATATGCTTTGCTTCAAAAAGTCTCCAATTGAATGTCACTTGCTTCATCATATAATTCTTCAGCTAAGCTTTTCAGTCATCTGCAATAAACCCATTGGGGTTCAGTTACTAAAACTGGAGAGTGCAAAATCTGGTGCAGATCTGCATAGTTGTCAAAGCCTAATTGAACAAGCTTAAAGTGATTGTAAAGGTTCAGGGTTTAAAAAAAAAACACAAACATGTCATACTTACCACCACTGTGCAGTTTGTTTTGCACAGAGTGGCCCCGAATGTCCTCTTCTGGGGTCCCACGGCGGCTCTCGTGGCTCCTTCCCGCCAGAGCTAATCCCCTCTGGGTAGCTGTCAGCCGAGGGGGTTACCTTGCGGGCACGCTCCCGTGTGATACAGTCGACGGACATAGCCGCTGATTGTTTAACTTGGCCCCGCCTCCCTGACATGATGCGTCATTGATTTGATTGACAGCAGCGGGAGCCAATAGCTGCTCTGCTATCAATCATCCAACAAAGAGCTGCCTCAAGCTGGGGGAAAGCAACGCAGGATCACACCCAACAGATTCGGGGGTTAAGGTAAGTAAAACGGGGACTCGGGGGGGGGGGGGGGGGGGGGGGCGGTTTACTTCAAGGTGTTTTTTCACCTTAATGCATAGGATGTATTAAGGTGAAAAAACCACAAAGCTTTACAACCCCTTTAAGTTAGCAGCTGATTGGCTACCAGGCATGCACAACTGCAATACATTTTCCAGTTTTAGTTATTTACCTCATTGCCTATAGCAAGGGTCTCCAAACTTTCTAAACAAAGGGCCAGTTTATTGTCCTTTAGACATTGGGGGGACTGTGGTCCTCCGGGAGTAGAAAATGCCCCAGCATCAGTGGGAGTAAACAATGCCTCCGATTTAGATGTCAATGGGAGTAAATAAAAAAGGCATAGCACCTCTTAATAGTAGGAACTGGAATAGTGCTCTGCTTTTGGTAATAGATGAATAATGCCCCATTGTTGGTTTCATTGGGAGGAATGGTGTGCAATCGTTGGTGACATTGGGAGGAATAGTGCTCCATTGTTGATGTCATTTGGAGGAATATTGCCCCATCATTGGTGTCACTGGGAAGAATAGTGCCTCATTGTTCATGTCATTGGGAGGAATAGTGCCCCAATGTTGCTGCCATTGGGACGAATAGTGCCCCAATGTTGGTGCCATTGGGAGGAATAGTACCCCATCATTGGTGTCATTGGGAGGAATAGTGCTCCGTCATTGGTGCAATTGGGAGGAATAGTGCCCCATTGCTGGTGTCAGTGGGAGGAACGGCGCCCCAAGGACAGAATAAAGGCAAGCAAATGGCTGCATTCGGCCTACGGGCAGGTTTTGGAGACTACTGGCCTATAGTTTTGGAAAAACACAATCCTTCTGACTATCAGAATTTTTTTTTAATCTTTCTGACAAGGCTTCCCAAGCCTTCCCCCACGGGTGAATCTCAAGTCCAAGCTATTCATGTAGCTCCTGTAGACAGGCCACTTTCCCCAACAACTTGAAGTGTCACTCTACCAAGTTTCCTCTAAAAAATCGACCATCTTTGAACTCCTTCCACCATTATTATTCCCTGCCAACTAAGGAGACTTGAGTGCTATTGACAGCCTCTATCAACAAGATGGTAAGACTCAGGCCTCGTACACACGACCGAGAAACTCAATAGAATCCATCAAGAAACTTGGTGGGAGAGCTTTTTTGCAGAGGAAAACAGTCGTGTGTAAGTTTTTCATCGAGGAAACCGTCGAGGAACTCGACAAGGAAAAAAGAGAACAAGTTCTCTTTTTCCTCGACGGGAGTCTCAATTTCCTCGTCGTGTTCCTCGTCGGGCTGGCTTTCGATGAGAAACACGAGCGTGTGTATGCTAAGAAACCCGCGCATGCTCAGAATAAAGTATGAGACGGGAGAGCACCTTCGGTAAAAGTAGCGTTTGTAATGGAGATAACACATTTGTCACGCTGTAACAGACTGAAAAGTGCAAATCGTCTCTTACCAAACTTTTACTTAACACGCAGTAACATGAGATAAGCAAAAGCAGCCCCAAGGGTTGTGCCAGTGGAATCGAACTTCCCCTGCCATTGTATGTGTTGTACATCACCGCGTTTGAGATCGAGGAGATTTTGTCTTGACCGTTTGTACGCAAAGCAAGCTTGTCGAGTTCCTCGACAAGCCTAACAAGGAACTCGTCGAGGAAAACGATGAGTCTTTTCCGGCGTGTTCCTCGGTCGTGTGTACGAGGCCTTACTCTATAGGGACCCTACAAATACAGAGGTCTTTAACATGTGGGCTATTATTGGCTCCACCTTGGCATTACCCAACTACAAAATACTGTACCTTGGACCTTGGACCATTTTTGAGCAATCTTTCCTTCAATGATTGTACACCGGCGACTTTTTTTATGAGCTGAATAGTTTGGTTTTGCTGTGGTTGTTGTGAACACTAGCAAAGGAAAGGGTTGCAATAGAAGTATGCTTATCCTTTAAGTGTGTTTCCTCCTGAAACGTATCCAGGCTACATCACAGGAAAAAAAGGATCATATTTTCCTTACACAATGTATTTTTTCAGCTGTTAGCAGATGGGCAACTTAAATTGATAAACTGTGGAAGTCTTGATGGATGTGTGACAACTTGAAGCAAAGTAAAGTATGGGGGTCTTTGGGGTGGGAGCCTGAGCTGTTGCAGGCAGGAAGTTGTAGTTAATTATAGAATATAAAGGGATACGGGGTCAGGTGGAGCTTTATGTCTTTCTTCATCAGCTCCGTTAAGTCTCTGCCGAGCTAACTTCATTCAGCAAAGGCAGCTGCACCCTTATTATTCAACAAGAAATGAATAAAAGAAAAAAAATTGATTAGATATCCATCCATTTTCCCCCCAAGGGGATGCAGCAGCCAACTTAGATCAGTAATTTTGTTCTCAACGCCGTAGTGATGACAGATGTTGTAGCATGCAATTCTTTTACGATATTCCCACTAACCACCGGCGTCTCAGCTCCTTGGGTAATAAGAAATCTTCTTTATCTGGTCCTTTTACACAAGCAGACTTTGAAAAGAAAATAACTTCCCTTTGATTAAAAAGTCGTAAGTGCTGGAGCATTGTGCGCCTAAGTTTTGACAAGTTTGGAACTCTTTAAAGGCAAACGGCAATCACAAAGGCACATAATATCAGGTAAACTTGGGCTGCAAGGCATTGCTGATTTCTGAGTCATAAAAAGCAGGATAAAGAAGATATTTCTTGTAACCAGGGCTTTTTTTTAGCGGGAACGCGGCGGAACGCAATTCCGGCACCTCTAGCACTGACTGTATGTAATGGCAAGGGGTGCTGGTGTGTGCTGCTGGGTCTATTGATGCTGGCTGCCAGGAAAATCTATTCTAGCTTGAGGGGGATCAAGTTTTGCATGGGGGTCTGTTGTTGCCGGGGAGGTCTATTGTTGCTAGTGGGGGGCCTACTGTTGCTGGGTCTTATATGCTGGGGGGGGGGGCAGTTTCTGCTGGGAGATATCTACTGAGAGGGAAGCGTCTGTTGTTGCTGGCTGACGGAAAGTCTATTTATGCTGGCTGTGGGGAGATCTGTTGTTGCTGCTGGAAGTCTATTGTTGCTAGGGGGGACATTTTGTTGCGGGTGGTTCATTGTTGCTGGCGGGGGGGCTATAGTTACTGGCTGCAAGAGATCTATTTTACTGCTGTACTTGTTATCATTACCAAATTCCATACAGATTACTTAGCACAACAAAATGATATGTGGTTCTGTATTCTTGGATTCTGGGAGGTGGGTAGGGGGTGGAACCAAGGAACTGTGCTTGAAGGTGGGTAGGGGCCACCTATTCCTGTTTCTGCACATTTTCTCTGAGTTGCTGTTTTATATAGCGCCAACAGTTTACGCAGCGCTTTATAATTTATAGGGAGGGCAGCCATAGGCGTGCGCACAGGGTGTGCCAGGTGTGCCTGGGCACACCCTTAACCACCCCATGTGCCACACATTCCCCCTATTTTCAAAAACTATATAAAAAAAAATTAAACAAATACAATTTAAAAAAATAAATAAATAACATAATAAAAATAAAAACTACCGACGCCATCCACTACCCCACTGACACCAATTTCTACCCCACTGACACCGTACACTGCTCTACTGACACCGTCAGTATATATTCACATACACATGAACATGTGTTTGAGCTTTGGGGTGCACACCCTAATGCAATGGGCTGCGCACACCTATGGGGACAGCACAATTACAGTACAGTTCAATACAGAAGGTACAGGGGGGCCCAGCTCATGGGGTTGGTACAAAAGGTAGTAGCTGCAAAAAAGTTAATAAACACATTACATACAGTATACTGTAATATTATAGATTACAGTACTGTATGTAAAAAATACACACCCCCCTTGTCCCTAGTGGTCTGCCCAGTGCCCTACATGTACTTTTATATAATAAAAACTGTTCTTTCTGCCTGCAAACTGTAGATTGTCCATAGCAATCAAAAAGTGTCCCTTTATGTCAAAAGTGCTTTTAGAGCAGCTATAAAACAGCGATAATAAATTAGAATCAAAATTGAGCGATAGCCATTTGTGGGGAAATTCGTCATGAAAAAATAAAAATAATGACAGCGACAATTCTGCAAATTTCAGTGATTTTGAGTTGATTACATTATTGAATATTTTTTATTATAATTAAGTTATTATTTGTTATAATTATTTATAATTATTTATTATATTATAATTTATGATTTTGTTTTTCAAACTTTTTCATACCCGGGATGTCTACTAGACTCTTGTTTGGACAGATTTAAGTGGGTTATTCATAAGAATTACAGGCCTACAATGTAAAACGCCAAATTTCCTTGCAAAATAATGGTACCGCTTTCAGCACCAAAAATCTGAAATAATCATACCGCCAGGGAGGTTAAGGGGGTAAATCCTTCCAGGGCTGAAGTGGTTAAATTACAACATGGTTTGTGAAGAAAAAATTGTATAGGCTATAATATTTTTTTCCTATTTGCTGTATTTTTTCCATGAAAGTGGAGTTACTCTTTAAAGTAGAGGGAAAGTCAGCACAACAACTCACCAATTAAATGTTGTTGCTCCTCAGCTCAGATCCACCCTGAATACATTTTGTAATAAATCGCTTGCTAGATAAATAGATTTTAATTTTTTGTAAATCAAATTTCCAGCAGCCATGCAAACCTGCAAAATCAACATGTTTAAAGCTAGTAATAATATAATAACCACACACTTAATGTTTACCTACCCTACATGAGAAATGTACGAGTCGAGGAGTCTTTGTCTACTGACTTGAGTATTAAGTCTAGTGGTCTTATAAGTGTACTCCATTATACTACCACCAAAGAGAGAAAATTAAAAAAACACACAAACACTCAGTGATGTACAAGAGGAATTGATTTCTCGATCTATAATTAGACTTTATAAATAAGTGAATCGATTGGTTTTTATTTTGAGCTGGCCAGAAGGAAGAAGAGAAGGATCAGCTATCATTTCAGGTTGTTATCCAGCACTATATAGTCTGTGTGATGCCAACGGAGGAACTACCAGCTTGGCAGGGGTGTAGTTCTACCCAGCCCCCTGGGGGGGGAATGAGGCATGGCTTACACTGATGAATACTCAGGTCTCCAAGCAATGTTGCTGTACAAGAAGAAGCCTTTCCATACACAGGCCCGGATCACGTAGCACTTACGCCGATGTATCTCGAGATACGCTGCGTAAGGCCCCATACACACGATAGAATTTATCCGCGAATACGGTCCAGCGGACCGTTTCCGCGGATAAATCCTCTCGAGGATTTCAGCAGATTTTAATGCGATGGAGTGTACTCACCATCGCATTGAAATCCGCGCCAAAATCCTCTGGCGATGACGTGTCGCGTCGTCGCCACGATTATGACGCGGCGACGTGCGCGACGCTGTCATATAAGGAATTCCACGCATGCGTTGAATCATTACGACGCATGCAGGGGATCCCTTCGGACGGATGGATCCGGTGAGTCTATACAGACCAGTGGATCCATCCGTTGGGATGGATTCCAGCAGATGGATATGTTCTGCATGGCAGCGAATATTCGATCTGCTGAAATCTATCCCAGGGGAGAAATATCCGCGGAAACAGATCCGCTGGCATGTACACACCATAGGATCTATCCGCTGAAACCCATTTGCTGGGCTTTATCTGCGGATGGATTCTATGGTGTGTACGGGGCCTTAGTGTAAATGTGCGCCGTCGTATCTGTGCGCCGTGCTCACAGAACTAGATACGCCTGAAAATAGGCTTCCTACGACCGACGTAAGTTTCCTACGCCGTCGTATCGTGGGCGCATATTTACGCTGGCCGCAAGGGGCGCTCCCATTGATTTACGATTCGAATATGCAAATTAGTGAGATACGCCGATTCACGAAACGTACTTGCGCCCGGCGCATTAATATACGCGGTTTACGTAGGTCGTACGCCCGACGTAAAGTTATTCCCCATCTATGAGGCGCAACTCATGCAAAGGTATGGACCAGGGAACACCCGTCCTATTTTACGTTGTTTACGTAGTAGTACGTGAAAAGGGATGGGCGTAGGTTACGTTCAAGTCGTAGGCAGTGATTCGACGTCTCTTAGGGAGTATTTCCGACGTGATTCTGAGCATGCGCACTGGGTTGCGTCCACGGGACGGCGCATGCGCCGTTCGTTCGGCCCATCATTTGCATGGGGTCACGCTTCATTTAAATGGATCACGCCCACTTCCACCTACTTTGAATTAGGCCGGCTTACGCCTATGAATTTACGTTATGCCGGCGCAACTTTGGGAGCAAGTGCTTTGTGAACACTGTGCTCGCCGCTCTGCGCTACGTCGGCGTAGCGTATATTCGATACGCTACGCCGGCATAACTATGCGCCGCTGTACCTGAATCCGGGGCATAGTGTGGGCATATTCATTGTGTGTCTTTGCAGCCAATTTGGTGGTGCGATCTTCCTGTGCAGCTTCAAACTTTTTTCGGCTTTTCTATTTTTGCAGCCAATTTCAGATAACACCTACTTTATACCTTAAAAGATATATGCTTTAAAAAAAAAGTATAAATAAATATATATATATATATATATATATATATTTTACAATCCTATCAAAGCAATCCCATACCCACAGTTGATCCAGGTGAAGGTAGAAAGAAAAAAGCAAAGCATGATCCGGATTGCTCCAGCTGGGGAAAAAAATCCTTCCTGATCTCCCGAGAGACAATCGGATATTCCCTGGATAAACTTTTCCTATAAATGTTAGTATATATACGCTAGCATAAATGTATGCTAAAAAATGCGACATACCTTTTGACTTACTTTTTTATATGCTAAAAAATTATTTCTGGAAAATTCCACTTTTCTTCTTCCTTCCCCCAGCCGGTAATAGGTTTGCATTTTTTTTTTAATACGGGGAGAGAATATCTTTGTTTTTAAAGGTAGTAGCTCCCACTTCCTCAGATCTTGCCTAGGCTAGAATACATGTGCTTGGCCTGCCCCCCATCTCAACTGCCACGGACATGTGATGTGTCCCAGGAGGCTGTAGACCCAGTCTTACCTCACCGCAATGCCTTGCCCATGTGCAGTGGGGAGCTGTATATGAGACATCAGGGAATCTCATTGTGTTTTATGTAGATATTTGGTGACCCAACGTGATTGACGTTTTTTACGAATGGCGCATGCGCCGTCTGTGTACATATCCCAGTGTGCATTGCTCCAAAGTACGCCGCAAGGACGTATTGGTTTTGACGTGAACATAAATTACGTCCAGCCCCATTCACGGACGACTTACGCAAACGGCGTAAAATGTTCAAATTTCGACACGGGAACGACGGCCATACTTAACCTAGGGGGCAGCTTTATCTTTACGCCGGCGTACCTCTTACGGAAACGGCGTATCTTTACTGCGATGGGTGCATGTACGTTCGTGAATCTGCATATCTAGTCATTTGCATATTCTACGCCGAACTCAACGGAAGCGCCACCTAGCGGCCAGCGTAAATATTGCACCCTAAGATACGACGGCGCAGGCCGTCGCGTCTTAGATAGGTTAAAGTGTATCTCAGTTTGAGCATACACTTAAACTTACGACGGCGCAGATTCCGAGTTACGTCGGCGTATCTACTGATACGCCGGCGTAACTCTTTCTGAATCTGACTATAAATGTGCACAATGTCTGTCCTAACAAAGGAATGAAGAGCGCAACGTTTAGGTGGTGCATTGTACGTTAATACACTTTTAAACAGATATGCCCCTAAAAATGAGGAGGAAGCATATTCATAGTCTCCTGTCCCCCAATAATTAGTCTGTACCTTGTAACTTTGAAGCGTGTCAGGTGAGAGACTGCAGTAGAGGGTTGACCTATGTAAGACATTTGTGAACTTGATTGCGTGATCTCTAAGCTGACATCTCTGTCCAGGGAGTTAATGGTGACCCTTCATGATGCCTGAACAAAGATGATAACAAAACCACCTGGGGAATGCCCATGGAAAAACCAAGCCTACTTACCGACCAGTTTGACCAGCTGAACAAAGATGACTGTCCTACTGGAGAGAATAGAAGAGAAAGGCATTGCCCGGGGGAGTGCTGTGATCTCTGTAAGAGGTGATAAATACCGTACCTGCAAGTTTTGCACATTACTTAGCATGCATGAATATATCTGATGTTAGGCTCACTTCAATAATGCAATCATTGGGGATGATCATAGCAGCAGAATCACAGACTCATCCTTTATTTTTTCTATTGAATATATGCATGCATATTTTTCTGGTTGGCAGCGTGTCATCTAATTAATGATAGTGTGATACACTGCCTCATTTTCATACATATATTCAGGAGACTAAGGTTTCCAAACCAGTTCCCTATTTACTAGTCATCAGTCTAGCCAAAGATAGACAGCCATCTAAGCCAAAAATTATGGATGAGGAAAAATATACATGCCTGTGAAAACGTCTTTGAGAACCCGGGTCTTGCCCCAGGGAACATGTATCAATGGAAAAAAAGTTTGAAAAACTGACGTTTTTTTCAGGACTCCTGAAAAAACGACCGTTTATAAAACTTTTTTCCCATTGATACATGTTCCCTCGTGCAAGACCCGGGTTCTCAAAGACGTTTTCACAGGCATACTATAGACACCCAGCAGGTACAATATTTAAAGTAATTTTTCATTTTTTTTTATTTTTTATTTAAGTATCATTAAAATCACTGCTCCAGACTCTTTAGGTGCAAACTACAGAGCACACGGCCAGTACACACCAAGTAGCTTTAGGTGCAAACTATAGAGCACACGGCCAGTACACACCAAGTAGCTTTAGGTGCAAACTATAGAGCACACGGCCAGTACACACCAAGTACTGTATTTATTGGCGTATAACACTCACTTTTTTACCCTGAAAATAGAGGGTAAACTGTGCCTGCGTGTTATACACAGAGGGCTGTGGAAAGTTTTTTTCCTGAAACGTCCATCTTAAAGTTAGGGTGCGTGTTATACGCCTGTACGTGTTATACGCCGATAAATACGGTAGCTTTAGGTGCAAACTACAGAGGACACAGGCACATGCCTGCCAGTAAATTAGGAAGAACTGATCTAGCTAAACTATACAGTGTATAAATATATGTACAACACCTGGGATGTATATATATCCTCTACACACTGTAACATTAACTGACTAGCCTGCCTGCCTGCCTTATCTACCTGCAAAAAATTACACTCTCTCTGTCCTCTCTTAACCACCGCAACACACTACACAAGGCTGACCTGCAGGCGGCCTTTTATAGTGTGGGGCGTGTATTAAACCCCCTGAGCCATAATTTGCCAAAGCCACCCTGGCTTTGGCCAATTATGGCTCTCTGTTTTTTGCAAGCTGCGATTTGGCCAAGCATGCGGGTCATAGTGCATGCTTGGCCAATCATCAACCAGCGATGCCGCAGTGAATTATGGTCTGTGAAATGTAACTCGAATTTGGCGCGAACGACCCGTTTTGTTCGTATTTCGACGAACGATCAAACATACGAATACAAAGCTCATCCCTAATCTAAGATAAGAAAGCATGTGGTGGTGAAGTGAGAGATAAGAGCCCGCGCAATGCTCCCTCCTTGTCTGGCCAAGCCACCAAAGAGCAGCACAATTGAGAAGAATGAGCCTAAAATTTCTATCAATTCCTTCAATTTTCTTTTATTTTCTTTCATTGCCTGAAATATCCAAGAAGCCGATTTTCAATGTTTTTTTTCCCTGCGATTGAAGCCTTTGAAATAACTTAATATTCCGTGTTCATGCATAGCTGGGAGTGCACAAGGAGGACACGCAGTATAATTGAATTCCTTACACAGCAAAAGAACAACATGTTTAAATATCCAATACTCTTACGGGTGATGAAAAATGAATCAAACTAGTTTTGTCCTTGCAGTCGTTATTATTATTTTTTTTTTTTTTTACCGGATTGAAAACCTTTTAGCATTTTGTCTCCATTTCATTATCTCCCAAAGCATGAAAAGTAATAGAATTTGCATCAAATCGTGCTGGCGAGAGGGGACTCGGAGACATTGTCAGCTGCCCCTTTTAATCCAATCTTCCCCAACGCGGTTGGCATGGCTGTTGCCAAATTCGAGCTGCGGGAATCTGCTTTATTAAGGAAAAGCATGAATCCCCAATTTAACAAAAAATATTAAAATACAGGATCAAGATTTTTTTTTTAATCTTTCTCTCGCTCTGTTACACCAAATACTTCCTCTTGCTGAGATTACATGAGCAGTCTAGCTGGAGATGTTATTAAATAGTCTCCAAAATTAGCCGAAAACTCTAATTATCTTAGTTTAGTTCAGAAAAAAAGGACACAAAGGGCTCGAAGAAATGAATATTTGAATTTTCATTATTGTGTGTCAGTGGGGTTCTTGGAGATCCTGAATTTTAAGTGATCGGGTGTTGGAGAACAGTGCGGGAATGACAAACATGTCGGCTCCCCTCCCTTTTCCGCCGCGTTGTGTCTGCGGCGTGTTGCGTGCACTTTCCCTCACGTACCGTGTGTCTGACAAGCAGAACTGCAATTAATTATGGAAATCACAAGGATGCTTCTCCTCTCCTTCTTCAGGAATAATATGCAAATTGGAGACGCTGCATCCTGGAGCCAGAAGGTGAATTCGAGTCGGAGGATGAAGGGAGGAATGTTTTTTGAAGTGTCTTTTTTTTTTCTGAGTACCTGGCACAAAGTTTGCCGTCTAAAGGAAAAAAATCTTACTGCTATACTGCTGTATACGCTATATTGTCAAAAGTATTGGGATGCTTACCTTTACTTTAAACACACAGGAATTTTAATGGAATCCCAGTCTGAAGCCTCGTACACACGACCGAGGAACTGGACTGGCGAAACACATCGTTTTCCTTGTCGAGTTCCTTGTTAGGCTGTCGAGGAACTCGACAAGGCAAGTTTCTCCATTCCCGTCAAGGAAATAGAGAACTTGCTCTCTTTTTGGCTCGTCGAGTTTCTCAACAGTTTCCTCGATGAAAATGTACACACGACCGGTTTCCTCGGCAAAAAAATATCTCCCAGCAAGTTTCTTGCTGGTTTTTGCCGAGAAACTTGGTCGTGTGTACGAGGCTTTCGCCCGTAGGGTTCAATATTGAGTTGGCCCACCCTTTGCAGCTATAATAGCTTCAACTCTTCTGGGAAGGCCGTCCACGAGGTTTAGGAGTGTGTCTATGGGAATGTTTGACCATTCTTCCAGAAGCGCATTTTGTAAATAAGTAAATTTTCTCCTTCACTGACGGGCACTTTTAAGGCTGAGGGTTCGCCAATAAGGTGGCACTGATAGGCACTGATATGCAGCACTGATGGGCACTAATAGGCGACACTGATGGGCACTGAAAGGCTTCAACGATGAGTACTTATGGGTGGCACTGATAGGCGGCACTGCTGGGCCCGGATGGGCACTGAAAGGCGGCACTGCTATGCATTGATTTGTGACGCTGATGGGCACTGATATGAGGCACTGAAATGTGGCACTGATAGGCATCCTTGGTGGCACTGGCACTGGTAGGCATTGTAAGTGGGCACTGATTGGCAGTTGCCTGGGCACAGATTTGCATTTCCCTGGTGGTCTAGGGGCAGGGCTGTCTTAATGAGAGGGCACACCTGGGCACTGCATGGGGGGCCCCTGCACTATCCCCAAAGCAACTGGTCCTTGAGCCCATGCTGCCCCAAAATTGGGGCCCCACAATGGCACTGAGAGTGATAGATACGCAGGGGAGGCAGTCTGCCTCCTACCTACTTGATGTCTGTTTACCTGCACTGTCATCATTGAAGGGGCCCCAGAGCATTACTTTGCCCAGGGGCCCATGATGCTATTAAGACGGCCCTGTCTAGGGGGCATACCTGGTGGTCCAATGTGGTGGGAATCCTGGTGGTCCCCGTGGCATTCTGGTGGTCCCGGCGGCATTCTGGTGGTCCTTGGCGGGCATCCAAGGGGGGGATGCACTGATAAACAATCAGCACAGACCCCCCTGTCAGAAGAGCAGCCGATCGGCTCTCCTCTACTCACGTCTGCCGATCAACGGCTCTTCCTGTTTATATCGTGATCAGCCGGGATTGGACACGGTTGATCACGTGGTAAAGAGCCTCTGTCGGAGGTTCTTTACTGACATCGGTGTGGTGGTAGTCGTGTGTTAGACTGACACACGCCCCCCCCCCCCCTCCCCCCGATAGCTGTGGCTGTTATCTTGCTGTAGGACATATGTCATCCAGTCAGAATAAATTTGTTAAATTTGGTAACCACTTCCCCGCCCGGCCTATATCAAAATGGCGGCCGGGCGGGAAGTGGTTAACAAATTTAACTAAACAAATTTATGTAAATAACGAATCGAAACTAAACTAAACGTTCTGCACAAGTCTAATTTTAATCACCCTTGCCAGTGTTAAGTGGTTTGTCTCATCCATGTAAACTGCTACTGGAGAGTGTGAGCTTGCAAAAAAAACAACAGACTTGATGACTGGATCACCAGATGAAAATGGAGGAAGGAAAGCTTAAAAAATAATGCAGCCATCACAGCTAAGAATTGGTAAGCCGCAATATAACAAATGTTTGCTTTTGGGATTAATAAGACTCTATTTTTGGGTAGATATCCAACCCATACTAAAAACATGAAAAAAAAAAAAAAGAGGAAGCTGATTGGTTGCAGGGAGCAGTACAGACGGTGCTTCTTGCAGACCTTTTCCGCCCTGCTAGTTTTGCTCTTTTCAGCAGCTCAAGTCGGCAAGATTATCCTTGTAGAGATCGGCTGTCAGAGATAAGGTCAGCATTTCAAAGGAATATTTTCTTTACTTCTGTGACTTGAAGCTCGGATATCGATAAAACACAAACAGGGTGAAATTTACACAACTTTTAAGTGCGATTAGTATCAATCAAATTTTTTTTCCCGGGTTCCCGCCGCGGAATCCTTACAGCCAAGCCGTGTCAGGCAATCAAATATACATCTCGCCTGCTGAGTGTTTGTGTTCGATGCTCTCTGACGGTGAAGAGTAATTGAATGGATGTTGCATTACAAATGCCCGTTTCTTACCATTTGCTTTACAGGTTAACAATATTCCTTTCCCCTGATCTGATGGGAGCAGAAAAGTAAGTACCGTATATACTCGAGTATAAGCCGACCCGAGTATAAGCCGCGGTACCTAATTTTACCACAAAAAAACTGGGTAAAACGTATTGACTCGAGTATAAGCCGAGGGTGAGAATGCAGCAGCTACTGTAAGCGGAAAAGAGGGTCAACAATGCCAATTTTCACGCCTCACTGTGCCCATTGCAAACTCACTGTGCCCGTCCTCACTGTGCCCATCCTCACTGTGCCCATCGTCACTGTGCCAATCCTCACTGTTCCCATCCTCACTGTGCCCATCGTCACTGTGCCCATCGTCACAGTGCCCATCGTCACTGTGCCCATTGTCACTGTGCCCATTGTCACTCTGCCTGTTGTCAGTGTACCTGAAATTGACAGGTTCCCAGAAAGCAGCGCACCCCATTCACTAGCTGAAGACGGACCGCGGCTATGGAAGAGGCAGATTACGGACTTCCGCATAGCAACAGGTATTTCGGGTGAGTATATAAAAAAAGAAAATCTATTTTTTTTTTTTTTTGGGCATTTTTTTTTTCCTGGGTGGAACTCCACCTTAAGGGGGGTAAACCTTCTGGAGCTGGAGTGGTTAAAGGGTCGTCAGGCACCGGCTCCAAGGGGTTAAATACAATTGTCCCTAAAGTTTAGCTTTTATTTATAATCGTGTGGCAGTTCTTGTCTCATGGCTCTGCCAGAGTTAATCGTCACGCTGGGTACCAGATTGACTGTCAAAAACTCAGTGATGGGCATGGAATGGAGGGGGGGGGGGGTGAAATTCAGCACCCCTAGTATCCCTACTACATGTATCAGATATGCTAATGTCTGACAACTAATTAAACTGTCATAAAGGCAGACAGGCATTGCAATAAATCAAATAAATAAATTCTATTAGTTGGACTCAAAATGCATTGTTACTTGCAAGATGTACTATTGAAAGCTCAATACATGTTTCAAGGTCTGAGATAAAAAAGAAAAAGAAAAAACATGATTCATGAAGGTATTGTGTTATACAATGTATCATCAGACACAGAGAATCAAAGGGCGCAAATATTAATTTATCCATATACTGGAGACTGTTAGTCCTTGTTCCCAGGATCATTGTATTGATGCTGTGTATATTATATATATATATATATATATATATATATATATATATATATATATATATATATATAATATTATATATAAATAAATACATTTTATTTATTTTTTTTATATATATTTTATATATATATATAATTATTATATTATAGTGTATATATATATATATATATATATATATATATATATATATATATATATATATATATATATATATTTTTTTTTTTTTTTATTTATTTATAAATATATATATATATATATATATATATATATATATATATATATATATATATATATATATATATATATATATATATATATATATATATATATATATATATATATATATATATAGTCATCTCTCGCCTCGATTACTGCAACTTCCTCCTCATTGGCTTACCTCTGCATACTCTATCCCCCCTTCAGTCCATCATGAATGCTGCTGCCAGACTCATCCACCTTACCAACCGCTCTGTCTCTGCTACTCCCCTCTGTCAATCCCTCCACTGGCTTCCGCTCACCCAACGAATCAAATTCAAACTACTAACAATTACCTACAAAGCCATCCACAACGACCTATAGCCGGATTCAGGTAGAGCGGCGTATCTTAGATCGGCGTAGCGCATCTCATTTGCTCTACGCCGACGTAACATAGAGAGGCAAGTACAGCATTCTCAAAGCACTTGCTCCGTAAGTTACGTCGGCGTAGCGTAAATGGGCCGGTGTAAGCCCGCCTAATTCAAATTAGGAAGGTAGTGGGCGTGTTGTATTAAAATTAGCCGTGACCCCATGTAAATGAATTCCCGAACGAACGGCGCATACGCGTGCATGCTCAGGATCACGTAGAATTTACGCCCTAAGATACGACGGCTCAATGGCAACGACGTGAACGTAACCTACGCCCAGCCCCATTCACGTACGACTTACGCAAACGACGTACAATCCGACGGCAGTTCCGACGTCCATACCCTACACGACTTAGACCAGCAATTTGTTTTTTTATATTTACGCCGGACGTACGCCTTACGTAAACGGCGTAGCTTACTGCGACGGGCGCAAGTACGTTCGTGAATCGGCGTATCTAGGTAATTTACATATTTGACGCGAAAATCAATGGAAGCGCCCCTAGCGGCCAGCGTAAATATGCACCCAAGATACGACGGCGTAGGAGACTTACATCGGTCGTAGGAAGCCAAAATTCAGGCGTATCTTCTACTGTGAATACAGCGCATAGATACGACAGCGCATCCGTGGACTCCAGGACTTTTCCAGAGCCTCTCCAAGCCTATGGAACTCCTTACCCCAATCTATCCATCTATCTCCTTCTCTATTAGCTTTTAGAGGATCCCTGAAAATCCCTGAAAACCCTCCTCTTCAGAGAAGCCTACCCTACCCATACCTAACTGTATTTTCATTTGAGTCCATCTGATCATCCCCCACAGCTAACTACCCTTTGTTCCACTTGACCCTCCCTTCCAGATTGTAAGCTCTAATTCAAATCTGCGATTAGGGGGCGTGATTCATTTAAATGAAGCGTGTCCCCACGCCGAATGAACTGCTTATGCGTCGTCCCGAAATTTCCCGCCGTGCATTGCGCTAAATGACGTCGCCATGCATTGCGCTAACTTAGACGTGAGTTACGTCCATCCCTATTCACGGACGACTTACGCAAAAATATAAAAATTTCAAATTTCGACGTGGGAACGACGGCCATACTTAACATGGCAAGTCTATCTATACGCCGCAAAATACCAACTTTAACTATACGCCGGAAAAAGCCGACTACAGACGACGTTAGAAAATGCGACGGCCGCGCGTACGTTCGTGGATCGCCGTAAATCGCTATATTGCATACCCGACGCGGAAAACGACACGAACTCCACCCAGGCGCCAAAGTATTGCACCTACGATCTGAAAGCGTACGAAGCCGTACACCTGTCGGATCGAACCCAGAAGCCATTGTATCTTGGTTTGAGGATTCAAACTAAAGATACGACGCGGGTAATTTGAAAGTACGCCGGCGTATCAGTAGATACGCCAGTTTACTTGCTCTGTGGATCTGCCCCATGGAAATTATCTTCACTTCTATACTGGGATGTACTGTTTTTTTTTTCCAGTTCAGGCCCCAAGCTTTGTTTCCTGAATTGCCTAGAAAAGAGGGAGGTGGAGACACGCCCACAGCGCTGGTGTCTATGAGCCCTGCAATACTTACATCTGAGCAACCCCCCAGCATGGAGATGAGCAGGTTTGCCAACTTACAAAGTGCTGGCATGATGGGGGGGTTGCTTTTGATGGAAACGACTTTACCATGGTAAGTGTGTCCGGAGCTGGGCTTTAGGCGGGGAGTAATAGAAGAACGCTGCGGTTTGTAGAGGAAACTGTTTGTAAAGTGTAATTATTGAATCCAGAGTTCCCGCTACAATGAGTATAACATCTCTCCACCAGAACTGTAAATAAACAGCCATCTCGAGTCAGCGTGTGCGCCGACAGCTCACGGGTCAGATTCTCGGAAATCTCTCTTACACGACATGTTTGAGAACACGTTCGTGGGAACATCAAAAGGTAAACGATGGACCCAGCTGTGCCTGAGAATTTATGTATTTTACAGCCTTGCCTGGAGTTTTCTATTCCCCGCGCCAAACACGAGATGAGAAAATGGCAATCACTCTGTTAGCAGTTTATATCAGGTGCCGAGCAGATTTGGGGGACGATGCTAAATGGACTCCACATTCTAAACACGCACTTAGGCTACTCGTGGACTCGTGACCGCCACTATAAAGAGAACCAGTCCCCAACAGGCATTTGCAATAGTCTGAATCTCTACTATTGATTTAAAATTGAAGTAAAAATTAGACATGTGTGTGACGAAAAAAAAAATTTGTTTCGTTTAACCACTTAAGGACAGAAGGTATTTTTCAGATTCGGCGTTTACAAGACTAAAACAGTTTTTTTTGATAGAAAATTACTTAAAACCCCCAAACATTATACATATTTTTTTCTAACACCCTAGAGCAGTGGTCTCAAAGTACCGGCCCGCGGGCCATTTGCGGCCCGCGGACCAGTTATAAATGGCCCGCAGGCAGGGTGGAAGTGGGGGGAGCAAAGAGTAAAAAAAAAAAAAAAAAAAACATTTTTTTTTTTTGTGAGCTGGTGCTATCTGGTGGTGATCCGTTGGTATTACAAGTTATTACCACCAGATGTGAGCTGGCGCCATCTGGTGGTGGCGATTGGTATTACAAGTTAAGCATTACAAGTTAAACAGCAATTCTAATGTCATTTTACACTATTTTCACTGCCATCTTATTCTCTCTAATTAAAACCCCCAAACATTATATATATTTTTTATCCTAACACCCTAGAGAATAAAATTGCGATCGTTGCAATACTTTCTGTTACGCCGTATTTGCGCAGCGGTCTTACAAGCGCACTTTTTTGGGAAAAAATTACACTTTTTTTTTATTAAAAAATAAGACAACAGTAAAGTTATCCCCATTTTTTTTAATATTATGAAAGATAATGTTACGCCGAGTAAATTCATACCCAACATGTCACGCTTCAAAATTGCGTCCGCTTGTGGAATGCCGACAAACTTTTTTACCCTTTAAAATCTTCATAGGTGACGTTTAAAAAAATCTACAGGTTGCATGTTTTAAGTTACAGAGGAGGTCTAGGGCTAGAATTATTGCTCTCGCTCTACCAATCGCAGCAATACCTCACATGTGTGGTTTGAACACCGTTTACATATGCGGGCGCTGCTCGCGTATGTGTTCGCTTCTGGGCGCAAGCCCGTCGGGACGGGGTGAGTTTTCTGGCTCCTAACTTTTTTAGCTGGCTCCTAGATTCCAAGCAAATTTGTCAAACCCTGCCTTACACCAGTGCTGGTGGTAATAATGCGCTCGCTGACACCAGTGCTGGGGGTTAATAATGTGTTCGCTGACACCAGTACTGTTGTTTTTGAAGTTTGAAAGTTTGCATGCGGCCCCCCATGGCATATGAAAACTTGTCTTGTGGCCCTCAGGTAATTTGAGTTTGAGACCCCTGCCCTAGAGAATAAAATGGCGGTCATTGCAATACTTTTTGTCACACCGTATTTGCGCAGCGGTCTTACAAGCGCACTTTTTTTGGAAAAAATTCAGTTTTTTAAATTAAAAAATAAGACAACAATAAATTTGGCCCAATTTTTTTATATATTGTAAAAGATAATGGTACGCCGAGTAAAAGGATACACAACATGTCAGGCTTAAAAATTGCGCCCGCTCGTGGCATGGCGTCAAACTTTTACCCTTAAAAATCTCGATAGGCGACGTTTAAAAAATTCTACAGGTTGCATTTTTTGAGCTACAGAGTAGGTCTAGGGCTAAAATTATTGCTCTCGCTCTAACGATTGCGGCGATACCTCACTTGTGTGGTTTAAACACCGTTTTCATATGCGGGCGATACTCGCGTATGCGTTCGCTTCTGCGCGCAAGCTCGTGGGGACGGGGCGCTTTTAAAAAAAAAAGTGTTTTCTTATTTATTTTTATTGATTTTATAGATTTTTACACTGAAAAAAAAATGTATCACTTTTATTCCTATTACAAGGAATGTAAACATCCCTTGTAATAGAAAAAAGCATGACAGGTCCTCTTAAATATGAGATCTGGGGTCAAAAAGATCTCACATCTCATATTTAAACTTAAATGCAAAAAAAAAAAAAAAAAAAATGAAAATGTTGTCATTTAAAAAATGACAACAAAAAAAGTCTCTTTAAGACGCTGGGCGGGACTGACGTTTTGACGTCACTTCCGCCCAGCAATGCTATGAGGACGGGTGGGGGCCATCTTGCCCTCACTCGCATCCCCACACAGCAGGCAACAGGACCCGATCTCCTCCCCTGCTACCGACGGCTCTGGTAAGCGGCGGAGGGCGCGGGAGAGTGGCGGGAGGGGAGGCCCCTCTCCCGCCGCCGATAACGGCGATCTCGCGGTGAATCCACCGCGGAGACCGCCGTTATCATTTACAGGACCGCTCACTGAAGAGATGGATATCTCGGTTGTGGCAGCAGCTGCTGCCGTTACCGTGATATCCATCTCTAAAGTACCGACGGTGGTTAATTCCTTAACCACTTCAGCCCCGGACCATTTGGCTGCCAAATGACCGGGCCACTTTTTGCGAGTCAGCACTGCATCGCTTTAACTGACAATTTGCGTGGTCGTGCGAGGTCGTGCGACGTGGCACCCAAAAAAAATTGACATCCTTTTTTTCTTACAAATAGAGATTTCTTTTGGTGGTATTTGATCACTTCTGTGGTTTTTATTTTTTGCGCTATAAACAAAAAAAGAGTGTAGATTTTGAAAAAAAAAGCTATATTTTTTACTTTTTGCTAAAATAAATATCCCCCAAAAAATATATAAAAAAAATAGTTTTTCACAATTTATGCCAATGGCATTTTTATTTCAATTTTTTTTTTTTACTAGTAATGGCGGTGATCAGCGATTTTTATCATGACTGCGACATTATGGCGGACACATCGGACACTTTTGACGCCATTTTGGGACCATTGCTATAAAAAAGCACTGCTTACTGTGTAAATGACACTGCAGGGAAGGGGTTAACCACTAGGGGGCTAGGAAGGGGTTAAGTGTGTCCTAAGGAGTGATTCTAACTGTGTGGGGTGTGGCTTACTGTGACACGACACTGATCGCTGCTCCCAATGACAGGGAGCAGACGATCAGTGTCCTGTCACTAGGCAGAACAGGGAGATGCCTTGTTCACACTGGCCTCTCCCCATTCTGCTACTCTGTGACCCGATCGCGCGACACCAGCGGAACATCGAGTCTGCGGGCACGATCACGGAGCACGCAGCAGGGGCGCGCGCGCCAGCACAACGCGACATTCAAAGTAACGCAAATATCCGTTACTTTGCACAGCCATGCCATTCTGCTGTCGTAAAAGTACAGGAGGCGGTCGACAAGTAGTTAATCTAGTCATTTTGTTTCCTTAAATTCAGATGATTCGTTCAATTTGGGATTTATATTTGGAAGTCACATTCGAAATTTGTCTTTTTTCAAATTTTCTTTGAATTTACCGATTCTGCTGACTTCCACCATCCAATCATGTACAAGCATTATTTTCCTTGCACATGATTGGGTATTCTTTGCAGTGAAGCCTTTCCAAATTTACTAAGCTCTGGAGCAAAGAGCACAGTTTATTTGCCTTTAGTAAATTAACCCCATGTGTACTTCGCAAAGTGCAGTTGCTGCAGAGCTTAGTAAATGAAGCAAGGCTTCACTTTGCAAAGAATACCCAATCTTGTGCAAGGAAAATAAAAAAAGAACAGCATTTTTGCTTGCACATGATTGGATGATGGAAGTCAGCAGAGCTTCTGCTCATTTACTAAGCTCTGGAGCAACTGCTCTTGCAGAGTACAATTGCACTTTGCAAAGTGCAGAGTCTTCGAGGGTGATAACAGTTGGTGTGATTTTTCGCAAATGCAAGAAACACAAGATAACTGTCAATCCCCCCCTCCCCCCCGATCTCAGGCAAGATCTCACCTCGTGGAGTTTTAATGATCATGAGAACGGTGAGGAATCAGCCCAGATTTACACGGGAGAATCTTGTCAATGATCTCAAGGCAGCTGGGACCATCGTCACCAAGAAAACAATTGGTAACACACTGCGCTGTAAAGGACTGAAATCCTGCAGCACCCGCAAGGTCCCCCTGCTCAAGAAAGCACATGTACAGGCTAGGGTGCCCACGTGTCCCGGATTGCCCGGGACTGTCCCACAATTGACATGTCTGTCCTGGGTCCCGAACACCTTCATTCCGGGACAATACAGTGTCCCAGAATGACATAGAGGACACAGCATCCACCTACTAACTAATAACTACATTTCCAGAACTGGTTGCTAGGGCCAGCGCTGCCTGGCGTCTTGCAACCAGTGTCAATTTACTCTCAAACAGTGAGGCTGGGAGCCAGGCCTGTGCCCAGTGCACCACTGCTGTCCCCACCCACCTCGGCACCTCCTCCTTCTCCGGCACCCAGCGGCAAGCAGCAGGGACTGGTGTGATCTTCACTCTCCAGATATTGGCGCCACTCCTTTCCTTCTACACACGTGGCTCATGCAGAGGGAGTGACAGCAGCACTGCATCTGGTGGCAGGCTATGGGTGGCAAGCTCCACTGCATCTGGTGGCAGGCTATGGGTGGCAAGCGCCACTGCATCTGGTGGCAGGCTATGGGTGGCAAGCGCCACTGCATCTGGTGGCAGGCTATGGGTGGCAAGCGTCACTGCATCTGGTGGCAGGCTATGGGTGGCAAGCGGCACATTCACCTGACAAATAACTCGCCAAAATCCCCATCAACCCCTGAGACTACATTACCCCCTGCCCCCCTCATCTTTTTTAGGGGGAAGGTGAGAGAGGGGGTGTGTCCCTAAATGGCAGTTTGGAATTGTGGTCACCCTAATGCGTCACAAAGGAGTAAATGGGTCCAGGTTTAGGTTTACTCAATACCCATTGCCCCCAACAATCCAAAATGCGATGCCAGTGTATTAGGGACCTACTTAGAGGTGAATGCACGAAACATTTGCCAAAACAGGGTAAAAAGAAAGAACCCGCTTATCACTCGTAACACTGTTTATAGATAGCTGAACTCCACCCAATACTGAAACACTTCGAATCTTGTATTTGTTTGCATTAAAACTTGGCTGGTGAGCAGCGGCGAAGGGAAGAAGTCGCATTACAATAGAGAGAGCTGCTGGGAGTTTTCACCTCTGCTAGACAACAGCCTGCTGCTCAGTAGGAAGGCAGAATTACACTGAGTACAGTGCTGTGAAATGCAATTGCAAATAGTTTATTTTTAATGTTAATATCCTTTTTTTAAAACAACAACAGCAGAATGTTTAGTGTTTTCTCAGCTAATTTCCCGATTCCAGATTGTGTTTGAATACATACATCCTTTAAGCAATGCTAACTGCAGCGGATTTAAAGAGACAGAGAACTGAAAGTCTTTATCTCCGTTTGGATAATACAAAATCCACACTATTGGTTTTGGGGATGGTCAAGTGGATGCCGAAGTTTGAGACCACCCGGCGATTTTCCTTCCTACTGTCCCTTAATTTGATGGATTATGCAAATTGAGTGTTGGAGAAATAAGATAACATTTCCCTTTATTTTCTGTTAATAAAAAGAGGGGGGTAATGACGCTTGCTAATAAACAAATTAAATATTAATATTAAATAATATATTACCACGTATATATAAGTAGGTCTAACAATCCCTGTGAGTCAGAAAAAATGTGCTTCACTCCAAATTCAATAACGCCCACCAAACATCAACCAGATAATGAGGGGGGGTGACAAGAGTGATTTTAGTGAAAATAAGAATAACATAGGTGGTATGTAAAATACCACCCAAAATTATGCAATAACGCACTAAATAAGATAATAATAAAAATGATGAATAAAAATGATGAATAAATAATGGTGACAAATGAAATCTGTGTGTGGAACCGCAAGGTCCACTGCAACAAACAATGATTTAAGGTGAAAATATTAAATGCAAATAAAAACATGCATAATAGAAAAAATGTTATATTAACAACGTGAGTCTCTGTGCACAATTGTGCAAATGAAATGATTGATTAACCACTTAAGACCCGGACCAAAATGCAGCTAAAGGACCTTGCCCCTTTTTGTGATTCGGCACTGCATCGCTTTAACTGACAATTGCGCGGTCGTGCGACGTGGCTCCCAAACAGAATTGGCGTCCTTTTTTTCCCACAAATAGAGCTTTCTTTTGGTGGTATTTGATCACCTCTGCGGTTTTTATTTTTTGCGCTATAAACAAAAAAAAGTATTTTTTACTTTTTGCTAAAATAAATATCCCCAAAAAATACATAAAAATATTTTTTTTCCTCAGTTTAGGCCGATATGTATTCTTCTACTTATTATTGGTAAAAAACGCAATAAGCGCATATTGATTGGTTTGCACAAAAGTTATAGCGTCTACAAAGTAGGGCACAGTTTTATGGCATTTTTATTATTATTATTATTTTTTACTAGTAATGGTAATTTTGGGATCGCTGTATTTTGGGATCGCTGTATAAATTACAATGGTCCCAAAATAGTGTCAAAAGTGTCCGATGTGTCCGCCGCCATATCGCAGTCATGATAAAAATCACTGATCACCGCCATTATTAGTAAAAAAATATATACACTGATTACTGTGTAAATGAGACTGGCAGGGAAGGGATTAAACACTAGGGGGCGATGAAGGGGTTAAGTGTATCCTAGGGAGTTATTCTAACTGTTGGGGGGCTATGATTATATGGCGTGTACAGCCACGTAACGCGTGAGGGAGGAGAGGCGGTGGTGACGTCATCTCCGCTCACGGCCGGGAGCGGAGAAGATACTGTTTGTGCATGTTGTGTCATCCTTAAATGTGAGTGCATCTACGTTTTCTATTAAAAGTTGATCATATGTTTTTACACTATAGAGCATGTTCCTTCCTTTATGTATTCTGCTGGGAGCCATCTGCCCATGAGAAAGGGTTTTTAGTCGCTGCCGTTGTGGACTTAAAGGGACCTGCCCGTGGTTAAGAGTGCATTGCTATACAGGATCTGCTGCCAGTGTGATTATTAAGAGGCTTAATTACAAGCCAGCCAAGGTGAGAGACTGGGGGAAACAGGGTCACCTGGAGTGGAGCACCTTACACCATAGAAATTATTGTGGACATTGAACTAGTCTTCATGACATTGGATTTTTGTTTCATTGTATTTTGCACAGAGACTCACATTTGCACATCATTGCATGAAGATTCATATTTGTTTTGTTTTTGCAATTATTATTATTCATTTTTAAAAATTTTTTTATTTTTGGAGTACTTTGCACATTAGTACGTTTGTTATTTGCACCTAGTTTGCATTGCTGCTTATTGTGTGTCTGTTCACTGGATTTATATGCACATGGTTTATTGTTTACGCTTAGCACTTTCGCTATTCATTTATTTATTGTTTTATCAGCAAGCGCTCCAACACCCCTCATTTTACAACTCATGATTGTGGTTCCTCGCAGAATGTCACAAACTACGGTGAACGAGAGTGAACCACAACTGCGGTTTAAGGAAAGAATTCAATGCACCTCTCTATACTATGTGAAATATCAGTATTGGACCCCAGTCGTCACTCCAATCAAAGAACAGAAGTTTGGGGGTTCTCTACATCATATCACTTTACATAAAGGAATGCATTGGGCTACCAAGGGAGTAGGTATAAAATACCTTCTATCCTTAGCATGAAAAAGTTAGAGTGAACATGTTCAGCATTTTAGGGCGAAAGCCCGTATACAAATAACAATGAATGTCAAGCACGTAGCATTTGAAAATACTGTATGCAATTAGCATTAACTTGTGAGAGGCAATTTCAATTTAAATGCCTTAAAAATGTATGTCCCTTTAAGATAGTCCACAAAACTGTGACATGAAGGCACCATTAGTCATCCCAAGCAGCATCATAGTAATTACTAAAGCCAGATTCAAATACAGTACTTAAAGGAACACTAAAGGCAAACTTTTTTTTTTTTTAAATAACAAACATGGTATACTTACCTCCACTTTGCAGCTCGTTTTGCACAGAGTGTCCCCTAACCCTGTCTTCTGGGGTCCCTCAGCGGCTGTCTCGGCTCCTCCTCGCAAAAGCTTTCCACCTGGTGGAAAGCTTTTGCAAGCTCGCTCCCGTGATACAGCAGCGGGCATAGCCGCCGACTGTATCACTCGACCAGCCAATGGCTGCGCTGCTATCAATCCGTCCAACCTAGCCAATCAACGGCCAGGCTGGGAACCGAAGAGGATCAAGTGGACGTGCAGGACTTTCGATGGATCAGGTAAGTAAAACGGGGGTTCGGGGGGGGGGGGGCGTTACCGTCGAATGTTTTTTCACCTTAATGCATAGAATGCATTAAGGTGAAAAAACATTTACCTTTACAACCCCTTTAATAAAGCTATATATGAACCGGGTATTTGTACAGTAACAAATGTGAAGTGGTAATGGTACTTATCCGTTTTGCAGGGATGAGAGTTTTCCAGTAAGCACGTATCGCAGCAGCCTTGGGTTTCGTTTGTTGAGGGTCTCCTGGTGGGGGATATCTTGGGGTGTCCGCAGCAACTTGTAGCAAGGTTGACAGCGTAGATCCAGGTGTGGATGGTTCCCAGTTTAGGAAAAGACAGTAGCTGTAGTTTAAAAGTAGCCAAGCCGGCTACGGCCGACAATAATAGGACCCCATTTGAATGGGGCTAGAAGCCTTTATAGGCAGCTGAGAGGTGCATGGAGCAAACAGCGGTGATCCGCGGCGCACTTCCACGTTCCAGGCTGATAATTCTCTTGGAAAATCAACATGATTTATTCCTTTAAAAAAATCTGCAGTTAGCCAAGAGCACTGCTTTATATTCATGTACTATTTACAAAGTTGTTGTGCAGGATAGACAACGGAATCCAAAAAGAGCATTTAGAGAAATACTTAATTTTTTAAAGTAAAACTGTAGGAGGGAAAACAGATTGTCATTACTTGGTACTTAAGCAACCTATCACCATGTCTGAGTGTTGTCATTTGGGAGCTTGCCAATCCCAATGCAGGCAGGGGGCTATAGGCTGAGGATCTCATATAAAATGGGGCTATGGGCAAAATAAAAAAAATGCATATATACAGTATCTCACAAAAGTGAGTACATCCCTCACATTTTAGTAAATATTTTATTCAATCCTTTCATGTGACAACACTGAAGAAACAACAATACTGCTACAATGTTGTGTAGTGAGTGTACAGCTTGTATAACAGTGTAAATTTGCTGTCCCCTTAAAATAACTCAACACACAGCCATTAATGTCTAAACCATTGGCAACAAAAGTGAGCACACCCCTAAGTAAAAATTTCCAAATTGGGCCCAATTAGCCATTTTCCCTCCCCGGTGTCATGTGACTCCTTAGTGTTACAAGGTCTCAGGTATGAATGGGGAACAGGTGTGTTAAATTTGGTGTTAACACTCTTACTAAAGGAGCTGAGGGTAAAGGTGATGGACTGGCCAAACATGTCTCCAGACCTAAACCCTATTGAGAATCTGTGGGGCATCCTCAAATGGAAGGTGGAGGAGCGCAAGGTCTCTAACATCCACCAGCTTCATGATGACGTCATGGAGGAGTGGAAGAGGACTCCAGTGGCAACCTGTGAAGCTCTGGTGAACTCCATGCTCAAGAGGGTTAAGGCAGTGCTGGAAAATAATCGTGGCCACACAAAATATTGACACTTTGGGCCAGGGATGGACTGGCCATTGAGACTACAGGGAGTTTCCCTTCCTGCAGCGCTCACCTCCTCTCTCTTCCCGCATCGCTCACCTGGGGGGAACAGAGAAGCAAGGGGAGGACCAGAGGAGCAATAGAGGAGCATGGGGGAGGGAACAGACAGCTGACTCAACAGCTATGGCTTGGGAGTTTCTCACTTCTGCCTAATCTTGTCCCATAAGGGGGGGCACTGAACTGATTCTTTGCCCCGGGCGAAATAATGTCTAGCTTCCCCACTGGTACTGCCTATAAGAGTACCAGTACCAGCCGTTCTACTCTAATAAAGTAGAATGGCTAGTGGCTAGTGAAGGGGGAGAGGGAGCTTGGGTGGCCGGGGGAGTGCGGGAGTTGTCTGGCTGTCATAGGAGAGACCTGTCAAAGTGGGCCAGTCTGGATGAAGTCCAGGGACAAATATTTGTCCCAGTCCAGCCCTGCTTTGGGCCCAGTTTGGACATTTTCACTTATGGGTGTACTCACTTTTGTTGCCAGCAGTTTAGACATTAATGGCTGTGTGTTGAGTTATTTTGAGGGGACAGCAAATTTACCCTGTTATACAAGATGTACACTCACTACTTTACATTGTAGAAAAGTGTAATTTCTTCACATGAAAAGATATATTCAAATATTTACAAAAATGTAACTTTTGTGAGATACTGTATACAGGGGGTCCCCGGGTTACGAACCCGTTAGGGATTTTCCATCTATTCGTATGTCTGCCGCGCATACGCAGACCGGCAATTACGGACATTAGCGATGTTTTCCGATGTTCCGTCGAATGCCTTTCTGTAGATGCGCGGCCAATTACGGACATTTACCGAGGCTCTCCGTCTGGCCGCGCACGCGCAGAACAGCAGGCGGTCTGCGGAAAATGGCAGAGGGTCCCCGCAGCGCCCGGTTCGTAAGTAGGAGAAGTTCGTAACTTGAGCGTTCGTAAGTCAGGGACCCCCTGTGTTTATAAAATTATATATATATATATATATATATATATATATATATATATACATATATATATATATATATATATATATAAAATTATATTATTATATTATTTGTTTACCCTGTGTGTATCACTACTCACCTAATGCACATCTATTGGAAACAGTGTTTAGGACGCTTTACTGCAATTGGTGTATATGTACCGTATTTATCGGCGTATACCGCACACTTTTTTCCCCTTAAAATAAGGGGAAAATCGGGGGTGCACCATATACGCCGATACCCGCTTCCCGCGCTCAGTTTGAAGCCGTCGCCGACATATACCGAGCGCAGTACACTCAGGTACATTCGGCCAGGCTCGGCTTCGCTTGTGGTCACGCTCTGTGACGTTTATGCGTGAGAAGCCGAGCGTGGCCGAGCGTGCCCGAGTGTACTGCGCTCGGTATATGTCGGCGGAGGCTTCAAACTGAGCGCTGGAAGCGGGGATTCGACTTGGAGACAGTGCGGGAGAAGCCGGGAGGGCATCACCGAGGCCGCGGACGGACGCCGGACCGGACATGGACGCCGGGCAAGACACCAAAACTGTAAGTATTAAAATGTTTTTTTACAGGAATTTCGGGTGTACATTAGGGGTGCGCGCTATATATCCCGGAGCGCGCAATACCCCGATAAATACTGTATATGTCATTATAATACATATATATATATATATATATATATATATATATATATATATATATATATATATATATATATATATAATTTTTTTTATATTTTTTTTATATTTTTTTTGGCCTTCTTCTATAATGACTGGCATGTTACAAGCAGTGACAAGAGGTATGAAATGCTATATAGAACAGAGAATACAAGGCCTACAGAAAAGATAATGCAAGTCGTCACACTAATGTCCCTGTCACTTAATGGAAATGACAGCATTCATCTTCTATTCCCCAGTCAGTGGGGATTTACCGCTCCTTCTCCACAGGGCTATTGATATTATTACAGCTCATAGCTCTCAGGGTCCTGGAGAGGCACAGGAAAATGTAGCCACCGGGGCTTCTTTTTCTTGCAGACGTTAAACTGTGACACAGGCAGAAGTTATGGTGCAGCAATATCCGTATGTTGCTATCTAGACTCCGAGGTCGGCGGGATTTGCAGATACAATCTGATGCTGTGTTTGAAATGTCTGCTACACTAAACTTCAATAAAGCCACCATGGAGACGGAGGTAGGTGAGATACGGATACTATATAATCCTCTTTATTTTTCCATTTTTATTTTCCCAGGATCCACCTCCCTCCTCGTATAACTGTCTGATGGAATGGAAATAAGAAGAAACTGCTGCATTCTAATGGATCACTTAGTTTGTACTGTGTGTGTGTGTCTTATCATATCTCTAGAGCGTAGATGTGTTATGGGAGGACAGGAAGAGATGGTGATGTAATATGGCACCCGCCATATGTAATGTGTTATCGGATGGAGATGGAGGACCAAGGAAGACACCCACACAGGCTCATGTGCCCTAGGATTTGTTGACAGGTGACAGGTATTTCCTAAGACCTCCAGGGAATACAACGCACAAGCCAAATGGTGACGTGTTTCATGGAAGCACAGCAATGTTTGCAATCTATCTTCAGTGTCTTTCTTTAGAGAAATTCCCCCTCCAACTGTATCTCATTTGGGCAGCATCGAACAAAAAGTCGTTTCAAGAAAAAGTCTTAAAGGGGGAACAGAGTAAAAGTCCTTAGCAACAAAATAGTACTTAAAATGTTAATGGATGCGAACCCTGAACTAAAAAAGATTGCTCTACCCAGGGGCGGACTGACCATTCGGGCACTTGGGCACTACCCAAGGGCCCCATGCCACTAGGGGGCCCTATCAGGGTTGCCAGCCTCAAACCAGGGACAGTATATAAATATCTTTGTTTTTTATCTGTGTATGTGTTTTCTGTGTTTATGTATGCTGTGTGTGTATACGGCGAGTCGGCGCTATACGGCGCCTGCGCACCGACGTTCGACTTCTTTCGGAAACTCGTGACGCTCCGTATGCGACGGGGGTAGTGTTCGTCATCACGTCAATCACTTGCCTGCTGGATAGGAACACCCAGTCCCGCAGGATTCACCACCCGAAAGCCGGGGGGGGGGGGGGAAATAGCGATTCTACGGTATGTACGACAACAACAAAAAAAAAAGATCAGCATACGATCAATCCCTGAAGTGAGCTCAATGTAATATTACATTTTTTTTTAGGGTGAACCCCCGCTTTAAATGTAAACATATTGCTACACTAATGCCGCGTACACACGATCAGTCCATCCGATGAGAACGGACCGATGGACCGTTTTCATTGGTTAACCGATGAAGCTGACTGATGGTCCGTCGCGCCTACACACCATTGGTTAAAAAAGCGATCGTGTCAGAACGCCGTGACGTAAAACACGACGACGTGCTGAAAAAAACGAAGTTCAATGCTTCCAAGCATGCGTCGACTTGATTCTGAGCATGCGTGGATTTTTAACCGATGGTTGTGCCTACTAACGATTGTTTTTTTCCCATCGGTTAGGAATCCATAGGTTAAATTGAAAGCAAGTTGGCTTTTTTTTAACTGATGATTAAATAACCTATGGGGCCCACACACGATCGGTTTTGACCGATGAAAACGGTCCATCAGACCATTGTCCTCTGTTTAACCTATCGTGTGTACGAGGCCTTAGCGCAGTGGTTCTCAACCTGTCTAGTGCCGTAACCCCTTGATAAAATTTCCCAAGTTGTGGGAACCCCTAACAGTAAAATTATTTTCCTATCGTGGGTTTTTGGCACCCAAGGCAAGACAAGTAATTTGCGCCCCTAACCCACGGACATTTAGCGCTCCCTGAGTCTCTTCCACTCGTACAATATTAAAACCATTTATAGTACATTTAAGGATGTACCACTCTCTTTGTTCTCCTTTGTATCCTAATTTCTTGTTTGTTATCCCCATCCCTCTCTAGATGTCTTTCTTGTTCTTTCTCTTATTCTTTCTCTCCCTTTTTCTTTGTTCCTCCCCCTCTTTTCCTCTTCCTTCCATGTATTCTCTATTTTTATTCCTTCTCTTACTCCCTGGTGAGGAGTATGGGATCAGTGGTAGTGCTGGCGGGGAGTTGGGATGAGTGGCAGTGCTGGCGGGGAGTTGGGATCAGTCAACTTAGGTGCTCTTGATCAAGGTCATCTGTTGATCTGAGAACTGTAGTGAGGACTTTTAAAGGCAACTCTAATCACAAGTAGTGTTACCCAATGTGTCTCCGACTTTGTGGTTTCTCGTAGCAGTGACACCTATGCTGAAATCAGCAGATAGGGTCTCCTACAGCCCCTCCCACTTCACATTCCTCACCAGTCAGCTGACCTCTAGTCCCTGCCCCCCAGCTATGCAGTGAACTGAATGGGCGGCTGTGAAGAGGCCGAGTGGGCGCTGCCGCAGGCTTCAGGAACAGCCCAGGTTTTGGGGACCCCTGGCAAATCCTCATTTGACCCCCAAGGGGGTCCCGACCCCCAGGTTGAGAACCACTGCTTTAGAGGCTCTTCTCTTCTTTTTTAAATTCAGTTGTGACATGATGTTACTCTTATATCAAGACATCAATTTTTATATCAAGGCAAAATGTATTAAAACATTTTGCTTGTCTTGCAAAATGCTCTCAAACCAAGTTACTCTCAAACCAAGGTTTTACTATAAATGTATTTGTTATATACCTTTAATGCAGCACAGTTGCAAAATTCTGACCACCGACCAGATCAGTTCTCATATTTACAGTAGTTGATATCAGATACAAGCTCTATTTTTAACTGCGGACTGTCATAAGCCATTTGTCAGCCCAGTCACTTGTGTTTTCAGCTGAACGTGGTTTGTAGCCAGGATGTATTTTGATGCTTCGGAAACACACTGTAGGTCACCGAGATTATGTGTAGCCGGAGGACAGGGGAGAGGTTATAGCTGGCTGGGAGCTACTTGTATGATCTCTCACAGGTAATTCTCTTCCTTATCTTTAGGGGTCATCTAAAAGTGAGATTCTCATCTCAAAGCCCTCCCTACATATTGCTCTAATTATCTGAAACCTGCCTGACATGCAAGATGCATCAGATGGGTCTTACAAAGAGAGACAACAGCGAGGTGACTTCGGGATTTGGCCTTGTAGCCTCACAGAACCTGTCCGTCACTACTTAGTAGTAGACCGCTCTCAGGGAAGACATCGTCGTTGTGCCTGGACTTTTAATCTAACTTAAAAGTGAGATCTAAGTCATTGAACTCATTTTTTCATGTAATTGAGAATCCTGTTTCATCTTTTTTCAATGTATTCTGTGAAAATGACGGCTATATTAATTCTTCCAAGCCTTATCTGATTGAAGAGTGTTAGTACGACAATGGCATTGACATCAAAGAAAACATATGGTTTCTAGCATTAAATTGTTTTATTAGAGACACAACAAACATGGTGGAGACCATTAACCCCCTGAGCGGTATTCCCGAGTCTGGCTTGGGGTGGGATTTCAGAACCAAAAGCGGTAACCCCGAGCCAGACTCGGGATCGCCTCGCAGTGTCCACAGGCAAAGTTTACTTACCTTGTCCCTGGATCCTGCGATGCCTCCCCACTGTGTGATCGAGCGGTGCAGGGGTGAAGTCCTGGGGAAAAAAGTGTGGGAACTCCCACCCAAGATCCAGTCCCCCACCAAAAAAAATAAATTATACGCTCATATGCATAATTACTAAACCACATGTTTTTTTTTTTACATTGCGGAGGTCTGCCGCGAGTTATCGCGGGATTTAGAAAATTCTTTCTAAATCCCGCGATAACTCGCGGCAGACCTCCGGAATGTCTCCTGGGAACAATGACAAAAGCTCCCAGGAGACATTGCGGCATCGAGGAAGTGACGGAATACCCGCACACTACCCGATGAATCCATATACAGGAAGCGGCCAGTAACATAAAGGATTACTAAGGTTCGCCTGCCCCTGACAGTGACTCGAGCTGGGCATCGCCGCTTAGTGAAGGATCGGCTCGGGCGGCTCAGCTACTCTAGTACTGCAAAGGGAACTGCGTTCCTGCTGCGAAAAAGGTGCAGGGACTCCGTTCCCACGCGTTCCTGCAGGACTTGAGCCCTGGAGCGGTGTCCTCCTCGCTCGATTCACACAGTGCCCGTGTGCCGCCGAGCTCTATTCCCTGCGACGTTACAACGCACAGGGGCGGAGATCGGCGCCAAATTCAAAAAAGTAAATACACACAATACATACAGTACTGTAATCTAACATATTACAGTACTGTATGAAATAAATACACCCCCTTTGTCCCTAGTGGTCTGCCCAGTGTCCTGCATGTACTTTTATATAATAAAAACTGTTCTTTCTGCTTGGAAACTGGAGAATGTCCATAGCAACCAAAAGTGTCCCTTTACATCAAAAGTTGTTTTTGGTTTAGGGGAAGGGAGTCACCGCTCCAGGTGGGTCTAATAAGCAAATAGGAACTTCTCAGGAAACCAAGGGTGCTGGCAATGCACTAGGCAAATTGTAGAAATACCAAAAGGGATGGACAGCCGCACTCCAAAAAAAACTTCTTAGGTTGTCTTTATTGGTAAAATCAATAGAAATGCATTACAGAATACAGCCAAAAAATCCGGAAAAGGAGCATCCTACGCGTTTCACACTGGTTCAGTGCTTACTCATGGCTCAGAAATTCTAATTTCCTGTTCTTCTGTCTGTAACTACACACAGTAATGGGAGGCATTCTCCCTGGTGTGGAGTGTCGTGCTCGCCCCTCCCTTGGACTACGGGAGAGTCAGGACGCCCACTAGCACACAGCTTCTTGCTCTATCTGCAACGTATAGAGCGTCCTGACTCTCCTGTTGTCCAAGGGAGGGGACGAGCACAACACTCCACACCAGGGAGAAAGCCTTGCATTACTGTGTGTAGTTACAGACAGAAGAACAGGAAGTGAGGATTTCTCAGAAGAAATAAAGACATTTAAAAGCAAAA
This sequence comes from Rana temporaria, assembly GCF_905171775.1. Lineage (NCBI taxonomy): Eukaryota > Metazoa > Chordata > Amphibia > Anura > Ranidae > Rana > Rana temporaria. Next base: position 184,635,481 of record NC_053495.1, on the reverse strand, counting down.
TGGAAGGATGAGGTAAGTGAAGGAGGACTGCATATGGACGAAGCCTTGCGGCTTCACTTCCTGTTTCCCTACTGCGCATGCGCAACTCACGCAGCGCATATTCGCTTGTCCCTGATGTCTTCTGGGACCTGTGTGTCAGAAGACAGCGGGGGTGGAGTAGGCGCCGGATGCGGCGTAGGTCACCACGATCACTGCGGTGATCTATGCCCAGAAGTGGGAGAAAATACCTGTATTACACAGGTATCTGCTCCCTCCTCCCCCCTGAAAGGTGCCAAATGTGACACCGGAGGGGGGAGGGGGGATTCCAAAAAGCAGAAGTTCCATTTGTGGGTGGAACTCCACTTTAAATGTATTTTCAAATATTAATTTGCCCGCGTATCAGTTCCTGCAGAATAGAGCTGGAGTGTAAGAGGAAAACACACTATCAGTTCATGTGCTGACAAGAAGCTTTCTGATAGGAGGAGAGAGCAGGTTGATAGAAAGATGAGCTCATCTCTATGCTGCTTCTCCTTTCACTGTCCAGTCCCAGGCTGGGGCAGGACCAGAATTAGCTATGCTTACAGGAGGTGGGTTGAATGGCCATCAGGCTAAAGGCATCTAGAAATATGACAAGGAAAAATAGCTGGATTTAAAGTGCATATTGCAGCAAAAGCTGGTTTTGTCATTTTATCTTTTAGTTGGCTATTCGTCCAGATCATTTTGTTATTGCTTGGAGTTCTGCTTTAAAAAAATAACTGCTTGGGTCAGTCCACCCAAGTGTGATGATTTAGACAGAGATGCAGTCTGTTGGGCTGAAGTAGCCCCTGGATCCTTATGTGTCTTGAATTACATAATTACATCGTTATACAGTTACATACCGTAGTTTGTCTGGTTGAAAGAAGACACAAGTCCATCTAGTTCAACTAATTCTCCAACAATGAGATCTGCCTGTCATAATTACTCACTGTATTCCTGTCCACCTGGGAGTTTTAGGTGTACCACTTCACATTTGCGTGTTCCAGCTCTTCTTGTTACATTCTCCGTAATATAAAATACTGTATATACTCGAGTATAAGCCAACCCAATATAAGCCGAGGCACCTAATTTTACCACAAAAAATGGGAAAACCTATTATCTTGAGTATAAGCCTAGGGTAGGAAATGCAGCAGATACTGTAAGTGAAAAAGAGGGTCAACAATGCCCATTTGCAGCCCCACTGTGCCCATTTGTAGCCTCACTGTGCCCATCTGCAGCCTCACTATGCCCACCTGCAGCCTCACTGTGCTCATTTGTAGCCTCACTGTGCCCATCTACAGGATCACTGTGCCTATTTGCCACCTCCCTGTGCCCATTGCATGCCTCACTGTGGCCATTTGCAGCCTCACTGGGCCCATTGCATATCTCACTGTGCCCATTGCATGTCTCACTGTGCCGATCTGCATACCTGTCATACAGTCAGTCGACGGTCGTCCAGTGCAACAAAGCCCCCTCTCCTCCTCATCCATGATAGACGGAACACTCAGTTTCCCAGAAGTGAGTGAGGCCCCGTACACACGACAGAGTTTCTCGGCAGAATTTGGCGAGAAACTCGGTCAGAGCCGGATTCTGCCGAGAAACTCTGTCGTGTGTACACTTTCGGCCCGATGGAGCCGCCGAGGAACTCGTCGAGAAAATAGAGAACATGTTCTCTATTTTCTCGTTGTTCTATGGGAGTTCTCAGCCCGCCGAGCTCCTCGGCGGCTTCAGGGCTGAACTCGCCGAGGAACTCGACGTGTTTGGCACGTCGAGTTCCTCGGCCGTGTGTACGAGGCCTTAGTGTTCAGTGTTCCGCCTATCACGGACGAGGAGGAGACTTTGTTACACTGCACGGCCGTCGACTAGACTGACGTCACAGCGCCGGGAGATCAGGAGCACAAAGCTGCAGATGCGCACAAACTCGAGTATAAGCTGAGGGGGGCATTTTCAGCACAAAAAAAATGTGCTAAAAAACTCAGCTTATACTAGAGTATATAAATTAATTATAAATAATAATATAAACAGATCTATCAAGGAGTGTTGTAACCCCTCATAATGGCTGCATTTGCATTAGGTGAGCAGACTCAAGGGTAGAGTTTGCAGATCCACCACAGGTCCAAAAACAACGTTTTTTTTCCTCATTTTGATGTGGGTGAAGCCATGCAAATAATAATTTTATACCCCCGTGGCAAATCTGCAAATTTAAAACTGCCTCGGTATAGTACAAATACAGACTAATAATTTAGGACTGTTTATTCTAAAAGGCACACAGATGTTTATTTTTTCTATTTTAAAGTCCATAATGCCGTGTCCACACTTGAAATACCAGGTTCAATAAAAAAAAATGAAAACACAAACAAGTGCACAGGATTTACAAATGGTTCTCCTCGGTAGAGAAACAACCTTGGCCCATGGCCCTATTCTCCTGCGGAACATGACTCCTGACGGGGCCTGGGGTACTAGTTGAAACCAGGTCTACCCTATTCTTCAGGGGACCTGCCAAGGTAAGCTCTACCCAAGTACTAGGTGAGACCCCCCTGAAGAGAGAACCCAAGGAAGGGGGAAAACCTAACCATTAGGCCACGTGCGTTCCTCCCCAAGACTTTTAGGGAAAGTCCGAGGACCTACACCAGTGATGGAGAACCTTGGCACACCAGATATATTGAAACTACATTTCCCATGATGCTCAGCTACACTGCAGAGTGCATTAGCATCATGGGAAATGTAGTTCCCAAAACATCTGGAGTGCCAAGGTTCACCATCACTGACCTACACCCTACTAATTTTGGCATGAGTAAAGTGCAGATGTAAAAAATTTACAAATTAAATAAGTGCTTTAGGGGTGCAAAAGTACAAGACAGTGGCTGGCCAACTATTCCATTCTAGTTGGCCATCAACTAGTGTAGCGTATACAAAACATGACTTCTCTGAAGTGGGTCTTATGGGCTGACACAATGGGACAACTAAACACATTATGGTGAGCTGGGGTAAAAGGAACCAAAACATGACAGTAAAGTGTTATGCCGCATACACAGGATTGGGCTTTTGCCCAGCCAAATCACATCGGAATTCCATCGTAGAAAAATAGAACATGTTCTTTATCTAAACTCCGATGGAATTCATTGGAAATTCCGATGAAAAAACTCAGATGGGGCTACACATGATCAGAATTTCTGACGGACTTTTTCCATCGGAAATTCCGATCGTGTGTACAAGGCATTACTTCTATATGGAATTTTAGTGGTAGGTGTACTTCTACATTAAGGGCCAGATCCACAAAGGAGTTACGCTGGCGTATCTATTGATACGCCGCGTAACTTCTAGTTTGCTCCGGCGTATCTTTGTTTTGTATCCACAAAACAAGATACGCCTGAGGCTGGGCTAGATCCAACTGGCGTACGTCTTAGTACGCCGTCGGATCTAAGGTGCATATTTACGCTGGCCGCTAGGTGGCGTTTCCGTCGATTTCCGCGTCGAGTATGCAAATTAGCTAGATACGACGATCCACGAACGTACGTCCGGCCGGCTAATTTTTTTACGTAGTTTCCGTAAGGCTTTTTTCGGCGTATAGTTACCCCTGCTATATGAGGCGTATGCTATGTTAAGTATGAAAATTTTGAAAATTTTACGTTGTTTGCGTAAGTCGTTCGCGAATAGGACTTTGTGTAGAATGACGTTCACGTCGTAAGCATTGGCTTGTTGCGGGTTAATTTCGAGCATGCGCACTGGGATACCCCCACGGACGGCGCATGCGCCGTTCAGAAAAAACGTCATTTACGTCGGGTCAAGTAAAATTAACATAAAACACGCCCACATCTTTAACATTTGAATTCAGCGCCCTTACGCTGGCAGATTTACGCTACGCCGCCGTAACTTTAGAGGCAAGTGCTTTGTGAATACAGCACTTGCCTCTCAAAGTTGCAGCGGCGTAGCGTTAATACGATACGCTACGCCAGACTAAAATTACGATCCGCTACGTGGACCTGCCCGTTTTGCTTTTGAAAGAAATAGCAACAGGGTATTATGTTCCATTGCCTGTAAGGATACGTGAACATCAAGGTGGAACTTACAGTTGGGAGTAAAGTTAAGTCAAAGCTTATCTAAAACCAAAACAAACATGGAATATATAGAAGCTTACCAGTCCATAGAATTGGTGGCCACAAATATTTTCTTTGTTCAGGCTAGTCTAGGATGCCAGCTGTGCAGACAGAGGTCTGGCCTCCAGGTATAGGGCTCTCCCTGGTTTGGAAGCCATAGCCTAGCCTATGCTTGAAATTCAATGCATGAGAAAAGTACGACCATCTCTTGAGACTTCCTGATTTGCGAGAACTGGAATGCACTTATCATTTTGGCATTGATGGAATGCTGGAATGAACATGACATGTGTGCCTATTTGGAGTAGACAGAGCTAAATGTTTTAATAAAAATTACTTTTTTTTATCATCGTCTTGTACAGGACCAGGGTTGTTAAGCCTGAAGTGTGATACATGTATTTTTATTTTTTTATGCCAGAATTTTCTGTTTTAAAAGGTACATAATTTTATAGGGTACACAATAGAAGACAGAACAACAATGTGAGCAATTAAAATAGTTCAGAAATATCCGTGGTTTGCAGTGTGTGCGATGTTTACAAATGACGCGCACATAATGTGCATCCAACTACACATACAAGGCTGCAAAATAAAAACCTACACGATGAGTCAATACTAAGTGCCTGCTCTCATTTGGTTTCCCCTTTGTCAATGAAATAGCAGCCGCAGGTTGGAATTAAAGAACGCGGGGCTGAATTTCCATCACTGAAGAGTGTGGGCACACAAAGCAATATCCTTGGTAAATAATATGATGACAGTTTGTACATAAGCTAATATGAGATGGCAGGATGCCATCCCTTTTGTTTCTGCTTCTTATAAGCACATGCCTATGTCTAAGCCTATGTTCACATTTGTGCATGGAAAATTGCGCACTTACCCGAAACACACAGAAACGGGGTGCCCTTTAGCAGACTCGTGGGTTGGGTCATTCATTATTAATGGCATAGCTCCCAGTTGTCCTTGATTTCCAGGGACTGTCCTTGATTTGGAACAATGTCCCTCTGTCCCTAATTCCTCCTCATTTGTCCCTCATTTTGGTCTGATCTATATAGCTGTATATAAAATGCACTTTTTATCTATCAAAAAGTGTTTTCCAGTGCTAAACCTTTCTTCTGATTTCTAAATTGCTGCATTTGTAAATTCCAAAAGCCAATATAAAGGAATAGTAGTGATAAAAAAAGCACTTGTGGGTTTAACCAATCTTATTTTTTATTTTTTTGTACGATTCTCCTTTAGGGGGCGTGGCAAGGGGTGTGTCCTATCCCTGTATACTTTTGCTGATAAGTGTCTCTCATTCTCATCTCAAAAAGTCAGGAGGTATGCTTAATGGCACCCCCATACATCTGCTAATGTGTGAGTTGCTGCTGCACAATTTTCGGCTTGGTGAAGAGTAATTTTGAAAAAGAGTCAGGGGGGCAGATCCACAAAAGAATTACGCCGGCGTATCTCTTGATACGCCGCGTAATTTCAAATTTTGTGCGTCGTATCTTTGTTTTGTATCTACAAAACAAGATACAACGCCATCTCTGACCGATCCGACAGGCATACGTCTTAGTACGCCGTCGGATCTTAGATGCAATTTGTCGGCGGCCGCTAGGTGGCGTTTCCGTCGAATTCCGCGTCGAGTATGCAAATTAGCTAGTTACGGCGATCCACGAACGTACGTCCGGCCGGCGCATTTTTTTACGGCGTATAGTTAAACCTGCTATATAGTGGCATACTCAATGTTAAGTATGGCCATCGTTCCCGCCTCGCATTTTGAATTTTTTACATCGTTTACGTAAGTCGTTCGCGAATAGGGATTTGCGTAGAATGACGTCACCGTCGTGAGCATTGGCTTGTTCCGGGTTAATTTCGAGCATGCGCACTGGGATACCCCCACGGACGGCGCATGCGCAGTTAAAAAAAACGTTGTTTACGTCGGGTCACGACGTATTTACATAAAACATGCCCCCATCACAGAGATTTGAATGCCGCCCCATTACACCGCCAAAAATACACTACGCCGCCGTAACTTACGGCGCAAATTCTTTGAGGATTCGGAAAAAAAAAGTTACGGCGGCGTAGTGTATCTTAGATACGTTGCGCCCGGCGGAGAGATGCGCCAGCCATGATAAGGCACTATGCAGTAAAAGTGCAGCAAGCTAATATTTACGAATTTGCAAATTGAATGATTTATGAATTTACAAATTTACAAATTTTCTAATATTTTAATTCACAAATCAGCGGAAAAATTTGTTAAACGGGTTTCGAATTCGAATAAATATGAATTACCAAATTTATCTCAATTCGTAAAAAACAAACAAGTTCGGAACGAAACTTATTGCACATGTCTACTTTTTACTAAGTGAAATCTCATCTTTCATACTTAAAATATTGGATAATATATTGCATTGGTGTGTCCTAAAAAATATATATATATTTTACTATTAAAATGTTGAGATTCATGAACTAATGTGCTAATATCTTCTGACACTGCTTCATTCTCTAGGGTGTCTGCTTTCAAAAAATAAATAAAAGTTGGAGGTTTTAACCAATCTTCAGGCCTAAAATTATTTTTTAAACACCTGTGCAAATAAATGCAAGAATCAGCTCCCGCAGCAAAGGGGTTAGAGGAATAAAAAATGGGCAAATGTATACGTGTTCCAGAGATGTTTGTCTATTTTATTTTTTTCCATGACATATGTTTTAGCTTAAACATAGCTAGGACCTTGATGCGCACATGTAGAACTTCAGCTGGGCTGCCTGGAAAATCAGCAGTCCTTCAGTCTGGATTATTTATGCACTCTCCCAGCCACCTTCTGGGCATTATCCCTCAGAGATTGTCTGAGACTGCATTAAATGGAGTTTTAAACCCTTATGGTTTTTCACCTTAATGCATTCTGTGCATTAAGGTGAAAACCTCTTGTGCTAAAGTTGCCTTCCAGCCTGAACATGTTCTTTCCAGCGACAGGGATGAGCGCATCAGCTTCAGCCGGTGTCTTGGGTCCTTATTGGATAGATTGATAGCAGCAGTAGCCATTGGCTCCTGCTGCTGTCAATCAAATCCAATGACGTGGAAGCTGGGGGGGGGGGTGTGAAGCAGGGTCCTGCTGTCTGTCAATGGATGCAGCAGCAGGATACAGGAACATGCCCATATGCGGTCCCAGGGAAAGCGCTTCTTAAGAAAAGGAGCGCGGTGGAGGGACCCCAGAAAAGGAGGATCGGGGCTACTCTGTGCAAAACCCTTGCACATAGGAGGTAAGTATGACATGTTTGTTATTTCTTTTTTTACAACCCCTTTAATATTCAGGTTGCTGATTTGCCTTTCCAGCCCACTAAATTCTAGAATCCTCCAGAAGGCAGGGGGAAACAATCAAACCGGCAACCAGTGGAGTCAAGAACAGCCCAAAGCAATCACAAGCTGCTCCACTGATTACAGGGGAGCCCAAAAAAATTATAAAACATTTACCTAACCATCCTAGCAACCTATCTACACATATAGGTATCATAGGGACAGGAAATCAAGGGACATTTAATAGACACCCTCAAAAACGAATTCTGGTCTGCTCAGTAAATTGTTTTAAATAAGAGCTGGATGCATTTCTAAATGCACAAAATAGAACTGGAAACTAAGGGCCAGATTCACAGAAGAGATACGACGACGTATCTCCTGATACGCCGTCTTATCTCTGTCATCCGCCCGTCCTAACTATGCGGCTGATTCATAGAATCAGTTACGCATAGATAGCCCTTAGATCCGACAGGTGTAATTGACTTACACCGTCGGATCTTAGGATGCAATTCTAGGCCGGCCGCTAGGTGGCGACTCCATAGCGGTCGGCGTAGAATATGCAAATGACTAGTTACGGCGATCCACAAAGATCCGCGCGTTCGTCGCAATCTCGTACGTCGCCGCTAGTCGTTTTTTCCCGTCGCAAAGTTACACCTGCTTTAACATGGCTTATCTTTAGATCAGCCATGTTAAAGTATGGCCGTCGTTCCCGCGTCGAATTTCGATTTTTTTTTGCGTAAGACGTCCGGGAATACGAAACGCCGTTACGCACGTCGCAGTTAAAAAAAAAACGTCGGGGGGCCATAATTTCGCGCAAAGCACGTCGGGAAATTTTAACATGGAGCATGCGCAGAACGTTCGGCGCGGGAACGCGCCTAATGAAAATGGTGCCCTCCCCAGCGGAATTACGTTACACCGCCGCAAGTTTACAGGTAAGAGCTTTGTGAATCAGGCACTTACGCTGTAAACCTGCGGCGGTGTAACGTAAATGGGAAACGTTACGCCGCCGTGGAGTAACGTATTTCTCTCTGAATCTGGCCCTAAACTTTTTAGGTAATAACACCAGGGATAGTTGATCCAGAGAATATCCGATTGCCTGCTGGGGGATCAGGAGATCATTTTTCCCCCCGTTGAAGCAAATTGGATCAAGCTTCTTTGCGCTTTTTTGTCTTCTTCTGGATCAACTATGGTTATAGGATTATTTATATGGATGTTTTCAATTTGTTCATTTGTTTTCTTTTTCCTATTGCTTGACTTTTTTTCAACCTGACTATCTATGTAGCTTTATAAAAAAAAAATATTGGTCTGGAAATAAGGAGAGAACGTGAATAAGGAGGAAGGACAGCCCTTAAAGGAAAGTATGAGAGTCCTGTTACTATGACTTTCTAGTACGGGGTCCAATTTAGCATTTTGTATCGGTTTATGTTACTTCTTGTCTGCGACGATGTACAAGCCATTAACATGATTTTCATTCCACTCTTTAACTCCGGGTCTGACGTGCACAGTGTACTCTCTGTGTGGGGTCGGCTGCCCTGGTATGTGTATTTTCATTGGGCTCTTGGAAGTTGTGTTGAATATATTGTTTGGTGTCTCTGAGTGTTTCATGATTGCTGGCTGCAGAAAACGTTCCACTTTGGCAGCTTAGCAACTCCCGAGGAAGGGGAGAAAAAAAAAAAAAGAGCAAGTTCCAAACTTTTAAGAGGACTTTGTAATCCCAAACAAGGAAGCATTATTTAAATTTACAATCGATGCAAAAAAAAAAAAGCAGAAGACCTTGCAAAAATGGCTCCGTGTGAGATCTGCCGCATCTGCCGGTTGGTGACGGAAAATAAAATAATTCTCTTTGCTCTAACAATGTCTTTTATTGCCGAAAGGAAGTCCAAAGGAGATAATTTGTGTCAGAACGCAGGAGAGGAGTCTCTAAAAATGTTTAATAAATTGACTTCTCGTATCTTATTACTGTTAATATATCTGCGAGGACAAAGCGGTACATGATCTAGCACTACCTGTGGCGTATATTGTTTATAGAATAATAAATACCGATGACAATTTGTTTAACTTATCCTAATATACTCATGTGAGAGAGAGCCTGCGAAGCTTTGACCCGACTGAATGAAAAATGTTGGTCTAGGGATGCTGTCAAGAAGAAGAGGGGTTAGGAATTAAAACAAAACAAGGTTACAATTTTCTGGTTGTGAGGGAGTGTGCAGGGAGTCTATTACTGTGACTCACGCCGTATTTTATTTATGTTTTTATTAAATATTAAGATGTCCTGCAAGAATTTACCGTAAGAACTTGTTATAAAAATTCCAAACAAAAAATGGAACTGCAGGAGAGGATATGAATCCCCCTGCTTTGTGCTAAAACAAAAAAGCTGTTTTGACCTAAGATGGTCTCATCAGTGCAGGATGAGCTCATCGGAGCCAATTATAATTTATTTGACCGGTCACCGAGTAAGGTAACAATTTTCTGAGGGAGTGTGATGGGTGTCTATTGTGACTTCAACATGCAAGGAAATACAACAGTGGAATTTTTATTATTGTAGAAATTGTTTCCTCAGGGAACTTCAGTTTCCTCCCACCCTCCACAGACATTCTGGTAGGTTAATTGGCTCCTGTCTAAATTGGCCTTAGTATGTTTATGTATGAAAACAAGTTATGGGCCTTAGATGGTAAGCTTAAGGGCATCGCACTTTAATACCTCTGTATTGGTTGTGCTTTGCTATTCCTTCTCACAATACAATATTTTATTTATTTGTTTATTACAGGCTCCTTATATTGAGATCAAAGAGGCAGCACCGTAAACCACAAGCCAAGCACTTGGCTCTCAGTTGCGTGCTCCCGCAATGTAAAATTGCCACTTGGCATGTAAGTGGGTTGAAATTATGCTAGGTGCTACCCCGGAATTAGAGGGTAAAGGTTAATGCCTTTCCAAGTTCTTTGGTTTTGGTAGGTAATCTTTGGGACTAACCCACTGGTCCTGTGATATAAAAGAGGGACAGTGGTCTGGGACAGAGGCCCAGAGCCCCTAAGAGTGCCCCAAGCACAGAGCTCGTAAGAGTCCCCCGAGCACAGAGGCCCCAAGCCCGTAAGAGTACCCCGAGCTCAAAGGCCCAGAGTGAGTAAGAGAGCCCTGAGCACAGGGGCCCTGATCCCATAAGAGTACCCTGAGCACAGAGGCCTGGAGCCCCGTAAGAGAGCCCTGAGCGCAGAGGCCGAAGCCCGTAAGAGTGCCCCAAGCACAGAAGCCCTGAGCCTTTAAGAGTGCCCCGAGAACAGAAGCCCGGAGCCTGTAAGAGTGCCCCGAGCACAGAGGCCTGGAGCCTGTAAGAGTGCCCCGAGCACAGAGGCCTGGAGCCTGTAAGAGTGCCCCGACCACAGAGGCCCAGAGCAAAACCCTTGCACATAGGAGGTAAGTATGACATGTTTGTTATTTCTTTTTTTGCATCCCTTTAATATTCAGGTTGCTGATTTGCCTTTTCAGCCCACTACATTCTAGAATCCTCCAGAAGGCAGGGGGAAACAATCAAACCGGCAACCAGTGGAGTCAAGTCAACAGCCCAAAGCAATCACAAGCTGCTCCACTGATTACAGGGGAGCAGGGAAGCAGGGGGAGCCCAAAATAATACATTTACCTAACCATCCTAGCAACCTATCTACACATATAGGTAAGGTATCATAGGGACAGGAAATCAAGGGAAAGGGAGGAACCTCTAAGTGTAGGAATAAGTTGCTTAATGTTGTACCTTCATTAAATGTAACCATATTGCTACACTTAGAGGCTCCTCTCTTCTTTTTTTATACTCAGTTGCTACTCTTATATCAAGACATCGCTTGTATATCAAGGCAAAATTTATTAAAACATTTTACTTGTCTTGCAAAAGCTCTCAAACCAAGTTACTCTCAAACCAAGGTTTTACTGTAGAGTGCAGGGGTCAGAAGTATATAATGTAGGTCAGAAGTATATAATGTACATAGTGTAAGGGTCAGCGGTATGTACAGTAATATACAACATAGTTTATATAGAGAAGGATTCAGGAGTATGTAACACACACAATGGAGGGGTCAGAAGGATTTCCCCTTACTTTGAAGCAAATTTCTTTTACTTTCTGTCTTTGGGAGAGGAAGCAAAGGAAAATCTTTCCAGTGGGATGCAGGCATCAAAAGTAAAAAAAAAAAAGACCTGACAGGATCTTTAACCATTCTTTACTTACTCATAACTGGAAAAAAAAGTTTTTGGCTTTCTTTAAAGTTTTCCAACCACAAATGTATGTTTTGTCTGGAGTTTGTCTCTGTAGTATTGGGTCTAAAAAGACTCCCCAGAACACTGATATCCATTTAGAAGTTTTTCCGGCAAACAAAAGTCACTAAATGTAGACAAGAATTCTAAATGGAGATAAATCTTTAGTGAATGGTCATGTCTGTTGTTAATTCTGATTGTGAAAGCCCAGATCCACTTTAGGGGGGGAAAAGGTAAAATAAATTGCCCATCAGTGGTTAAAACAAGAAAGGTGAATATCAACATAGGCCCAGATTCACAAAGCACTTACACCGACGTATAACAAGTTACGCCGACGTAAGTGCAAATGTGCGCCGTCGTATCTGTGCGCCAGACCCACAAACTAATATGCGCCTAAAAATAGGCTACACCCCGCCAACGTATCTTGCTTACGCCGGCGTAGAGTGGGCGCACATTTAGGCTGGGAGCATGGTGCCGCTCCCATTGATTAGCCATTCAAACATGCAAATGAGGGTAATACGGCGATTCACGAATGTGCGTGTGCCCGGCGCAAGCTACACGAGATGCGCGTAAGTTGTACGTCCGGCGTAAAGTTATTCCCCATAAAGGAGGTGCAACCCAGCAACAGACATGCTCAGGTCTGCACCAGGGAACACAAGCCGGCGTATTGTGCATTGGACGTGTGTCTGGCTGGGCGTACATTATGTTCACGGCGTACGCAGTGATCCGGCATAGCTTAGGCAGTTTTGCCGGCGTAGTTGTGAGCAGGCGCATAGGGGTGCGTCCACGTCACGGCGCATGCCCAGTTTGTAATACGTACCTGTCTGGCGCTAGGCACATCATTTGCATGGGGGCACGCCTCATTTGCATGGGTTCACGCCCACTTCCACCTACGCCGACGTGCGCCTTCGAAACCCACGCCACGCTGGCGCAGCGTTGGGAGCACTGGCTTGCTGAATGCAATGCTTGCCTCTCTGCGCTGCGTTGGCTTAGCGTACAGTGTGTGCTCTACGGCGGCGTAATGTGCGCCTTGCTCTCTGTGAATCTGGGCCATATTCTCCAAGGCTGTCCACTAAAGACTCACTTCTCTCTCCTGTTGCTTTTGAGTTAAATGACGCCCATAGTCATACAACCCTCTCCATAATAGCCAATGGAGTCAAACAGTGATTGTACATCATCACTTAAAGGGGTTGTAAAGGTACAATTTTCTTCCCTAAATAGCTTCCTTTACAGTACCTTAGTGCAGTCCTCCTTCACTTACCTCATCCTTCCATTTTGCTTTTAAATGTCATTATTTCTTCTGAGAAATCCTCCCTTCCTGTTCTTCTGTCTGTAACTCCACACAGTAATGCAAGGCTTTCTCCCTGGTGTGGAGTGTTATGCTCGCTCCCTCCCTTGGACTACAGGAGAGTCAGGACGCTCTCTACGTTGCAGATAGAGAAAGGAGCTGTGTGTTAGTGGGCGTCCTGACTCTCCTGTAGTACCTTTACAACCCCTTTATGGGTATTTTAGTGTATGAGCAAAAACCATGCCAGAGGGAAAAAGAGGAGGGATGGTTCTCCATATGGTACATGACCAAAGACAGGAAGTGGGAAAAGAGCTTTTACTAACAATGACTATTTATCAGAATCATAAGACAGCAGAGTAGAGAACATTATCAGACATGCCAATAAAAAATTAAATAAATAAGTAAATAAATAACAAAAATTGTATATATATATATATATATATATATATATATATATATATATATATATATATATATATATATATATATATATATATATATATATATATATATATATATATATTACTGCAATGAGTTACTGCAATGAGTTAAAACATTTTTTAAAGGGTATATTTAAACTCGATATGTTGCTACCTTTCATTATTTAATAAAAGAAATGTCCTCGACCACAAAATAATATGCATAAACCTTTCTTTGGTTTTAATAATCCGGCATTCCTGGGCAGTAATTGCTTTGGATGAAACGAAAGAGAAGAAATTAAACATTCATAAATCAGGAGAAGTTTTGTAAACTCCGGCTGCAATCCAGAACCTATTTATTCTGCAACTAAATAATGTATTTGTAAAAGTAATGAGAACATGAATTTACTGGCTGTTCTTTGTGAGATTCATTCCTGGGGTTTAGATGTGTGGATAGGGGGGTAAGTATCCAATAAGCTATTCAACTTTTGGGGAGAGTTATAAAGACTTGTTCACACTTCTGCTCTTAAAGTAGAACTACAAGCAAAACAATTTTTTGCATTTTGGATTATTGAACCTAATACCCGCCAGCAGCGATCATTGTATTCTGACGGCTGGGAAACCTCTCGCTGTCATAATACAAAAGCTCCGCGGATGGGATTCCCCATTAACACTGAATGAGTTGATGGGGGAATCGAGCAATTTTTGTTCCTTCAACCCCTGGCTCGGGTTCTAAAAAATTACGTTTTTAAGGGTCTAGAAAAAACGACGTTATTTTCAACCCGATCATTAAAACGGCCTTGCCTACACACGCTCGTGAAAAAAAATGCTCTAGCAAAGCGCGGTGACGTACAACACGTACATCGGCACTGTAAAGGGGAAGTTCCATTCGGATGGCGCCACCCTTGGGGCTGCTTTAGCTGATTTTGTGTTAGTAAAGGACGATTCACACTTTTCAGTCTGTTACAGCGTGATGAATGTGCTTACTCCATTACGAACGGTAGTTTTACCAGAACGAGCGCTCCCGTCTCATAACTTGCTTCTGAGCATGCACGGATTTTTCAAAAAAATGTTATTGGGTGTGTATTATAGCAGAAAGTAAAAAATATTGGCCCAGATTCACAAAAGAGATACAACGGCGTATCTCCTGATACGCCGTCGTATCTCTGTGATCCGCCCGTCCTAACTATGCGGCTGATTCATAGAATCAGTTACGCATTGATAGCCCTAAGATCCGACAGGTGTAATTGACTTACACCGTCGGATCTTAGGATGCAATTCTAGGCCAGCCGCTAGGTGGCGATTCCATTGCGGTTGGCGTAGAATTTGCAAATGACTAGTTACGATGATCCACGAAGATACGCGTGTTCGTCGCAATCTCTTACGTCGTCGCTAGTTGGTCTTTCCTGTCTCAAAATTAGGCCTGCTTTTACATGGCTTATCTTTAGAACAGCCATGTTAAAGTATGGCCGTCGTTCCCGCATCGAATTTCAATTTTTTTTTTGCGTAAGACGTCCGGGAATACGAAACGACGTAACGCACGTCGCCATTCAAAAAAAACGTTGGTCGCCGTCATTTCGCGCAAAGCACGTCGGGAAAATTGCGAACGGAGCATGCACAGAACGTCCGGCGCGGTAGCGCACCTAATTTAAATGGTACACGCCCCATTTGAATTGGGCGGGCTTGCGCCGGACGGCTTTACGTTACACCGCCGCAAGTTTACAGGTAAGAGCTTTGTGAATCAGGAACTTAAGCTGTAAACCTGCGGCGGTGTAACGTAAATGGGATACGTTATGCCGCAGCGGCGTAACGTAATTCTACCTGAATCTGGCCCATTGTATTTTGTTTTCAAAATTGTCGCTCTTTTTTTGTTTATAGCGCAAAAAAATTAAAATGCAGAGGTGATCAAATACCACCAAAAGAAAGCTCTATGTGTGGGAAAAAAAGGACGTCAATTTTTTGTGAGTACAGCGTCGCACAACCGTGCAGTTGTCTGTTAAAGAAACGCAGTGCCATATCGCAAAAAATGGCCTGGTCATTAAGGGGGCTGAAGTGGTTAACTAAAATAGATAGATAGATTTTCAGGCCCAGATTCTCAAAAAAACGCCTATCTTTAGGCGGGCGTAGCGTATCTCAGATACACTACGCCACCGTAACTTAGAGCGGCAGGTCCCGTATTCAGAAACATCTTCCGCTCTAAGTTACGGCGGCGTAGTGTATCTGATACGGCGTAAGCCCGCTTAATTCAAACTAGGCTGGTAGGGGGCGTGTTGTATGTAATTGTTATGTGACCTCACGTAAATGATGCTTTTATCGAACGGTGCACGCGCGCGCATGCTCAGTATCACGTCGAATTTTCAAATTAAATTGCGCCCGCTCAATGCCTAGTCGACGTGAACGTAACTTACGTCCAGCCCCATTCACTGACGACTTACGCAAACAACGTAAAACGTGAAAAATTTGACGCTGTTCCGACGTCCATACCTAACATTGGTACGCCTCATGTATGCCTCATAGAGCAGGGGTAACTTTACACCCAAAAAAGCCTTACGGAAACAACATAAAAAAATGCGCCGGCCGCACGTACATTTGAGAATCGGCGTATCTAGCTCATTACCATATTTTATGCGTAAATCGACGGAAGCGCCACCTAGCGGCCAGCGTAAATATGCAACTTAGATACGACGACGTAAGAGACTCTAAGGCCCCATACTCACGACCAAACATGTTTGCTGAAACTGGCCCGCGGACCAGTTTCAGCATACATGTTTGGTCGTGTGTAGTTACGAGCGTACAGAATTTCACCGTACATTTGCCCGCCGGGCCGTTTTTCAGCAGACATTTATTTCCAAACTTGTTTTAAAACCGTCCGCTCAAATCCTGTCCGAACGTACATGTTTGGTGGTGAGTACACAAAACCAACGTACAAAAACCCCGCGCATGCTCAGACTAAATGAGGCCACGGGAGCGCTCGTTCAGGTAAAACTCACGTTTCTTTGGGATATGGCACATTCGTCAATAGAAAGATTAATTCTAGCAATAGAACACTGAAGCAAAACACACAATAACCAATGCTTGATGCCGTCGTTTTATTCATTCTTCTCTTGCTATAACTAATCAGTTATTTAGCTCATGTTATTTCAACTGAGTTGTTCCATACTGAAAAGTGACATTTGTTAGCTGTGATGTAGTAAGATTTTTGCAAACTTTTATTGGCCCGACGTATCATATTTTTAGTGGTCCTCCACATTTCAAATTTTTTGCTTTTAATGTTTAATGGTTATCTTTCCCACTTTCTTTAGGTGTTTATAGTTATGTCACCATTTAGAATATTTTAATAGGAAATAGTTTTGATTTAGCTTTTGTTTGTATATTTAACATGATTTTTTTGAAGGTTGTTTAAATTGTGTACCATGTTGGCACACCAAATGACCCCCCCCCCCCCCCCACATGAGTTAGTGAATAGTTTAGATTAAACATTTTATTTGTTTGTAATGTTTGATGCCTAAAATAATACCCACAGTATTACAAACAATAGGCACGTTTTTCAAATCAACAAAAAGGCTTTTATTTGAGCAAATTATAAAAAGGATCAAAAACAGAATGGCAGCACTTGAACAGCTAGCAACATACATGCAAACTTGCATTTCAAACATGGTGAAGGATAAACTAGCCAACCTCAGGAAGCACACAAAATAAAATCTGAAGCAGCAGCACATAACCAAAGGAACCCAAGCTGTGGTAGTCCAAACAAGATGCCATTTGTGGGGGATCAAATGGAAGGCAGGGCATCAACGTCTCCTCTTCCTTGCAACCTTCCTTCCAGGCTGCCTTCCAGCGGGTCTTCCCTGGGCCCTTGCAGGTGGGGATGATGTGGCAGCAGGAGTATGATGTTCAGCAAGCCGGGCCGGGTCACATAGCCCAGTGTCTGGGGTCAGCAGCTCCCTCTGCATCCACCAAAGGGCCTGGTTGATGATGCCCTTGGCCAATTGCCTCTGCTCCTCCGTGCCTTTATTGAGGTCATGTGCCACGGAGGCACTGTAGGCCTCAGTGGGGTTGAGGGGGGCCCTCATGATGGCACTCGCCTCCTGAATCATTTTCAGGCTGGCTTCCTCCACTGCCCCCAATTTCTTCTTACGGCCTGGTGGCCTAATATAAAGGGGAGGAGCCTGGCTGGTGGTGCTTGTCCTGGGGAGCTGCTGAACGCCACTGGGCCCGGCCTCCTCCTGGCTGCCACTGACCCCTTCGTCCTGGCTGACAGTGAGGAGAGGATCTGCCACCTCCTGGCTGGTCTCTTCTTCCTGTGTAAAAAAAAGGGACATGTTGTAATATATTTAGGAATATACTCACTCACATTTTCATGCTTGAATCTTATTTTTTGCCTTGAATTTAAACTTGAAAACAGACTCACCCTCTGACCCCTGCAGTTGTCATCCCTGACACCTATTTGTTTGCCCACGATTTTAGATTTTTACTTCCCAGCTTGTATTTTATTAACCAATATCAAGTCAAGAATCAAACAATAATTAAGATTATTACATAAATAGTTATGAAACTACTATACCTCATCATCGTAGAGGCGCAGATCTGCCTCTCTGTCAGCCAGGCCCTCTTCATCCGACTCTGCAGGGCTGTGGTGATCTGGGGAAGTCCCGCTGGGAGGTAGCGTGGAGGAAAGGTTGGGATTCAGACTTGACATTGATGCCCTGCCTTCCAGTTGATCCCGCAAAAATGACATCTGGTTGTAATACCACAGCTTGGGTTCCTTTGGTGGTCTTGCTGCTGCTCCAGATCTTAGCTGCTTTTGGTGAGCTTTGTACGCTCTCCTATATGTGCCCCTGAGGTTGGCAAGTTTATCCTTCACCATGTTGGCACTGCATTCTGGCACCCATGTCCTCATGTATGCTGCTAGCTGTTCAAGTGCTGCCGCTCGTACGTCCTTGTTATGATAATGGTCCTGCTTTGAATCCCACAGGATGGGCATTTCCCTGAATTTATCCAGCAAATGCTGGATAATGTCTTGGCTCTGCAGGAGATCCATTGGGAAATTAGGATTTTCTCTTTTTTTTTCTAGATTGAAAAAATAAAAAGAAACCAAAAACACAATTAAAAAAAGCCTCAGCATTTACATTGATAGAATATGTTGTTTAAAAAGTAGTACCTATATAGAAATACAAACACAGTGTCTCTTGTTTAGAAAATGCTGGCCAGCTCTGCCCCATTGGTTGGTTTTAGCTAACATTTTTTTTATACATGCCGCCCCTTTGGTTACATTGCAGGAAATAATATAAATCTACAACCATACACAATTATTACAAATGACAGCATTCATCAAGCCACTATTGCATGTGTAGATATCCTGCCCCTCAGCATTGATTACATGAAAGAAACTTCCTAATGACCTCTGTCCAACCAACACAGAACAATACTTGGCCTGATCTGAATACACCCTACATAATTGATAATGAGTCACAGCATTTTTGATCTCTCTATTTTGTGATGTCTACAAAAGCATTTGGGTATGAAAATCACATTCTGGTATCCAAGAGACATAATAGCTTAATAAAACTGTGCAACCAACAGACCAAACCCCCATCCCATTGCTCTACATTTTAGAGCCCGCTGCTGATCCCATGTTTAAATTTCTTACCTGCCTCTCTCACAATCCTCGTTTCTTCCGCTCGCTGAATTAACACGTAACCTACGTAATCACGTCAAGCGCCTTTTATACACTCCGCGTATGTATGAAACGCCGCCCTCGTCACCTTTGCCATGCCCCTAATCAATTGAAAAAGTAAATATGGCGTTAACTGTGTAGGTTCTGGAATCGCGCGAATATTCTCCGCGTAACGTACGTCAATACGTTGTTGGCATTCGCGACACTCCGCATATGCAATAATCCCCGCCCTCATCTCCGCCCCTGACGGGACATTTCCTCGTTTCCACGCCCCTAATCTCTGTGGGAAGGAAAGATGGCGATGTCACACGAGCGGGCACGGAGCTCTCATGGCGCAAGTGAAGGGACAGAGGCTGGACCGTCCCGATCCAGGCCTAAAAGATATAAAGCCACTAATATGGCGTTCGAAGAAATGGTGGAGTTGGTTTACATCATGAGGAGGAAGGATTATGATGGTGAATGTGGGCCCTACAAAACACCGAACCGTAGGAAGTCACACATAATGGACAAGGTGGCAAGGAGAATGAGGAGAATGTTTGGTGTCACCAGGTCAAAGGAGCAACTACGGAAGCGTTGGTCCGATTTAAAATTGAGGGAGCCACATCACATGAAGAAGATACTAAAAATTCTGCGTAAAAGTAAGTCCATATTATTTAAGGGGGGGGGGAAATGTCTGCAATAATGTGTTGACATGTATTTTTTCACATCTGCCTCCTTGGCCTGCTTGTACTTTTGAACACGTGTAGATACTGTATTGTGTTTATGTCAAATAACAACCTTAAACAAATTTTGTGAAATAGTAAACACGCGTAATATGACATTGTTTAGCAAAAATGTGACGTTACTCCAGGAACAACACACCTGGACATGGCTGACTGGCCCCAAACTTGGTTTTCCAACATTGTTGACTAGCAAAATCACAGAAATTAAATTGAGTGAATGTGACAGGCAAACAAGATTCATTCTCCAAAATGCAAATAAAGCTGATGTTTTAACATCTTGAAATGCAAAGCACCTGTGTCTCAAAAATCTAAGTATATTTATTTGGAGGGTCGACGAGAATTAATGTTTTGGGGTGACATCCATTTGTGTCACTTCTTTGCAAAAAAGGGGCAGGATCAGAGCTTGGCCTAGAACTACGCCAAAAATGGAGGATTGCTGAAAGAATAAACAACCAAAAATCATCATAAATGTATCGTCTATGCAATGTGTGCGATTTATGATATCCAATATCTGTGTGCTGATGAGTATACCTTTTGTTTTTTATTATTTCTTATAGGGGAAAGAAGACGCCAGCAATTGGAGGAGGCAGAGAGGGCCAGACACCCGGAAAATCAAACACCTCCACATGTTGAGCAGGAGGAGGCTGGGGAAGGAAGAGAGGAGGATGTGGAAGGAGAAGAGGATGTGGAAGGAGAAGAGGATGTGGAAGGAGAAGAGGATGTGGAAGGAGAAGAGGATGTGGAAGGAGAAGAGGAAGGAAGAAAGGAGGAAGGAAGAGAGGAGGAAGAAGTTATTTTGGACTTAGAATTTATATCAGATGAAGGGCAAGTGGCGGAAGAACAATTTGGCGAATTGCAAGAAGGTGGATTGATGGATGAAGGAGGAGTCGAAGATGATGGGGAGGTGGTGGAAGAAGGAGGAGTGATAGAAGATGATGGGGAGGTGGTGGAAGAAGGAGGAGTGATAGAAGATGAAGAAATTGGGGATGTGGAAATTATCAGGCCATCAGGTCAGTGTCACCCCTATATTAATAGGGCCAAACATATGCAGATAGGCTGGAAATTATTTACATATTTTGAATGCCAATTTGTTTATTTTTAGGGGATGAAGATGGAGTAGCACATTTTTCACGTGCAAGTGCTTCTATCATTATACAGCAACTAATGGAGTGCAGCACGGAAATGGACATTATGCAGGAAAGGATGCTAGTCATGGAGCAGAATGTGCGAAATGTCATTTCAGAGTGTAGCACGGAAATGGAGAACATGCGACAAAGGATGCTAGTCATCAAACAAAATTACAAAAATATCATGGACATGATGGGCCGTGTCAAAGACTGAACCACAGAAGCCCATCCCCCGCCCATCCCCCGCCCACAAAACCCTTTTTAATTTTTGTACTTTATAATACGCCAAAATTTCTAAATGCACACACAGTGTGCCAATATGTGCTAGCTGCCATCACAGACTATCTATTGTCTGTGCTTTGTGGGTACAAACCCCTCCTCGATCCTCAAGTAGTTGAGAGGAAGGGTTTGCTCCCACAAAACACAGACATTGATCACCCATGATGTCAGATAGCACATGTGGCCATTTGTCTGTTTAACCAATGACATTTGGCGAGTTTGCACTGAATGTGTGCATTTAGAAATTTTGGCGTGTTCCAGTGTGAAAGCACACCATCCATATGACTGACTGCTGTTATTTTTTTAAATTTTTGTTTGGTGTTGATCTTTTTTGGTTTGTAAATGTTTCCAGTTTCAGATCACAAAACGAACAATAAATCTCACCTAAAGAAAGAAGTTAAATAATTTTGGTAAAAAATTCAAAAATTTTTGTGTTGTGTTAAAATCTTGTTGAAAAAATTAGACACAAACAAATGACAAGCCCAAAAATTCTTGCGTATAGTTTCAGTGAAATTATTCTTACATTGTGTTTCGATCATTATTATTGATAATCACTGTCAATAAAGACAAAAAAATAAATAATTAAAAGCCAATATTTTGTCTCAAGAATTTGCAGGAAATGTTTTCTGCCTAAAAATACACATTTCTTGTCAAAAAATGAATAAAATAAAAAAAAAAATATGAGACATCAAAAGCAGAAAAATGAGTGGCTTCTTATTTCTAGACTGAATACCCAGTTTGTAGATGAGTGAATAATGTGCAAATGTGGTTAGTTAATACATCTGAGTAAGTAAATTTGGCACTAGAAGTGCACGATTTTTGGAGATAACCTGGAAGACAGAAAAATAGAGAAAAAGCAGTAATGACAAACAACTGTATAAAGTCCAATGGTCTAATTATTTATTAGTTGTGAGAATATTCCTTTCTTTGGGGGCCGAATTAGAAAGAAATATGATCTGGCATAGCAATGGCCCCCCGACCCATGAAGTACTCAACATATTTGTCGCGTACCTCACGAGCAGATTGGGGGGCCAAGCCAGCGCGACCAGTGTCCAGGCCAGGAATGTTCTCTGAGGGTAGTCCAGCCCGGGAAGGGGATCTGAGGGTAGTCTTGCCTCAGAACCGATGTCGGGTAGGTACGTCTGGGAATGCCTGCGTAGAAAATTGTGCAAAATGCAGCAGGCAAATATAATGGTGTTCAATTTATATTCCGCCAAATGTATCGATGTCAGGAACAGGCGGAACCGGTTGCTGAGGATCCCAAAGGCATTCTCGACTACCCTCCGAGCCCTGGACAACCGAAAATTAAACACACTCCTCTCTAAGGTGAGGGTCCTCTGGGGAAAAGGCCGCATTAGGTGAGGTCCAAGCCCGAAAGCCTCGTCCGCTAGGAACACAAACGGAAGTCCTTCCACATTATCTTCATCTGGTGGCAATGCCAGACCACCAGTTTGGAGACGATCATAGAAATCAGTCCGTGCGAACACTCCCCCATCTGACATCCGGCCGTTCTTCCCCACGTCCACATATAGAAACTCATACTGTGCCGACACCACCGCCATCAACACGATACTATGATAACCCTTGTAATTATAATAGTAGGACCCCGAGTGGGGTGGGGGCACAATGCGGACGTGTTTCCCATCTATTGCTCCACCGCAGTTAGGAAAATCCCACCGCTCGGCAAATTGGGAAGCCACAGACTGCCATTCCTGTGGTGTGGAGGGTAGCTGTGGGGACAAACAAAAAAAGAGATTTAGTACTTTGGCACATAAACATTGCAAACATAATCCTACAAGCATCCTTGTGCAACTTTACATTTTTAAAATAGCATTTGCAAATTATGAAGGGAGAATTTCGGGGCACAAATATATAGGCCCACTTAATTAATAAGAGACTCCACAGCCCTCTGATGGGGACAAAAACACTTTGAAGGGGGGGTGGGGGGTGTTAAAACTGTTTTTAGAAAGAAAAAAAAAAAAGTGGCATGGTGGGGGTTGGCCCGAAGATAGCATGCTGGACAGGTTAATATTGGGTAAGATCAAAATATGCAGGTAGGCCAAAATAAAAAGAACATGTAAAAGCTGATATCAACATGCATAGTGAGAAAAGGGAACGTTAGTTAAACACACAGCATATCTGGGAAATAAAATAAAAAGTTAGTTTGCCACATTATTAAAGACACATTGTGAGGTTAAAATGAGGAAACTTACCTTCATATACTCCTCGTGCATAACTTTAATGATGGCAGCACACGTGTCCGGTATGATGACCCCAAGCGCCTGCGGAGAGATGCCTGTCGAGAACTTGAGGTCCTGCAGGCTCCTCCCAGTCGCCAGGTACCGCAACGTGGCAATAAGCCTCTGCTCGGCCGTGATGGCTTGGCGCATCACAGTGTCCTGCCTCGTGATATAGGGGGACAGAAGATCCAGCAGACTGTTGAATACGGGGTCCGTCATGCGGAGAAAATTCCTATAGTCATTAGGATTATTCTCCTGGAGTTCCCTAAGCAGAGGCATATGTGAGAACTGGTCACGCTGGCGCAACCAATTCTTGGTCCAGAAACGCCTCCGCCCCCTGTTTCTGGCCAAAGTACTGGAATAATGAACATATCCAGCAGCCATCCCATAAACAGCACCAACTCGCGAAAATTGACGCTGCTGCTCCATCATGGCTTCAAACCGGCCGGCTGGTCAGTCAAGAACACACTCCAACAGAAAGCACAATCAAATCCAGCGGTACCTGCAAAGAACGCACGACACACAGATACGAACGCACAGTACGAATCTGCTAAGCAGAACGAACTGCACGCCTGTACCCGAATGCCAACTACGTACCCACAAGCACACGCACTGAACGAGAAAATACTACCTGCTAAAGCCTGGAGACCGAGAAGCGCGAATCAGCTCTAACCAAACCTTCACTAACACGAGCAAAGCCGTAACTAGCAAAAGCGGAACAGAGGGCGTCGCCATTGACTTTGGCCTTTCCCTTTATAGTGACGTCAAACGTGGATTACGTGCACGCGTTCAGGTCCGCAGGGAAATATCGTCCGCTGGTGTGTACAAGCCAGCGGGCCAAATGAAAAAACAGCCTTGTACGCCGGAAACAGCCCGTCGGACATTTCGAACGGACATGTTTGCTCGTGAGTACTCGGCCTAAGGCCCCATACTCACGAGCAAACATGTCTGCTGAAACTGGCCCGCAGGCCAGTTTCAGCAGACATGTTTGGTCGTGTGTGGGCGCGAGCGGGCCGAATTCCAGCAAACATTTGCCCGCCGGGCCTTTTCCCAGCAGACAAATATTCCTGGACTTGTTTTAAAACAGTCCGCTGGAATTCAGCCCGCTCGGACATGTACGGTCGTCAGTACAGACCTACCGTACATGTCCAGGCGCCCGCCGTCCCTCGCATGCGTCGAATGACTTCGACGCATGCGTGGAAGCATTTTAAAGGCGGGCCGCCCACGTCGCCGCGTCATTGTCG
Organism: Rana temporaria; assembly: GCF_905171775.1. Classification (NCBI taxonomy): domain Eukaryota; kingdom Metazoa; phylum Chordata; class Amphibia; order Anura; family Ranidae; genus Rana; species Rana temporaria. The sequence continues at coordinate 184,610,887 of NC_053495.1, read as the reverse complement.
CGGCGACACCGCGTCATCGACGCGGCGACACCGCGGACACGCCCCGCGTATTGTTTACGCGCGGACTTCTGTACGATGGTGTGTACAACCATCGTACAGAAGCCCTCTGGCAGACATGTATGGTGGAAACGGTCCGTAAGAGAAATCTAAGAGAAATCTATGCGTAACTGATTCCAAGAATCAGGCGCATAGATACGACGCCTCAAACCCAGAGTTACGACGGCGTATCTGGAGATACGCCGGCGTAACTCCTGTGAGAATCTGGGCCACAGTATATAAAAAGACAACAGAGTGTGGGGCACTATACTTGTATTTCAGCTTAGTCTGCAAATTGTAGTCCTAGTTTGTACAGTAATCTGAGTAAACCACAATTTGTCCATTTTGAATTGACTTGATAAATTTGTATCTCCATTTCTTCTTTTTTTAAAGTTGATAAATGTCAGCGAACGTACCCTTTGAAGCAAGTATTTGGCTTGCTGATGATTATTGACAAGTTTGTTTGAAGAGTCACAGAAGGTCTTGTGTTTGTATTTTGGCCTGCGGTGCAGAGGTAGTCACAATGCCCCGGGCCGCTCATGGGGTCAGCTGGGCTAAAAAGCAGCAATAAGGAGAGAAGTGATCCGCGCATTGCCTAAATATTTCAGAAGGAAATTGACCAGAGATGTTATCAGGAAGAGATCAGCTGTCTATCTGTGACATCCGCAGTCTCGGCTTACAAGCCACTCTTTAGCTGGAAATAATTTAATGTGATGAGCTCTCCCTACACTGGAGAAAATGATCATAAATAGAAGATTAACAGCTTGCTCCTCTAATAACATTCACCTTTCCCCCTTTTTACCTGCCCCCGAGCCGTTTCAAGGGGTCTTCAGATGGTCCTGACGGGGTCAGCTTTCAATCCACGCCTGCGTTAATCTTTTCACCGTGCACTCACTCTCACAGGTCACCTGCTTGGTGGACTAATTGGTTTTCCACCTTTTTATGATCCTCGTCATTATGTCATGTAAAATACGACCGAGGAGCTGGAAAGGCCTAAACCGTAAAAGTCAAATTCCAAACCAAAGGCCTTGTAAATAATGTTCATGGATCTAATTGCAGATGTCTGCAAGAGTTTCTCTGGCTGGAGACATAGAGATTGCCAATTCTTCAACTGGCAACAGACAGGAGATGTTTGTCATTAGGGATGAGAGAAATTGAGGGCCAGATTCACGTAGAATCACGGCGGCGTAACGTATCGTATATACGTTACACCGCCGCAAGTTTTCATCGCAAGTGCCTGATTCACCAAGCACTTGCGTGAAAACTTACGCCGGCGTAAGCCCACGTATTTCAAAGGGGCGTGTGCCATTTAAATTAGGCACGCTCCCGCGCCGGACCTACTGCGCATGCTCCGTTTTGATGCCGCCGTGCTTTGCGCGAAGTGACATCATTTTTTCGAACGGCGACGTGCGTAGCGTACTTTCGTATTCCCAGACGTCTTACGCAAGAAAAAAAAATTGAAATTCGACGCGGGAACTACGGCCATACTTTAACATGGGCTTTGTAAAGTTAGGGCTGGTAAAACGACAACTAACTTTGCGACGGGAAACTAGACTAGCAACGACGTAACGAACGCGAAAAACCGTTGTGGATCGCCGTAAAACCTCATTTGCATACCTGACGCTGGAATACGACGCAAACTCCACCCAGCGGCGGCCGAGGTACTGCATCCTAAGATCCGACGGTGTAAGACAATTAAACCTGTCGGATCTAAGGGCTATCTATGCGTAACTGATTCTATGAATCAGTCGCATAGATACTCTCAGAGATACGACGGCGTTTCAGAGAAACGCCGTCGTATCTCTTCTGTAAATCTGGCCCTGAGTTTTTATTTTCCCCAAAATAAAAAATATGGAGATTTCTTTTTTTTTTTTTTTGCAGTTTAATGAAATGCAACCAAGTCAATAAGGAAGGCAAAATTAAAGTGATTGTAAAGCCCTTATTTTTTATTTTTTTTTTTTAAATAACAAACATGTTATACTTCCTCCTCTATGGAGGTGGTTTTGAACAAAGCAGCCTGGATCCTCCCCTTCTCGGGTGCCTCTTTGTTGCTTCTGACCCCTACCTCCTGCCGAGTGCCCCCCACAGCAAGCAGCTTACTATGGGAGCACCTAAGCCTAGCTACAGCTCCATGTGTCCATTTAGACACAGAGCTGGCTTTCGGCCCTGCCCCCTCTCTCTCCTGATTGGCTAACTGACTTTGATGGACAGACGCAGGAGCCAATGGCGCCGCTGCTGTGTCTCAGCCAATCAGGAGCAGGATTCCCAGATGGCCACATCTCCAAACTACCATTCAGGGACACCCCCCTTCCAAAAAATCAGCTTGTGCTGTAACGAATAACAGCACAGTGATTGGACACAAGGGCGGGATTTATAATTTGAACCTGACTGATGGTCCGTCGTGCCTACACACCATCGGTTAAAAAAACGATCTTGTCAGAACGCGGTGACGTAAAACACAACGACGTGCTGAAAAAAACGAAGTTCAATGCTTCCAAGCATGCGTCGACTTGATTCTGAGCATGCATGGATTTTTAACCGATGGTTGTGCCTACTAACAATCGTTTTTTTTCTATCGGTTAGGAATCCATCGGTTAAATTTGAAAAAAGTTGGCTTTTTTTAACCTATGGATAAATAACCGATGAGGCCCACACACAATCGGTTTGGTCTGAAGAAAACGGTCCATCAGACCGTTCTCATCGGTTTGACCGATCGTGTGTACGCGGCATTAGAAGTAGGCTGCAGGATAAAGTTGACAGATACAATTTGTGCAGGCTGATGGGGATGGTGGGGGTGGGGGGGTTAAAGAACCTATATGCAAAGTGTTTCTTTCCCCAGACTAGATGCAATTTTATAAGGAATATGATGAGGTTAGCAATCCTTTAGGAACTGGGATCTTTTGACACCGTGAAAAAATTGTGTCTGTTAAATTTTCTGTTATACTATCATATTTTTCCAAGAAGGGGAATGTTTCATAGCTTGCGTGAAGAGTCATAGGAATGTCCTTGCTAGCTTTGATATCTTTACATAAGCAAAAAACACATTGCTTCATGTAAACATAGCAAATTCGGCTTTTTATTTGAAAAGGTGGAAATAACAGGAAGTGAAGATAAATGGAAGTGGTGGGGGGGGGGGGTACTGTCTGTATGTGTGTGGCCTTGTTCGCCTGTGTGAATAATGTGTCCATGAAGGATTTTACCTCCATAAAAAAAGTAGAGTTATGGGTGTAATAAATTGTTATACATACATGTTGTAAGGAAATCACATATAAAGAGGGTCATGGATCATTCGTCACACTGAAAATGTGCAACAGACCAGAAAGGTTGGTTAAAATGACACGCCCAGTTTGGATGTGTTTTCCGTCGAAGCATTCCCCAAAAACGAATGATAAAGCTTAGGATGAGCAAAGCTGGTCACTATAGTCTACAGAACAATCCTGGGCACACAGGTAGAAGGTTCAATGGTGGTGGGTGTCAATCAACCTGAAAGACCAGCAGCAGAAGAATGAAGCGGATTTTCCACAGGATGACATGCCACAGAGGAGGTGAGTATTGCAGCAGAAGTTGTTTTTAATATTTTTAAGAGGAACTTTTCCCTAAGGATATTCCCCTCCACCCACTCTTCTTCAGTCCTGCCATCTTCAAGTATCCTGCACATGTACAGATTTGCCATATTTGGTACCTTGCAGAGACCTGCTGCGCATGGGCGTCCGCTCCATAGGGCAAGGGGGGTCAATTGCCCCCCCCCCCCTGGAAGTCAGAGTGGACTTCACTTTTCAGGCTCCACATGGATGCATTCCACACACACACCATATCTTATTAAAAATTATTATTTTTAATAATGTGGAATACTTTCTATGTAGAACCTGAAAAGTCCCAGTATATTCCTGACATTGTCATGAGTATAAAGAGACATACAGAATACAGCCCACCTCCAGGACAGGGAAAATTCCACCCTTGCACTGCTGAGGGGATATTACCACTTGTACTTCTATGTTTCCATGTTCCAGCCAGCCGCACTGCTCTCCTCCTCAACCCAAAGCCTCAGCATCATTGCATACCATACAGGAACATTAACCCTGTATGGTAAAATGAGGGTGATGGAGTGCCACCACAGCCTGTCACAACTTTCACAGAAGCTGCAGGGGACCAGTCACAGAGATTGAGGGAATCAGCAAAAGTTTTGTACACAGAGAGTATATTTGTTACAATTTACTATTTTTTTTATGCCTCAGAGAAAGGAACTGGAGAATTCACACTCAGTCCCTTTCTATTTTTTGAAAGTGAGCTATCAGGGGTCTGTTTAGTCCCCTGATATTTCACCAAAGCCCCCCAACAAGACTGTTAAAAAATGTAAAAATAAATAAATTTGTAAAAAAATAAATAAAAAACGACTGACACCGTCCACTGCCCTTCTAACACCACCAGGGCTCAAGTCCTGTGGGAACGGAGTTCCTGCACTTTTTTCACAGCAGGAACGCAGTTCCCTTTGCAGGACTAGAGCAGCCGAGAGCAGCCGAGCCGCCCGAGCCAATCCTTCACTAAGCGGCGATGCCCAGCTCGAGTCACTGTCAGCGGCAGGCGAACCTTAGTAATCCTTTATGTTACTGGCCGCTTCCTGTATATGGATTCATCGGGTAGTGTGCGGGTATTCGGTCACATCCTCGATGCCGCAATGTCTCCTGGGAGCTTTTGTCATTGTTCCAAGGAGACATTGCGGAGGTCTGCCGCGAGTTATCGCAGGATTTAGAAAGAACTTGCTTAAAAAAAAATATATGCCGTTTAGTAATTATGCATATGAGGGTATCATTTTTTTTTTTTGGGGGAGTGGATCTTGGGTGGGAGTTCCCACACTTTCTTCCCCAGGACTTGACCCCTGAACACCGCCCACTGCCCTACTGACACCATCCATCCTATTCGGCTGCTGGGGGGGGGGAGTTTAAGCCCCAGCTAGTGGTCGAAGACAGGGTTAAATGTGACTGTGTATTGCCGCTGCCAAAGCGCCCCCCCCCCCCCTTGAAAAAATTTCAGCGGACGCCCATGCTGCTGCGTGTCTGTGCACGTGCAGGAAATTGACCTTACACTGGTTTCTGCTATCTGGAACCTTTAGAGACCTGCGGCATGTGTGCTCAGACATGCTGTTGGTCATTGCCAGGTATTTGTGCCCATGTGCAGAATCTCATGGCATAAATGCACCCTTCAGTAAAACATTGCCTCCTGGCATGTGTGACATGGACAAAAACAAGATGCAGCGGGGGTCCTTACGTAATTTTTGTCTAGGCGAGGAAGCACAAAAAAGATGAACCATTTTTAATTCTGTAGGAGGGAGTTGGGAGTTATCAGGAAAGAAAAAGCTTAAAGGGTAACTCCACCCTAACACTAAAATTTCTACATCTACAGACATCCATAATCTAAGACTAACCTATCTATCCCTGTAGAGAAGAAGTTGTTATACATACCTTTTCTGAAGCCGCTCCAGTCCGGTCCCCACGCGGAGCTGTTAGCAGCGGCTTCGCTGTTGAGGTGGTTGCAGAGGAGGCAGCTGACAATGGAAGCCCCATATTAGCGCTATGGGTGACGTAACTTCCTATTCATTTTACAGCCGTTGTCAGCTGTGTCCTCTGCAGAGCTTCCGCCGCTGGAGATCGGACTGGATCGGCTTTAAAAAAAAGTATGTATAGTGATTTCTTCTTTACAGGGCTAGATAGGTTAGTCTTAGATCATGGATGCCAGCAGATGTAGCAATTTTAGTGTTAGGGTGGACTTCCCCTTTAATGGGCAAAGAGCCTCTTTAATTAAAGCTGGGCTACTTTTTTGTGGAGTTTGGCTTTAAGAAAATTGTATGCTTTATGACAATGCATGCCAATACCAAATATTGACAGAGAGATATCTATGGGCTTTGTGTAACTACACATCCCAGCATTCAAAGTTCGACATACAGTATATCGCACTCCGGTGCCAACAGAAAGTCAGGTAAAGTATTGAGGGCAGCAGATGATTTTTTAAAGTGTGCTCAGCAATTCCTCTTGCTCCTCTTAGTGACATGCCCTTTGTGGTGTGCAAACTTCCATGTAATACCCGCCACACTTATGTAGCCCAAGGCTAGAAACAGCTGTCTTATTTTGCCAACAATTGGCTCCTACTTAGCTGGGAGCGTGGCATTAAATATTAACAAACAGAAGAATACTAATGCTAACGCTAATGCTAACCCTAACTCTGTATTTAAACAAAGTCATGTGATTGACATGGTTACATGCTGAAATGTTGCTAGAAAGCACAGCCATGTGATTTTTATGCAAGCAAATTTGGCCTGGCATGAGAAAATTTTAGGCAAATTTTGGCCAAATTGTGGCAACATTGGCAATTTAGCTTCAAATAGCTGGATTCAGGTAGACGTGCCTAACGTTAGGCAGGCGTAGCGTATCTCATATACGCTACGCCGCCATAAGTTAGAGAGGCAAGTGCTGTATTCACAAAGCACTTGCGTCCTAAGTTACGGCGGCGTAGCGTAAATGTACCGGCGTAAGCGCGCCTAATTCAAATTGTGAAGAGGTTGGCGTGTTTTATGTAAATAAAGCATGACCCCATGTAAATGACGTTTTAAACGAACGGCGCATGCGCCGTCCGTGGACGTTTTACAGTGTGCATGCTCCAAATTACGCCGCAAAGACTTATTGGCTTCGACGTGAACGTAAATTACGCCCAGCCCCATTCACGGACGACTTACGCAAACGACGTAAAAATTTAAAAATTCGACGCGGTTCCGACGTCCATACTTAAAAATTGGCTGCACCATCTTTTTGGTGTAATATCTTTAGGCCTGAAAACGCCTTACGCAAACGGCGTATCTTTACTGCGACAGGCAAGCGTACGTTCGTGAATAGGCGTATCTCGCTGATTTACGCATTCTAGGCGTAAATCAGCATACATGCTCCTAGCGGCTGGCGTAAATAGACAGCTAAGATACGACGGAGCCAGCGGTCGTATCTTAGCTAGATTTAAGTGTATCTCAATTTAAGAATACACTTAAATATACGACGGTGCAGATTCAGAGTTACGACGGCGTATCTACTGATACGCCGGCATAACTCTACGTGAATCTGGCTAAAAGTAATTTAGGTTGAAATCCCCCCCATTTATGCCTAATTTACATGTTTCCTTAAAGGAGACACCTAAAACTGTGAAGTGTATCAGACAGATACATTTTATGGGAGGTAATGAATTCCGAGCAGATCAGTAAAGATAAATAGTTACATAGTTACATAGCTGCATAGTTGGTAAGGTTGCATGAAGACAACAGTCTATCCAGTTCAACCTGTGTAAGTGTTTGTATGTGTGTATAAAAAACCTTTCACATATGCCTTATCTTGTTTTTGCTAAGATGCCCGTCCAAGAGTATTTTAAAACTATCAATACTTCCTGCCGACACCACCGAGTGTGGAAGGGAGATCCACATCCTTACCGCCGTGATTGTGAAAAAAAACCTATGCAGCTTAAGGTTAAACTGCTTCTCTTCCAGTCTCATTGTGTGGCCCTTACACTTCCTGGGACTATAAAGTTTCATATGCTGGGAATGATCACTGTTGAGATATTTGTATAACGCTATCATATCTCCTCTCAAGCTTCAATTCTCCAGGGAGAATAAATAAATGGTGGAGGTAATTATAAGGCTAGCCATATACAGGGGCTGAATGAGAGAAGTCAGTTGATTCCCGTATTCTAATAGTGTAGATTGAAGAATCTCTGCTTCTAGCTATTGTATTTAAGCGTTTGTGAAACCCATGGCCACTCAAATAGGAGGCAGTAGTGCTGGGACAAGAATTTTCAAAAATTTGAACCATGTAAGGATAGCGTAAATTGTAAGTCTTTAGCAGATCTGAATGAAAAGGTGGGGTGGCAGATGGACGAAGCAGCATTTGGGGTTTAAAGTAGGGTTGTCCAGATACCGATACTAGTATCGGTATCGGGACCGATACCGAGTATTTGCGGGAGTACTTGTACTCGCGCAAATGCTCCCGATGCCTGATAGAATACTTTTTTTGTATTTATCAACATGTTCTATGAAAATTCTTTGAGTTTTTTACTACTGCGTGACAAGTAAATAAAACATTTTTATTCATTTTTACTCATTTTTATTCTTTTATAATGTCTTGAGTTTGAGTTCTTCATAATTCTAAAGAAAATATCCTTAGTCTGTATTGTGGTTTGAAAACTGTCACATGACATTTAAAAAAAGTATCGGTATTCGGTATCGGCGACTACATGAAAAAAAGTATCGGTACTTGTACTCGGTCCTAAAAAAGTGGTATCGGGACAACCCTAGTTTAAAGTGATAATATCCTTATTCTCTACAAATAATCTATACACATCAACTACTTAAAGTGGAGGTTCACCCAAAAGTGAACCCTCCCCCCCTCCGGCGTCACATTTGACAGGTATTTTCACCACTTCCTGGTATAGACTCCCGCGGGAGTCCGGCCCCTCCGGCGTCACCCCCCCCGGAAAGTTCTGGGAAACACTCAGCTCCCAGAACACAACGGGGACCGGTGGGAACGGCGCAGCGCGCCTCGCGCATGCGCAGTAGGGAACCGGGCAGTGAAGCCGCAGCGCTTTACTTCCCGATTCCCTCACCAAGGATGGCGGCGGGGGAAGCTGAAAGCCGAGCTACCGCTCGGCTCCGGCTGCCGTCCTCTCGGGCGACCTGGACAGGTAAGTGTTCATGTTTTAAAAGCCAGCAACTGCTGTATTTGTAGCTGCTGGCTTTTACATTTTTTTTGCAGGTGAACCCCTGCTTTAATGGCCCCATATTCAGTTTTTCATGAAATTGCTCCTCCAGCCTTGTACACAAGGTCGGACTTTTGACAGTGCAAAAGTCCGCCGTGAGCCCATCGGAAAGAAAGAGAACAGGTTCTCTATCTAAGTTCCGTCGGACTTCCGAAAAAAAAAGTCAGATGGAGACTACACACGTCCGGACTTTCCTAGATAAAAAGCCCGTCTGACTTTTTTTCTCGGAATATCTGGCTGTGTGTACGAGGCATTACTGTGTTTTTCTGCCTTCTTTTAACCACTTCAATACCGGCCCATAGTCATTTGACGTCCACAGATGGGATCTCCCATCCTCGGTGGACGTCATATGATGTCCTGGGCTTTGTGGGGGGATATCTGAATGATGGGGGCAGCTAGAGGCATCATTCAGATATTCTTCTCTTCTGCCGGCAATTCTGTGCAACCTAAGAATGCTCATATCGGCGGTTCCACCACTTGATCATTCTTATAGGCGGCGGGAGGGGACATCCCCCCTCCCGCCGCCATCCGGTGCTTCTCCGGGCTCTCCCGTGCCATCGGGGGGCCCGGAGAAAAAATCGTCCGGCGCAGGCAGGAAGCATAGAGATGACTGGTGACCAGATGGTCACCAGTCATCTCTATGATCGTCGGAGGCCCGGGCACGATGTGATGACATCACGCCGGGTACCCGTAAGTAAACAAAGCCGTGAGTAAGCAACACTAATCATGAGATCGGTGAATTTTTTTTCACCGATCTCATGCTTTCCAGCCCGGAGGAGAGATGTGGGGTCTTATTGACCCCCGCATCTCTCCATAAAGAGGACCTGTCACACACATTTCCTATTACAAGGGATGTTTACATTCCTTGTAATAGGAATAAAAGTGAAAAAAAAAAAAATAAGTAAAGAAAAAAATCAAAGAATAAAAAAAAAAAATTAAAAACACCCCTGTCCCCGGTAGCTCGCGCGCAGAAGCGGACGCACACGTAAGTCCCGCCGACATATGTAAACGCCGTTTAAACCACATATGTGAGGTATCGCCGCGTGCGTTAGAGTGCCAGCAACAATTCTAGCACTAGATCTCCTCTGTAAACTGGTAACCTGTAAAAATGTTCAAAGCGTTGCCTATGAAGATTTTTAAGTACCGAAGTTTGGCGCCATTCCATAAGTGTGCGCAATTTTAAAGCGTGACATGTTAGGTATCTATTTACTCGGTGTAACATAATCTTTCAAACTTTACAAAAAAAATGGGCTAACTTTACTGTGTTGTTAGTTTGTTTGGAACGATTCATGTACACTGCTCTATGCACACTACACATTTCATAGTCCATGGCCCATCTTAGAACTGAACAAAAGAGGGTGGCTACGTTCCCACATACAATGATACCATGGAAAACAAATGTGGCCAACCTTTAACAGGAAGTCAAATTACAGCAGCAAAAAAAATAAATAAAAAATTTGGAGGAAGCGGAAAGCAATAGAAGGTACTTTATTGAGTTAAGTTAAGAATAAATACTTAAATACAATTTAATTTTTTATTTTTATTCTTATTATAAAACAGCTCTGCATCCAGTCCTATGGCAACATCAGAAAAAATAAGAGCATAATAAGAGTATTTTTATTTATTTTTTTAAAGATGGAAAAAGTCTTTTGCCGTTTTTCGGCTGCGATGAAAAAAATATTGGAATATTTTTAATCAACAACTAAGGAACAGGCCGTCAAGTTCCGCAAGTAATTGAATTGTAAACTCAGACATGACAGCTCGAGATTTATTGTAATGTAAATAACAAAGTAACCAAATTCAGTTGTTTTGCATAGGCTTGTGAGTTTTTCTCCATCAAAATGTAAGCAGCGAGGAGGAAAGGTCATCAGCACGCATGTAATTATGGTGGGAACATTACAGTAGTGCACCTTAAGCAATGTATTAAAAAGAGAGAGAAAAAAAAAAGTGGGGGGGATTGAAGAACAAGTAAATTTCCTGCTATTTCTGCACTTTTATTTTTTCTACTTTAACTTTAATAACGCAGATAACTTCTCCGTTGTCACCGCACTCACTGTCAAAACTACTAAAAGGGTTAGATGTAATTACATCACAACTTGCTCATTTCATCTCAATCTCTATAGCAACATTCTGTTGGCTTAGCAGAAATGCAACTTTAATCAGCTATTTTCTCCACTGCCATCTGAATTGGCAAAGCAGGAACACAAAAGGGGTAAAAAAATGGCTTTAGCCTCGGATCTGCTACTACCAATCTGCCAATAAGGAAAGGTCATAAAGGGGACTATCCCAACTCCCTTGAGCCCATTCAGCCCAAGATTCATCTTTTTCTACAGGAGAGAAATATATAGTCCTCTTTCCAAAAATGCTAGGGGGCAGATCCACAGAGCGAGTATGCCGGTGTATCTACTGATACGCCGGCGTACTTTCAAATTACCCGCGTCGTATCTTTGGTTTGAATCCTCAAACCAAGATACGACGGCATCTGGGTTAGATCCGACAGGTGTACGTCCTCGTACGCCTTCGGATCTAAGATGCAATACTTTGGCGTCCGCTGGGTGGCGTTCACGTCGTTTTCCGCGTCGGGTATGCAAATTAGCTATTTCCGACGATCCACGAACGTACGAGTGGCCGGCGCATTTTTTTTACGGCGTCTCTAGTTGGCTTTTTCCGGCGTATAGTTAAAGCTGGTATTTCGTCTCGTATGTTAAGTATGGCCGTCGTTCCTGCGTTTATTTTTATTTTATTTATTTTTTTCGTAAGTCGTCCGTGAATCGGGATGGGCGTAATTCAAGTCTAAGTTAAAAAAAATGACGCCGTTGCGACGTCATTTACCGCAATGCACGGCGGGAAATTTAGAAACGGAGCATGCGCAGTTCATTCGGCGCGGGGACGTGCTTCATTTAAATGAAACACGCTCCCTAATCGCCGATTTGAATTCTGCCACCAGAGATAGACTACGCCGCCGTAACTTACGGCGCAAATTCTTTGGGGATTCGAACCGGCCAAAAGTAAGTTACAGCGGCGTAGCGTATCTCCCATACGCTGCGCCCATCTATTTATATGTGGATCTGCCCCTAGGTTTTTATATATCATGCATGTAGGCAGGTGCAGCCTGCAGTATTTCCTCCAACCTGAACCACACCATCTTTTTAGGTTAGTAGGAGTCCAATGGGGAGAAAATGTCTCCGATCTTGGGCTCCAGACAGCCATCTTGGGAGGACGGTGATCCAGTTGGATGCCAAAGTGCAGCGAAATTTGGGATGCCATCTTGATGTAGGACCCTATAAATATATACATCAGTTCAGACCGCCTGCAATATGACAGTAGGTAGGGAAAGAGCTTTGCTGGGTAGGGAAAGTGCATGCGCAGCATTAGGGAGAGGTCCCGTGTGAGTAGAAACATGTAGGTTTCCTTTCCATGGTGTCCACGCTGCACCATTCCTGGACAGAGTGCCTCTGGCTGTCATATACCCAGGGCTTTTTCCATCTGGAACTTGGTGGAACTCAGTTCCACCACCTCTGGCTTAGGCCCTCTGATCCCTGTTCACCACTATCATTTGTAAACACAGAAGTCTGGCTTCTGTGATTACAAGTGACAGCTTGTCTCCCAATGGCTCCCACAGATCTGATCTCCTGAGGGGCTCCCACTGAGTTCAGGATGAGAACAAGGGAGACGCAGGTGCCTGGGGCGCAGATGGCAACACACCCACTGGATGATTTCCCTGCAAGTGAGAAAGGTGGAGCCACCTACAGTGTGTGGGGGAGGTACTAGAGAAGAAGAAGGGTGAAAGTGAAATGTGGATGGAGGATGCAGTGATAAGCAGCTGTGGAAGAAGGATGAACTTTGTGTAGCAGACCCCTGAATTCTGCACTCTGTATGCAGCGCACCTCTAAACTCTGTACTATGTATGCAGTACACCCCTGAACTCTGCATGTAGTGCAACTTTGAACTTTGTGTGTATTCCCCCCCCCAAAAAAAAAATCTGAACCCTGTACTTACTGTGTACTATACTATGCACTCCTGGTATTTAATACCCCTTTAAGACGCTCCCACTGTTAGTGAGATTTGACCACACCCACTATTCAATGCAGTTTGTAGGGTGTGTGTAGGTGGGGGAAGGGGGTTTTGTGGGATTGTGATTGAGTTCCTGCACCAATTTTATGAGAAGAAAAGCCCTGCATATACCACAGCAGCCTGACAGAATCTAGCAGCAGTTAACCATACCACCACCCAGCCAATGAAACACTCCTCTGGCACAGTGTACTGGGGGTATTAGTGGGTATAAATGTGTACTGGGGAGAGAGATGTTTACTGGGGTTAGGAGAGAGTGACTATACGTAGGAGGCGCCACGGACCCTGCACATGCATTGCCGACGCTCAATAATGCTCTGGACCAAGTGTGGACCACACTCATATGAAAGTCAAACATAATGGACGGTATCCTTGCTTAAAGATGAGTCGTTAACTATGTGCAGAAGGTAAATGTACATAGTTCCTTTGTGAAACGCGCTGTCCCGTGTTACTACACACTTTGTTTAATGAATGTTGCATTTAGGAGGAGCCTAAAAGCAAGCTTTTTTTAACTGCCGACAGGTTTAACTCTGGTAATTTATTTTAATGGAGGACTTTCCAAGAATTCTAGCCTCATTTCGGTGATCCTGTTTCCACTTTTTTTCCCCCTATTTTTCTCTCCACCCTCCCGGGTTGGATGGTAAAATATTTGGGAGCGTTTGATGATCTCGTCGGCTCATTGAGGTAGGAAGCTGCTATGGAGTGTTCTAGCCGCATGATCTTGTGAGGTATTTGTTGAAACCATTTTTAATCATATCTAGATTAATAGATGGACCTATGGTACTACCAGTTGATCCAATCCACATTTTGATGTTCATCCATCTACTGAATACTCAGGTCTGAACTTAAACCATTGTAGTGTGCTATATGTTTTCTGTAAAATTTGGAAGGTTGCAATTAATTTGGATTTGTTTCTTTATTTCTTTAGATTTGTCTAATTTTTTTTATTTCTTCCTATAGTGATCTTATATACAGTGTATGATATTACAGTTCTCCTGAAGAAGCCATTGAAATGGCGAAACATGTCGAGACCTTTACACTTTCTGTTTATATACAAAGATCAAAAGTCAAATGTATTCTATGTATTCATTTTAAATACATTTTTAACCTATTAAATTTCTATATTTTATATATATATATATATGTTTTTTTGCACCTTAAAAGTCCCATAAAAATCTTTCTTCTTGCTATCTCTTGTATCATGTCTGCAGTCTCTGATTACCTCTTCTATTATGTGTGCTCTCTGACCACCTCTTGTATCATGTCTGCAGTCTTGAACCATCTTCTGTAGTATGTCTGCATTCTCTGACCATCTCTTATATCATGTTTGCAGTCCCTGGCTATCTCATGTATCATGTCTACAGTCTCTGACCATCTCTTGTATCATGTCTACAGTCTCTGACCATCTCTTGTATCATGTCTGCAGTTCCTGACCATCTCCTGTATCATGTCTACAGTCTCTGACTATCTCTTGTGTAATTTATTTATTTATTTAATTCATTTATTTCAGGTACTTATATAGCACCATCAATTTACGCAGTGCTTTCCATATACATTGTATCATGTCTGCAATCCCTGGCTATCTCTTGTATCATGTCTGCAGTCTCTGACCATCTCTTTTATAAAGCCCATAGTCTTTGGGCCGGATTCAGATACTTTGGAGTATCTTTAGGTGGGGCGTAACGTTACGCCGCCGTAAATTAGGGCGCAAGTTCCGTATTCAGAAACCATTTGCGCCCTTAGTTACGGCGGCGTAGCGTATATGTGTCGGCGTAAGCCCGCCTAATTCAAATGTGGATGATGTGGGCGTGTTTTATGTATATTAACTGTGACCCCGCGTATTTGACGAATGCGCCATTCGTGAAAAAATCCCAGTGCGCATGCTCGAAATTACGCCGCAAATCCTCAATGCTTTAGACGTGAACATAACTTACGTACAGCCCTATTCGCGAACGACTTACGCAAACAACGTAAAATTTAAAAAACTTGACGCGGGAACGACGTCCATACTTAACATAAGCTACGCCTCATATAGCAGGGGTAACTTTACGCCGGAAACAACGTAAAAATACGTTTCTGAATCGGCGTATCTACCTAATTAGCATATCCATTGCGTAACTATACGGAAGCGCCACCTAGCGGCCAGCGTAAATATGCAGCCTAAGATACGACGGTGTAAGACACTTAGGCCCCGTACACACGACCGAACATGATTGCTGAAACTGGTCAGCGGACCAGTTTCAGCAGACATGTTCGGTCGTGTGTAGGCCCGAGCGGACAGGATTCCAGCAAACATTTGCCTTTTGCCTTTTCCCAGCGGGCAAATATTTTCGGGCTTGTTTTAAAACAGCCCGCTGGAATCCTGTCCCCTCGGACATGTTCGGTCGTCTGTACATGTCCGAGCGCCCGCCATTCCCTCGCATGCGTCGAATGACTTTGACGCATGCGTGGAAGCATTGAACTGGCAGGGCCGCCCCCGTCGCCCCGTCATTGTCGCGGCGACGGCGAGGACACGCCCCGCGTATTGTTTATGCGCGGATTTCTGTATGATGGTGAGTACAGCCACCATACAGAAATCCCCGGGCATACATGTACGGTGAAAACGGTCCGGCGGACCGGTTTCATCGTACATGTATGCTCGTCTGTACGCGGCCTAACGCCGGTCAGATCTTAGGGAAATCTATGCGTAACCGATTCTATGAATCAGTCGCATAGTTACGACCCCGCACACTCAGAGATACGACGGCGTATCCGGAGATACGCTGTCGTATCTCCTTTCTGAATCTGGCCCTTTGACTATATCCTGTTGTGTGTCCGCTGTCTCTGACAATGAATATTCACTGAATTTTATGTGCTGACCTTTGATAATGTTGGGAGCACAAGAGACCCCCCATAGCAAGAAAGTTGACCAGCACTGCCTTAGATCTTATACAATCCTAACAATTCCTATGCTTGGGATAAACAAAGGTCTATTAAAAAAAGGCAGACACAATGGACAACATCGATCTTCTATGATCTGTATGTGTTTTTAACACCCAGATTTATCAGTAACACTGAAATCTCCCAACAATGTCATTTTTTTTCCTTGTCTGACCTGCCACTCCTATTTTACGAGGCTTCAAGCCATAACGCAACATGAACCAAGCCCATCTTATCAGGCTTTGGGCAGGAGCCTTGCTAAGTGCAATCTTCAAGACTGGCTCTCCATGTTATACAAACCCCACCTAGTCTAATAAGTGCTGTTAGCCAGACACCTCATTGTTTAAGGACCGCACACTCACCGTTTGGAAGTGTTTGGCCATTGCAAAGCCATCAATAATGGATGTGAATCGACTAAAGGTAGCATGCTTTGAAGGCTCTGTCTGCAGTGTATCCTGTCCTACAGGTTGTGACTCAGCTGAGTGTGGCAATTAGTGTGCAGATAAGTGGAACGGCAAAACTCTTTTCACAGGAGAGGGCACAACATTCGGAGTTTACTGTTTATCTCCATCGCCCATTTCACAGAATTAGTTCTGATTCCTCATTCTCCGCCGGGTGACTGCCCTCGGGTCTATAACGACGTCTAATGTCTCAAATGTAAATGTGTGGCCTACTCACAAGAGCGAGACCAGAGCGGGAGGGGATAGCCCTCACCCAAGTACTCGATTAACCAAAGTGTGAGATTCGGCCTCTGTAGAGTGTGTGAACAATCCCGCTCATTCTCCGGGAAGAAGTGTGCTTGTGCATATTTTACCTTCAACAATAAACTGGCAATAGGTGGGAACGCTGGACTTGGTTTCCTCTTGAATTAAACAAATAAAAAGCTGAATGAAGTCATCAGGTAGAAAAACAGGCTAAAAATGTTGAGTGTAAAAAGAAAAAGCAGCACATGGAGTCATGGACTACTATAAAATCCGATCGTGTGTATGGGGCTTGAGTGCCTAGACACTATTAGGTAGATTCAAAAAGAATTAGGCCGGCTTATCAGTAGATAAGCCGACCTAACTCTGAATCTACGCCGGCATTTGTTTAAGCGTATGCTCAAACAGAAATACGCTTAAACAAAGCTAAGATAGGCCGGCTTGCGCCGTTCTATCTTAGCTTGCAATGTTTCTGATGGTCGCTAGATGGCGCTTTCATTGCGGCCGGCGTAGATTATGTAAATGAGGGGATACGCCGATTCACAAACGTACGCCAGGCCGACGCCGTCAAATTCCGTTGTTTCCGTAAGGCATTGGCCGCCTAAAGTTAGAGCTATGCTCTAGTGGACTAGTAATGTTAAAGTATGGCCGCCGTTCCCGCCGCAAGGTTCGAATTTTTTACGTCGTCCGCGAATCGGGAGTTACGTCGTTTACGTCCACGTCAAAATCATTAGGCCCGTACGGCGTACTTAGCCGCAATGCGCACCGGGAAATGTAGTCGCCCGGCGCATGCGCAGTGTCAAAAAACGTCAAAAAACGTGAGGTCAAGCCTAATTTCCATACAACACGCCCCCCTCCAACCAATTTGAATTAGGCGCCCTTACGCCCGCTCGTTTGAGGCTACACCGCCGTAAATTAGCAGGTAAGTAGATTGTGAATCACTACTAGCCTAGCTAATTTACGGCGGGGTAGCCTAAACAGGCTAGGCTACACCGCCGTAACTTTAATCCTTTCTACGTGAATCTACCTAAAAGTCTAGGCACTCAAGCCCCGTACACACGATCGGATTTTCCGTCGGAAAAAACATCCGAGGTTTTTCCGACGGAAAATCCGATTGTGTGCACGGGGCTTTTCCGTCGGAAAAACCTTGGATGGTTTTTCCGACAGAATTCCGCTCAAGTTTGGCTGGCATACACACGGTCACACAAAAGTTCTCTGAACTTTCGACCATGAAGAACGCGGTGACGTACAACACTATGACGAGCCAAGAAAATTAAGCTCAATGCTTCCGAGCATGCGTCGAATTGTTTCCGAGCGTGCGTCAGAATTCTGTACGTCGGAATTGCTACAAACGATAGGATTTTCCGATAGGAATTTTTTCCGTTTGAAAATTTGAGAACCAGCTCTCAATCTTTTGCTGGCGGAAATTCCGCCAGAAAAAGTCCGATGGAGCCTACACACGGTCGGAATTTCAGTTCGAAAGCTCACATCGGACTTTTGCTGTCGGAATCGTGTGTACGGGGCATAAGGGTCAGGGTTGCCAACCTCCCACAGCATTTTTTACTGAAAAAAAACTGGAACATTTACTGGCGGAGCACATTTTTTACTGGCAACCTGAGAAATTACAGAACTTCTATTGAAAACTAACATATCATATATACTCGAGTATAAGCCGAGTTTTTCAGCACATTTTTTTGTGCTGAAAATGCCCCCCTCGGCTTATTCTTGAGTCACCCTTTTGCGCCTGATCTCCCGAATTTGGGGACCCGGTACTGGCCGGCCGTAAGTCCCCTGGATCCCAAACCTGGCACACTCTTTCTCTACAAGTGTGCAAAGTTTGTTGTCCGGGGGATCTACGGCCAGGGAGCATCAATTTTTCAAACCGGACACCCCTTCCATAGACTCCCATGTTAAACTGTAATTTCTCCTATGACATTGGGGACCCTGGTACCAGTCAGTCGTAGGTCCCCTGGATCTGGAACTTGGCACACATGTAGCCCCATTTCTCCTCTACAATTGTAAAAAGTTTGTTGTCCGGGGGACCTACGGCTGGGGAGCACCGATTTTTCAAACTGGGCACCCCTTTCATAGACTATCATGTTAACTGTCAGTCTAGTCATGGACACAGTGAGGCATGGGCACAGTGAGGCATGGGCACAGTGAGGCATGGGCACAGTGAGGCATGGGCACAGTGAGGCATGGGCACATTGAGGCATGCACATGAACACAGCGAGGCAAGGTGAGGCACAGTGAAGCATGCAGATGAACACCCTAGGCTTATACTCGAGTCACTACGTTTTCCCATTTTGTGTGGTAAAATGAGGTGCCTCGGCTTATATTCAGGTTGGCTTATACTCGAGTATATACAGTATATTGAATATTTGAACAGTAGAAACATAATATGGAAACACTGACAATACCTATAAGGCTCCATGCACACTGGAGCTGATAAACTGCAGTTTATTGGCGTTTGGGCGTTTTTTTAAAAGCCTGTAAACTCCACTCTATGTTAGCCTTTGTGCCCATGCACACATGAATGTTTTTTGGCTTTAGGCCTCATGCACACTGGACTTTTTTTTTACGTTTTTACAGCAGCTGTTTTTGGCAGTAGCCGTTTTTTTCTACAGTTATTAAACTATCCATCATGTTATCCTATGTGTCCATGCACACATAAGCTGTTATCAGCAGTTTTGGGCAGTGGCGTTTTTGGGCAGTAAAAAAAGACCCAAAACTAGTTGGTTCTGAGAGATGTTTTTCAGCTGTAAAATTAACAATTAATCCTTAACGAGAGCCCCCGTTTTATAACTTGCTTCTGAGCCTGTGCAGGTTTTTAACGTCGTTTTAGCCCACACACGATCATTTTTTACAACCCGAAAAACAACATTGTTTAAAACGTCGTTAAAAAATGCAGCATGTTCGGAAAAAAATGTTGTCGTTTTTCAGAACCCTAAAAATGATCTGAAGCCCACACACGATCATTTTAAATGAAATTTTTTAAAAACGTTGTTTTTTTAATGCCGAAAAACGATTGTGTGTACGCGGCATAACAAAATAATTTGCTTGATTTACACTTAAAAAGTCAATACAGCATTACATTTTCAGCCCCTAATATTTACTGGCATTTGTAAAAAAATCTGAGATTTTTACAAACTGTCAGTAAATTTACTGACATTTGGCAACCCTACTAAGGGTAGCTATACACATATCACCTATAGCCGCCTCTTTATTTTGTTTAATTTTCCAAAAATAATAGCAAAAAACAAGAATAGAAGGATTACACATTCACATGTATGTCACTATAAATGCTTGCATGCTAATGAATGTGTAAGTGTAACACTTCCAAGTCATTAACACCATACCAATGTATCAGTCAGTGCTCACCTTGAGTATAAATAACTCAATCTATAGTCCAGGAGTGACAGAGAGGAATATAAAATAGTTCTAATTTCTCATATTCATGAATAGCTGTATAAATTAAAGATTCAGCTAAAAAAAAAATATTTAATATCATGGGCTCCATACTTTCTAAAGAACGGGACAGTTTACTATCCATCAGACTTTAGGGGTAAAAATGTCCTGGCGCTAGGTACAATGCCCCATCATTGGTGTCAGTGGGAAGAATAATGCCCCATCGTTGGTATCCGTGAATGGAATAGTGCCACATCATTGGTGTCAGTGGGAGGAATAGTACTCCATCATTGGTGTCAGTGGGAGGAATAGTGCCCCCCGATTTTGGTATCAGTGGAAGGAATTGTGCCCCATCATTGGTATCAGTGGGAGGAATAGTGCCCCGATTTTGGTATGAGTAGAAGGAATTGTGCCCCATCATTGGTGTCAGTGGGAGGAATAGTACCCCATAGTTGGTATCAGTGGAAGGAATTGTGCCCCATCATTGGTGTTAATGGGGGGAATAGTGCTGCATTATTGGTATCAGTGGAAGGAATTGTGTGCTCTTCATTGGTGTCAATTGGAGGAATAGTGCCCCATTATTGGTATCAGTGTAAGGAAGTGTGCCCTCTTCATTGGTGTCAGTGGGAGGAATAGCGCCCCATGATTGGTGTCAGTTGGAGGAATAGTACCCCATAGTTGGTATCAGTGGAAGGAGATGTGCCCCATTATTGGCATCAGTGGGAGGAATAGTACCCCATAGTTGATATCAGTGGAAGGAATAGCACCCCATAGTTGATATCAGTGGAAGGAATTGTGCCCCCATCATTGGTATCAGTGGGAGGAATAGTGACACATTATTGGTGTCAGTGGGAGAAGTAGTACCCCGTTTTTGGTGTCAGTGGGAGGAATAGTACCCCATAGTTGGTATCAGTGGGGATTCGTCATTTCCGGGTCCTATATGTGACTTCCTTACCATTACCATATTCAGAACAAGGCTTGGATCGCACACCGCTGAGTCTGATATATCCGACCGCACATGCTGTAGACACTTTGGGCTGGATTCAGGTAGATCGGCGCATCTTTCTGCCGGCGTAGCGCATCTCATATGCGCTACGCCGACGTAACACAGAGAGGCAAGCAGAGTATTCACAAAGCACTTGCTCCCTACGTTGCGCCGGCGTAATGTAAATTATTCGGCGTAAGCCCGCCTAATTCAAAGTAGGTGGAAGTGGGCGTGATCCATTTAAATGAAGCGTGACCCCATGCAAATGATGGGCCGAACGAACGGCGCATGCGCCGTACCGTGGACGCATCCCAGTGCGCATGCTCAGAATCACATCTAAAATACTCCATAAGATACGTCGAATCACTGCCTACGACGTGACGTAACCTACGCCCAGCCCTATTCACCTACTACTACGTAAGCTGCGTAAAATCCGACGGCTGTTCCCTGGTCCATACCTTAACATGACTTACACTTGCTTTATGAGGACGTACGACTTACGTAAACCCCATTATATGAATGTGCCGGGCGCAAGTACGTTCGTGAATCGGCATATCTCCCTCATTTGCATATTCGATTCGTAAATCAATGGAAGTGCCCCTTACGATACGACGGCGTAGGAAACTTACGTCGGTCGGATGAAGCCTAATTTCAGGCGTATCTAGTTCTATGGGCAGGGCGCACAGATACGACGGCGCACATTTACACTTACGCGGTGTATCCAGGGCCAGATTAAGAACATCATGGGCCTGGTGCTGAGGATTTTGGTGGGGCCTTTTAGGCTGCATTCACACCTCCGCGACAAGTAACGCCGCGTACGTGGCGTATTTTGCCGCAAATAGTGTAACTTTTTTTTACAAATCCTTCCTATTGCTTTGTATGGCCGAACGCCAATGCCGCCTGAAAAAAAGGGTCCGGGACTTTTTTTCATGCCGCAGGTGTACGGTGTCTATGAGATGTGAACCATCTCATAGACAGCAATGGGAATTCTCCCCTCCTGCGGCACGAGCGGCCGGCGTCGGGCGTTTTGTCGCGGAGGTGTGAATGGGGTGTAATAAATAATAAATAAATGCGTGGGAATGACATGAACGCAGCCCAGCCAAGGCAAGTGACCAAAGGCACAGAACCCAGAAGGAAGACCGGGTGAAGATGGAAGTGCCCGGGCCCCGCCTGATTCATCGCAGCACTGGAGGACTCAGTCTGAAAATTGAAGTGTACACTAATGTGCTAATATGCTGTGCATACTTGTACGTTGTGGCATAACCTACCCCAGGGCCTCTAAAAAGTAGTAATGTCAGGAAAGTTTACTACCGCTTTATTATCACAGGATCCTCTCATGGGGCCCCCTACTGACCCTGTGGACGGTGGCCCTTGGGCAGTGCCTAAGTGCACAGTTGCCAACATTTAAAAAATATTTTCAGGGCCACTTTTTTATATAAGTGCTATATTTAGAGTAGCTCAGATCCCCGATGTTCCTCTATACATCATAGTAATAATCACAAAATTAAATGAGTACTAATAATGGGGCAGAACAAATATGAGAACTGATATTTCCTTTAGTTGAACTAACAAAAGTGTGTCCATTCTAGAGATGGTAACATTGAGGGTATTCAGTATAATTTTAAAGAACTGTTTTTGTGGGTAAGCGACATAGGGGAGGAGTATGGACGGTATATAAGTGGGAAGTATGTGCAGGTGAGGGAGAGGAATGTGGAGGGTCTAACAGTGGGCACTATGTACAGGAGAGGAGTACAAAGGGTACGGAAAAAAGCACTATGTACAGGAGAGGAGTGTGAAGGGTATGACAATGGGCAGTATGTACAGGAAGAGTGAGGGGGTATGACAGAGGGTAGTACGTACCAGAGAGAAGTGTGGAGGGTATGATGGGGCAGTATGTACAGGAGAGGAGTGTGGAGGGTATGACAGTGGGCAGTATGTACAGGAGAGGAATGTAGACAGTATGATAGTGGGCTCTATGTATAGGAGAGGAGTGTGGAGGGTATGACAGTGAACACTATGTATAGGAGAGGAGTGTATGACAGTGGGCACTATGTATAGGAGAGGAGTGTGGAGGGTATGACAGTGAACACTATGTATAGGAGAGGAGTGTGGATGGGTATGACAGTGAGCAGTATGTACAGGAGAGGAGTGTGGAGGGTGCGACAGTGGGCACTAAGTACAGGAGAGAAGTGTATGACAGCAGGCACTATGTACAGGAGAGGAGTGTGAAGGGTATGACAGTGGGCGCTATGTATAGGAGAGGAGTGTGGAGGGTATGACAGTGGGCACTATGTACAGGAGAGGAGTGTGTAGGGTATGACAGTGGGTACTATGTATAGGAGAGAAGTGTGGAGAGTATGACAGTGGGCACTATGTACAGGAGAGGAGTGTGGAGAGTATGACAGTGAGCACTATGTACAGGAGTGGAAGGATATTTAGGGACTGAGTAGTGGTTAAGCGGGTCATACATGGATTGAAATTACGCCAATTATGCAGAGACCAGCCATAGTCAATCTATGAATGGGCTAGCTGGTTTTACACAAGTCAATCTATTAATCAACTTGAGTACAACCAGCCTGTTTTTTTTTTCTTAAAACAATCAGTGCTGCCAGCTAAAGTTAGCAACATTGATCATTGTACGCACTGGCAGAACACAATAACACTGCAGGAGTGATTCCCCCATCCACAGGTCAGCAGGTGAGAGGGTGTGTGGGGACAGGCTGGGGAGAGATACTAGTCAGTGGCTGGGTAGGCACTGGTAGTATCAGAGCCAGATACACACAGGTTACATACGCCACGATCGTTAGAGCGAGAGCAATAATTCTAGTACTAGACCCCCTCTGTAACTCTAAACATGTAACCTAAAAAAATGTAAAGCATCGCTTAGGATACCAAAAAAAATTGTGCTAACTTAACTAACTAACTGTTTTTTTAATGAATGAAACATTTTTTTCCAAAAAAACATGTTTGAAAAATTGCTGCGCAAATACTGTGCTAGAGCTGCACAATTAATCGTTAAAAAAATCGTGATCTCGATTCAACCCCCCTGACGATCTTCAATGCAGAGTTTGCTGATTCTTTCATATAACAAGTGGAGAGACTTTCAGCTGTCAAAAGAAAATATCTGGGCAGTCTGCCAAGTTTTTAACAGGAAACATTGTAACTGACACTTCCTTCTTAGATCAAAGGGATACACTTCTGTGTGTAAAGAACAAATCTGGGCAGTCTGCGAAGTTTGTAAACAAAATGAAACATTGTAACTAACTAACATTGTAACTAAATTTAACCACTTAAAGTCCAACACTTGTTTCTTAAGTTAAAAAGCAATATTATTTGCTAGAAAATTACTTGGAACTGCCAAACATTATATATATTTTAGCAGAGACTCTAGGGAATACAATGGCTATTGCTGCAATATTTTATGTCACACTGCATTTTCCCACTTCAATGAATAATAAAAACCATAAAAACAAAACAGTGAAGTTAGCCCATTTTTTTTTGTTTTGTTTTAATGTGAAAGATGATGTTACGCCGCAACAATCGTGAGAGAATCGTGATCTATCTTCTAAGCAAAAAAATTGCAATTCTCATTTTAGCCAGAATCGTGCAGCTCTGTACCCTGCAACATAAAAAGTGCAAAGACCACCATAGAGTCATTTTCTAGCAAAAAGCAAATGATGATTTTTACATGTAGTAGAGAAGTGTCAGAATTGGCCTGGGTGGCAAGGGGTTAATTACCATGAGTAATATACAAATAATTATTATAAGCCCTGTGATCTTATCAGTCTGCTGTAGTGTGTCAGCTTGTATTTATATTGGCCGCTCTGAATGTAGCTTCTGACAGGCTGTGCAAGCAGGCCCGTATCTCCGGAACCATAAATGATAGCTGTCCCATATTTTGACCAGTTGTGGGGTAGCTCTTCCCATGCCTACCCCCAAATGTGGGGTTTCTGTGACCTCTGGTCATCGAGCTAGAACCCCCCAAATTCGATCTTAAAAAAAAAAAAAAATTCTTAAAAAAAAAAAAAAAATTTTTTTTTTTTTTTTTTTTTTTTGGGCAAATGGGCCTATCTTAAAAAAGGGGCCTGGAGCTGCAGCTCCATCAGCCCCATTGTTAATCCGGCCCTGGGTGTATCTGTAGATACGTCGGCGTAAGTGTTAAGTGAATCCAGGCCTTTGGTGCCGGGCTTGGCACAGTCACATGTGAGTGATTTTTTTTTAGACTTTTTAAAACCATTTTTAAAAAATGTACTACATAAGAACGCTCTTTTGTGTCCTTGGTGGATTACATCCCCGTATCCTTGGTTGTTGACGGAGGGGGTCCCACGGTGGAGAGAAGTTTCATTCAGGATCTTGCTGATTTATCTAACAAAGCGCAGTGTGACCTACCGTAAAAAGTGGTCAGTCATCTCTGGTGAGTTGGAATCTACCGTTGAGCACTCGTGGTGAAGTCTGAAGAATTCTCTAATCAGAAGAATCCATTTATTTCTTTGGTGTTGAGATTTGGACTTTTCATAAGTTTGCGATTATTTTATGATTTATAACTATTGATTTTTATGTTGAATCCACCAATTGATTTACAGCGCCAACACCTTTACCTTTAGTTTCAGTTTGCATATAGTGCTATATATAGTTCTATGTTTTTAAAAGGGCAGCTACTTCATAAAATCACTACCCCAGACGCCACAACCAGCCACATGTTCACCTTTGTTTTGTTATTGTTTTCTGTGACTACAATGGGGAGATTTCCTTTCACTTCTTTCCCCGGGGACATTAAAAGACAAAAGAAGTGATGAGGATGTGTGTCACCAAAACAAGAAGACAAAGCAACACAAACTCACAGAGGTTCTATCCTACCCCTGAGTCGGGGTTTACACTGCTATCCAACATTGGTTGCTGGTGTTATTATACATTTTTGGCCGTACAACTATGAAGTTGACTCCTTTCAGGGATCTGCTTTCCATTTTTTATAATTTTTACTATTTATTATTGTTCTTTGATAAGAACTTTTAATATATTTTTCTGATTGAAGCTTATCATAGTCCTTTATGGGCTGCATCAGCTCTTTTTCCCATACTCAAAATGGAGTTTTCTCTATTTCCTGTTCCTTGTGACCAAAGCGAGGCATGGGTATATATAGCGGTGAATCGTTGCAGAGCCCATCCCCATTGAAAACGTCAGACTTATGACGAAACACGTCTGGTACGGCGTGCAGTGACGGCGTGCAGTGACGTTACCACGTTCTACGCAAGGAGGAAGGGATCTTATTGTGGTGGCCGGCATTTGTTTGTACATGCCTACATTTCATGGATGTCTGTGAGTAGGATTTTATCTTTACTAAACCGAATTTTAAACGTTATCACGCTATGGTCCGGTTTCCTTTTATTATGATATGACCCACGGATTGGTCGTCTGACACGCATCTGAGTCTCCATACTCTGAGGATAATCCCACTGTGGCTCTGTTCACCCTGGTTTCATCTTTCTGTTGGATCATTATACACTGCTGTTGTTTATCTGCAATCTGGTAAGCTGCTCTCCATGTGGTGGTGGTTTCCTTTTTTTATATAGAGATATCAACACTTATGCCGCGTACACACGATCATCTTTCGGGTTGTAAAAAACAAAGTTTTTCTGTCTCTAGAAAAAACAAAGTTTTTTTCAACTTGATCATTAAAACGGCCTTGCCTACACACGATCGTGGAAAAAATGCTCTAGCAAAGCGCGGTGATGTACAACATGTACGACGGCACTATAAAAGGGAAGTTCCATACGGATGGCGCCACCCTTTGGGCAGCTTTAGCGGATTTCGTGTTAGTAAAAGATGATTCGCGCTTTTCTGTCTGTTACAGCGTGATGAATGTGCTTACTCCATTACGAACAGTAGCTTTGCCAGAACGAGCACTCCCGTCTCATAACTTACTTCTGAGCATGCGCGGATTTTTTGCGTCGTTAAAGCCCACACACGATCATTTTTTACAACCTGAAAAACGTCAACGTTAAAAACGTTGTTAAAAAACACAGAGCATGTTCGAATTTTTTTGGCCCGTTTTTCAGAACCCGAAAGATGCTCTGAAGCTCACACACGATCGTTTTTAATGACATTTAAAAAAAACTTCATTTTTTAGAACCCGAAAAATGGTCGTGTGTACGCGGCATTAGATCTTGAGAGCCGTGACGCTACTTTCAGGATGAACAATGGTTAAATATTGCAGAATTTTAAAAGCCATAACATAAAAACATCTTGTGTTTTTAAAATTGCTAAACTTCTTGGTGACTTTATAGCATCTTTTTATTCACATATTTTTTTTCCATAAACAAATACAAAAAGGACACCCAAGACAAAACAATAATAATAACAATAATTGTTATTATTAGTATCAGTACTAAAAAGACAAGACTGACAACATCCAAATGAAAAAAACAAACACAACAATAATACAATAAAATACCTCCCCCTAAGTCAATACATTATTATGTTTATTATTATTATTATTATTATTATTATTATTATTATTATTATTATTATTATCATTATTATCAATAAAACAAATAATTATATAATACAAGAAAATAGAAGAAATACATCTAATAATACCACAATAATAATACATAATTTTAAAGAAAAACAAATACAATAAAAGACCCCCCAAGTCAAAACATTATTATGTTTATTATTATGTTTATTATTATTATTGTTATTAATAATACTACTACTACTAATAATAATAATAATAATAATAATTATATAATAATTTTACATTTTGCATACAACCATATAGATCAGACCAAAATGAGGGACAAATAAGGTGGAAAGTGGGACTTTGTTTCGTGAGCGACAGTCCCTCGAAATCAGGGACATATCAATACATACCCTTCTAGTAAAAACCAATATATTATTATTATTATTATTATTATTATTATTATTATTATTATTATTATTAATAATAATAATAATAATAATAATAATAATAATAATAATAATTATATAATACAAGAAAATACAAGGCATATGTCTAATAAAACCACAATAATAAGACATAATTTTAAAGCAAAACAAACACAATACAAGAAGTCCCACCAAGTCAGTACATGATATTGTTTATTGTTACTATTATTATTATTATTATTATTATTATTATTATTATTATTATTATGAATAATAATAATTATTATATAATACAAGAAAATACAAGGCATACATCTAAAAAATCCACAATATAAAGACATAATTTTAAAGCAAAACAAATACAATAAAAAAAACTCCCCCTAAGTCAATACATTAGTATGTTTATTATTATTATTATTATTATTATTATTATTATTATTATTAATAATAATAATAATTATTATTATTATTATTATTATATGATACAAGAAAATCCCCCCCCCCTCCTACCTTAATCATTTTACAAAATATTACTTTGCTATTTTCAAACTGATAACATCCATCAAACTCTCACCCACTAAGTATAGAATAATCTACATTAATATATATCACTCTTTTATAATATTTTACCAGATAATTATCAGACAAATAAATTATTTGGAACCAGACCAGGTGGTTTGAGCCGTTCCAAACCAATATTATAGTTACTGTGTGTCATGTCTCTCTATATATATTTTTGTACCGTATACAACATCTTCTAGAATGGACACAGTGGCGCATTGGAGTGATATGTTCATTTCAGGATCATCTTAATCCTTTAAAAGGGGGATTTTGAATTATGGAAAGGGAAAGGATTATGGAAAGTGAAAGCATGTTGTATATGGTTCATGAACAACTGTCTCTTGCTATGAAAAGGCCAGTAAACCTGATTCATGATACCTTTCAAAAACATTCCTATACGTGGGATGGCTCCATTCACCTGGCAGCCTTACCTTGATATAGATGTGTGCAGTAATGGGCATTAGGGCTAATGTTTGAAAGCCTTGCCGACAGTAAACCAAAGCTCTCTATCATTTATATTCTAACTTTGCTATGAGATTTTACACTGGTTTATAATTGGTTAATGTGGTTGAGACCAACCAATCCCTCGGCTGTCACAAATCTTAGTTACATAGTTAACCAGGTTGAAAAAAGACACAAGTCCATCTAGTTCAAACATAAAAGAAAGAACAAAAGAAAAAAATAATATCATACAATTCCATATACTGTACATAATCCTGTACCCACAGTTGATCCAGAGGAAGGCGAAAAACCCCAGCAGAGCATGATCCAATTTGCTCCAGCTGGGCAAAAAAATCCTTCCTGATCCCCCGAGAGGCAATTGGATTTTCCTTGGATCAACTTTACCTATAAATGTCAATACCCAGTTATACATTTAGGAAAGTATCCAGGCCTTTCTCAACTACTTCCCACCCAGCCACATGGTCAAATTTCGAACAAATTTTCTTTTCAAAATCAGAAAGTTTTTTTTTTTTGTGATCCGATGATGGCACCATTGATTTTCGAAATACGGCCGACCAAACCTTCATGTTGCCGGGAATATTCTTTTCTCTCTGGGATATTCTTTTCTTGCACATGGGCTAGTACAGAGGTATTGAATAAGGAGACCAAACAACAATTTGATACAACATTTTTATTTAACTTTGGTAAAATTGGCCACGGTGTCATCCATAAAATGTGGGGGCGGGGTTACAAAAATTTTCTCAATAAATAAATTAAATTACAAAAGGCCAAATTGGCTAAACTTAAAACTTTAAAATCAAATTAATTTCTGTCCATCCAGCAAAAGCTGGACGACTACTCCCCCCATACAGACGACCCCATGACTTATTATGACAAACTGACAGGTAAGGGTGGGCGGGCGGGCGATGCTGCTTGTCAGGAGATGTGACTGAGCAAATCGCCTCAGCCTCTCCCTTATATAGGCTCGTCCAGTGCGGGTTTTACCTCACGCGAACGGACCTATCAGAGAAGGGGGCTGCCGCAGCTGACCAATCAGAGGCTGTTACTACCCCAGAGCGCGGCAGCCCACTTCTCCCTCTGCTCTATCCCATGCAGGCTCAGCATACTGCCGTAGCCTCACATGGGCTAGTACAGAGGTATTGAATAAGGAGACCAAACAACAATTTGATACAACATTTTTATTTAACTTTGGTAAAATTGGCCACGGTGTCATCCATAAAATGTGGGGGCGGGGTTACAAAAATTTTCTCAATAAATAAATTAAATTACAAAAGGCCAAATTGGCTAAACTTAAAACTTTAAAATCAAATTAATTTCTGTCCATCCAGCAAAAGCTGGACGACTACTCCCCACCGGCCGGGGCCAACCGCGAAGCTGTTGGCCGAGGCCCCCCCACCACCGTGGCTGATTCGATCATGGACTGGATACCCATATTAAAAATGTCCAGGCCAATGCCTGACAGATGAATTTGGTCAACCCGAAACAACCCAGGCAAAAAACCCTCTAACTCGGAATGACGAAAGGAAGAGCCACCAATTGAAGGCATAAAACTATGAATCGTCCTATTTAGCCGTCTGCGGATTCTATCCACGTAGAAAAGGGTGCCGTGCGGCGACCATAACAGCCTGGGAACCATCTCAGAATATACTAACACTGAACCTGGGAACATTTGAGTTATGGAATAGAGATCCCTTTTCATTTCACATAACAAGTCCCATGTGTTGAATTTACCCAAGTCATTAGCCCCCACGTGGATAACTATCACTTGGGGTTGAGGCCAGACAGAAGACAAATAAGCTAGGTGGTCTTTTAAATTGCGCCACCGCATACCTCTAACACCTGACCATAAAATTAAAAATAAATCAGGATCAAGCCCCAGGTTAGCAGAGTATGATCTGGATCCGGAGTGCTTGTAAGCCCAGAACACGTAGGAGTGACCTATGACCCAAGCGATATTCCTGGATAAATCTGAAAGAGAATCATAAAGTTAGAAGACTGGGACGAACATATAACTTATATCTATTGCTGCCCCACCTGCCCACTTTTTTAACCTTACTCTCTGAAAAACCTATAGAATCAGCTGTGGTGGCAGCGCCAATTCGGAAAGAATGGGAAGAAAATTGGTACCCAGATAAATTCAAGCGCTTCAAACAGGAGGCCAAAACAGCTGAGAACTGGTACCTAGTTAGAGAGGACAAGTCTTCATGAATAAAAAAGGAATCGTTACTCAATGGTCTGACCAAAAGATAATTACGAACATGAAACACGGGACAGATAGCCTCATTAGGAGAACTGGATAAAGAAAACCACTGGCCAACCTGAGAGGACTTTGATCTGGACAAAAACAGACGGACAGAACCGACGTCAAACTGAACATGAGAAAAACGGAGAAATGAAAAAGCGTTTCTATTTGCTGCAGTAAACTCACCTAACCGAAGGGCTCCAAAGAATGCTATAGAGAAAGCAGCCTTAAAAAGCAAAGATTCGAAATTGGATGAGCAGACATCTTGAAGGATCTGAAGAAGATCGATCAAAATGGGGATAGATATGGGACGCCTATTATCTAAAGAGGGCCTAGACTTTTTGAGGCCCTTCAAAACCTGAGTGACCTGAAAGAAAGAGGTAAGAGCAGGAAGGCCTGCAAACTTAAGGAAAAAAGAAACTCCAGCCAATATTTTACCTATGGAAGCCGGGGACAGATTAGACTGAATGAGAAAGGACAAAAAAGACAAAGCCACGTAAGAAGACACATCTAGTGGATCCAAACCCAATGGTTGACAGAAAGAGCACCATTTGTGCCATGAAAGCCTATAATCCCTCCAGGTGTTTTCCGCTACTGAAGCCTTGAGATTCCGGAATATTATTCCCAAATTAAGCCCCAGAGGAAGTCTGGGCAAGGGGTGCCATGTTGATCCGCTGATGGCGCCAACTCTCGGAATCTCTTGAACTGTGAACGAGATAAAGAATCTGCTATGTTATTTTCTTTACCTGCAATATGCTCAGCTCTCAACCATATATTACAGTTCATACAATGAAGTACAAGGAAACGCAATAACCTCAGAACGGGATCAGACTTAGAGGACAGAGTATTGATGGCAAAAAAGACACCTTTATTATCCGTATGAACTAAGATTCTACGATTCCTAAAGATGTCTTCCCACACAACCACCGACACAATCACTGGAAAGAGCTCCAACAGAACTAGATTTTGAAGTATCTCCTTCTGGAGCCAATCAGGGTGCCAGGACTGGGCGCACCAGCGCCCATCCAAGAAAGCCCCGAACCCAGCAGAGCCAGCTGCATCGGTGAAGAATTCCAACTGAGAACTATTAATAAAGTCCATTTGCCAGGCCGAGGAACCATTAAACTCATTTAAAAAAGCATCCCAAATTCTTAGATCATCCTTGATGCTTTTTGAAATTCGGAAATGAGCGTAAGGGTTCACCATACCTTTTATGGCTAACGAGAACCTGCGCGAAAATACCCTCGCCATAGGGATGACTCTGGCTGCAAAAGCAAAAAGACCCAGCAAAGATTGTGCCTCCTTTAAGCACACCTTCTTACTGACAAGAAAGGTTGCAATCATAGACTTCATTTTATGTATCTTCTGTTGTGGCAATCTGAATTCCATTCGTTCGGAGTCAACCGTGATCCCCAAAAATTCAATAACTGTCGTGGGAAAAACTGTTTTCTCCTGGGCCAGAGGCACGCCAAAGTCATGACAAACGTCAAAGAAAACCTGTAAAGCTTCCATACACACTGATGACCCCCGGGGACCTAAAAACAAGAAGTCATCTAGATAATGTAGGATAAGGCCATGAGGGATAACGACTGACACGACCCAATGTAAGAAGGAGGAAAAAGCCTCGAAATAAAAGCATGACATAGAAAACCCCATTGGCATGCATTTATCAAAATAATATTTATTCAAAAATTGAAAACCCAAAGAATTGAAGCCTTGTGGATGCACGGGAAGAAGGCGGAAAGCCGACTTAATATCAGCCTTTGCTAGCACAGCCCCTTGCCCTGCTTGCCTCAAAAGACACAAAGCCTCATCAAATGAGGCGTAGCAGACTGGAGCCTCCACAGAGGCAACTTCGTCATTGAGTGACGAATGCGGTGGGTAAGATAGGTGGTGGATCAGTCTGAACGCACCCAGCTCTTTCTTGGGTACGATGCCCAAAGGGGACAACCGGAAATTAGAGAATGGCGGGTCATTAAAGGGGCCAGCCACCCTACCCTCAGACAATTCTTTGCAAATTTTCTCAAGCACTAAGTTAGAGTGCATGGATACCGATAGTAAATTTTTAACTGGTGTACACCCTGAACCAGTAAAGGATGGCACTAAGAAACCATTGGCAAAACCTTCAGTTAGCAGAGCCGCCATCCTGTGGTCTGGATAGCGCTCGAGCCATGGGCGCATTCTTGCCAGGCTCACCGGAGTCGGGGCCTTTCCCATGTGTGTCCTTGGGTCCTGAATGAGAGGAACTAGCGGCAGCTTTACGAAAACATCTGCTCGCCGCGTGAGTACCGCCACAATAAGAACACTCATGTTTGTATCTACAATTCAATAAGAATTTACATTGACCCTCATTGAATGCAAAGCATACACCCTTCCTGACTGGACTCTGACCATTTGAAGCGGGGCGAGGGGTGAACTGGGGCCTAGGTGGCAGCATAAGGTTTAACCATAAACCAACGTCCTTAGCCCCCCAATGCAGCGATGGGTGCACAGCTAGTTTTTGACGGAAATTCTCGTCATATGAGAACCATGCGGAGCCGCCAAAGTGGCGAAAGGCCTCCGCAATAATATCCAGGTGTTGGAATAAACCTGAGCACTTCCCCGGGAAGCGTTCTCCCATAACTGCTGAATAGATACAGAACGCTTGCAGCCAGTTTTGAAATGTCTTAGGAACCGCTCTCCTCCTATCTTCCTCTGTTCTTTCGCTGGACTGCCTGTCAGATTTAGCCAAAAACTCCTTAGAAGCAGGGAGAAGTGATAATATATCGAGATATTCACCCCTCCAAATTCTTTCTTTGACTGACTTAGACAGATGAAAACCCAGCGGGGATAAACTGCAAGGGAGGGGTTCCTTAAAGGAAGACTCGCTGACCATAGCAGCCGAGGATCTGAGGGGTAAAGTATTATTAACAGCAGGACACCTCACACTCGATCTGACAGTAACATCCTTATTTAGCAGAGAGGGATGACCAGCCTCATGCCACACCACACCAACCTCCTCCATATCAATAGCATTATCGCTATTTCCAGCACCAGTCTCCTGTGCACTCTGACTTACTGTGCATGCCTGAGTACTCAGACTCTCACCTGGTTGCACATACATATTTACATTTTGTGAGGTAAAATCCGCATCATGTATACCTTTGAACTGCTGCACAATGACAGACAAAGATTCAATTAGACTAGAAAATGCAGATAACTGGTTAACATTACTGAAAACAACTTCAGGTAAAACATGCTCACCCAAGTCCCCAGGAGGGGGGGAAGAGGCAGCGCTGCTCCCTTGCTGGCAAGAAGCACCTCTTGTTGCAGCTCCCTCAGCTTGAGGAGCTAAATTATTGGTCTTACATTTCTTTTTCCTTCCAGGCTGTTTCCTGGGGGCGCCCACGCTCATCTCTGGTACTGCAGCTGGGCTGACAGATAAAACAGAGCCACTCTCCTCAGACAGGCAACGCTTCAGCCACTCTTCACCTCCCCTGCTCTCCGCCTTCTCTAGGAGTCTACATAAGAGCTCCTCACGGCTGTCCTGCACAGCGCGCTTCATCCTGAGAGAGAGGGAGAGGCGGGCGATGCTGCTTGTCAGGAGATGTGACTGAGCAAATCGCCTCAGCCTCTCCCTTATATAGGCTCGTCCAGTGCGGGTTTTACCTCACGCGAACGGACCTATCAGAGAAGGGGGCTGCCGCAGCTGACCAATCAGAGGCTGTTACTACCCCAGAGCGCGGCAGCCCACTTCTCCCTCTGCTCTATCCCATGCAGGCTCAGCATACTGCCGTAGCCTCACATACTGTACGCATTTTTTTTCTATTACATTTCTCGCACGCTTCTCTCATCATTGATCAGAAAATCGTTTGTTTTTCAAAGAATTTCCAACATGTCGGATTCCTCAAATTTGATTGGCGCACGAAAATCGGCTGTTGCTGCAGCCCACTAACGGTGCGAACCGCGTACGAAAATTCTTTGATACGATTTTCGAAAGGAAAATTCTTTCCAAATTCGAACCGTGTATGGCCGCCTTTAATAAGCTGTTCACCTCTGAGGATCATGCCCATTCTATGCACAACTTTCCTTGTGAGGTGAACTAATTGCCGTTAGTAAATCAATAGATAGAAAGATAGATAGATAGATAGATATATAGATAGATAGATAGATAGATAGATAGATAGATAGATAGATAGATAGATAGATAGATAGATAGATAGATAGATATTAGACATGTGCGTTCCCGTTCGCAACAAATGGATTTTCATACGAATTTGTTAGTTTTCGTACATTCGTATCAATTCGAACATCCGAAAAGCTGAAAGACCCAAAATACGAAAATTACAGAATTAAAAATAAGCAAAATAACGAACAAGTGAAAATACGAACGTATTATTGGACAATCTTACTAAAATACGAAACACCGAAAAAGCAAAAGAACGAAAATGACATCTATAACGAACGATTTGCATTCCGTATTTTAAATCCTTTGTCTGTTCGTATTTTCATTCGTATGTTCGTATTTTCATTTGTGTGTTTTGTAAATCCGTTTCTTTGTATGTTCGTAAATTTGTGTACTTGTATCGTTCTTTCAAATGGGCACTGGGCAGTGTAGTTAGCGAGTGATTACTTAATATCTTAGCCAATCAGCTTATCTCTTTTGTGCTGAGTCACATTGTACAGTGTAAAGCCTCGTACACACGATCGGACTTCAAACTTTTCCGGGGATTGTTGTCTGAAAGGAAGTTGGCCGGACTTTTGAAACTGAAAAAGTTTGTCCGATAGAGCGTACACACGGTCGGATTTTTTGGAAAATGCTCATTTTGACGTTTGTTGGCAAAAAGTCTGATCGTGTGTACGGGGCTTAACCTGCCTGGCGGTATTCCCGAGACTCGGGGTTAGATTTTCATGCTGCGAGCGGTAACCCCGAGTCAGATTAGGGCTTGCCTCGCTAGATCCACAGGCACTGTTTACTTACCTTGTTCCTGGATCCAGCGATGCCACCGCGCTGTGTGAGCGAGCGGGACCTCGCTCGATTCACACAGCCTCCTCCTGTGCCGCCGATCTCCGTTCCCTGCGACGTTACGACGCACTGGTGCGGAGATCGGCGCCACATTCAAAAAAGTAAACAAACACATTACATACAGTATACTGTAATCTTATAGATTACAGTACTGTATGTAAAAAAACACACACCCCTTGTCCCTAGTGGTCTGCCCAGTGTCCTGCATGTTATTTTATATAATAAAAACGTTTCTATCTCCCTGAAAACTGTAGATTGTCCATAGCAACCAAAAGTGTCCCTTTATGTCAAAAATTGTTTTAGATCAGCTAATAAACAGCGATAATAAATTATAATCACTTGCAGAATTGTGCGATAGCGATTTGTGGGGAAATTCGTCATAAAAAAATAAAAGTAATGACATCGACAATTCTGCAACTGAGCAAATTTCAGTGATTTTGATTTGATTACATTATTGAATAATTTTTATTATAATTATATTATTATTTGTTATAATTATTTATAATTATTTATTATATTATAATTTATAATTTTGTTTTTAAAAAAATGTCATACCCGGGATGCCTATTAGAATCTTCTTTGGTCAGATTTAAATGAGTTATTCCTAAGAATTGCAGGCCTACAGTATAAAATGCCAAATTTCCTTGCAAATAATGGTACCGCTTTCAGCATGTTTTTTCTGAAAGAATCATACCGCCAGGGAGGTTAAGAGATAGTCTATCTTAAAATGGATTAGCCGCGTGTTGCTATGTATTTACGAAAGTACAAAATTACGAATCCATTAACCTCCCTGGCGGTATGATTCTGTCTGGAATTACGTACCAAAAGCGGTACAATTATTTTGCAAGGAAATTTGGCGTTTTATACTGTAGGCCTGTAATTCTTAGGAATAACTCATTTAAATCTGACCAAACAAGAGTCTAGTAGGCATCCCGGGTATGATTTTTTTTTAAAAACAAAATTATAAATTATAATATAATACATAATTATAAATAATTATAACAAATAATAATATAATTATAATAAAAATTATACAATAATGTAATCAACTCAAAATCACTGAAATTGGCTCAGTTGCAGAATTGTCGCTGTCATTATTTATTTATTTTTATGACGAATTTCCCCACAAATCGCTATCGCACATTTCTGCAAGTGATTATAATTTATTATCGCTGTTTTCTAGCTGCTCTAAAACCATTTTTGACATAAAGGGACACTTTTGGACAATCTACAGTTTTCAGGCAGAAAGAACAGTTTTTATTATATAAAAGAACATGTAGGACACTGGGCAGACCACTAGGGACAAGGGGGTGTGTATTTTTTACATACAGTACTGTAATCTATAAGATTACAGTATACTGTATGTAATGTGTTTGTTTACTTTTTTGAATTTGGCGCCGTTCTCCGCCCCCGTGCGTCGTAACGTCGCAGGGAACGGTGATCGGCGGCACACGGGGTCACTGTGAATGCATCGCTGGATCCAGGGACAAGGTAAGTAACTTGTCTGTGGATTCAGCGAGCAGGTAAGCCGCGCCGCTGCACGCTCTGCACAGCTACCCCGAGCGTGACTCGGGGATACCGATCCTGGAAAATCCACCCCAAATCACGCTCGGGGATACCGCCAGGAAGGTTAAACGAAAATTATTATCTAACAAAATTACAAATTTCGAATCAATGAAAATAAATTAGACAGAATTACGAATCATTCAGTATAAACGAAAACAAAACTGTTACGAAAATACGAACGGGTCCGAATAGGAAAACTTGCGTCTTACGAAATTACGAATCTTTATTAACCTACGGAATGAGACGAAACGGAACATAAAAATACGAAATGTTTTGTTGTACAGACGAAACGGAACAAAAAAAAAACGAAAGTTTTTGTTGTGCACATGTCTAATAGATATACTTTTATATTTACACTGCATTTTTTTATAATATTTTTATATATATATATATATATATATATATATATATATATATATATATATATATATATATATATATATATATATATAATAATAATAATAATAATAATGCAGTGTAAATATAAAAGTGATAAAAGTGTAGCCAATAACTCCAAAAATACAAATATATGTATAATAGGTTAATAAGTAAAACAATTATAAACATGAAAGTCGCTCATAAGTTGCAAAAAAACATTATTATGACTTAATTGCATTATATAATTATATGAGTTACATTTTATAAAAGACGCCTGAGGGAAAAAATCTCCATATATTCCGAGGGAGTTCTGGGAACCATTTTTTTTCTTCCCATAATATTTATAAACCAGAAGAATGACATGTGTGAAACTAATTAAATCTCTGTGACATGCAGCGGGGAAAATGGATCCATCACAAGCCGTTTGTCTAACATCTTTGTTTGTACAAGCGCAGTGACTAATGTCAGGAAAAATCACAACTACACCATTAGAATGCCTCCAGTCTTTTTTAAGAGCTGAAAGGTAACGGCTGCCTTTAAGCTGCACTACACAGGAGGAACTGACTTGGCAGCGCGCTCGCTCGCGGATAGTGTTCCACTTGGAGTAACGCAAAGGCTATTTAATATAAATGAAAGAAATAGGAACGTCTTTTAGACCAACATCATATATTTAATCTTGGGAACGAAACCACACATCACCGTCAAATCTTTCCACCGCGGCAGCTCCTAAATTGAAGCTGCAAAAAAAGCGAACTGTAAAAATATTTCAGCAGTCACTTACAGTGTATTTTATTAATTAAAAATCTACTTTTTGTATCTGCTCCTTATTTCCCCGGCCGCTCTTTTCCAACTCATAATACTGTAGGTTTTGGCCCCGCGCGTGGAAGGACGTGCCAGGTAAAACAAGACGGATCGCCGAGTTAGGGAAGATCCCCGGGAGTTTGTGTTGCGTTGAGAAGTGAAAACTTTGCAGGTTAGATTTGTCTTATTTATTTTATTTTTTTTAACTGACGGGTTTTCGGTTTGAAGTGGGATTGGAGGTCTGGGTAGTTTGCTGTCACAGTCAGGCTTTAAGTAATGAATAAAGTAATTTCGCCCCATGGGTTTTGGCAAGAGAGCCATTCTCAAATCAACAAAAGTTTTAGAATAGCGGGCTTGTCAATGAGTAGAATTCTTAAAGGAACACTCCATTTTCACTAAAGTGATAGCAAACCCTCAGTTTTTTTTTTTAGCAGCTGTGGTCACGAAGGCTTGTAGTGTCGATCTAAGCCGGAGGCTTCAAGATGCATCCAAGAGCACCAATTCATCAGAGTGGGTAAACCGAAGGAAAGGATGCCGCTCAAACCAGTCCAATGTAATCACAGCACATGGCCCTCAGCCGACACTGCTCCGGCAGAAATGGACTGGCCATTGGGACTACAGGGAGTTTCCCGGTGGGCCGATAGCTCAGTGGGCCGGCTTCAGTGACAGCGGACTGCCGCCCCCCCTCCGCTCCTCTGTCTCTCCCTTCCCACAGTGCTCACCTCCTCTCCCTCCCTGCAGCGCTCACCAGGGGGGAACAGAGAAGCAGGGGGTACCAGAGGAGCAGGGGTGACGACAGAGGAGCATGGGGGAGGGGACAGACAGCTGACTCAACAGCTATGGCCTGGGAGGTTCTCACTTCTGCCTAATCTTGTCCCATAAGGGACTGAACTGATCGAACTGATTTTTTGCCCTGCGTGAAATAATGTCTAGCTTCCCCACTGGTACTGCCCATAAGAGTACCAGTACCAGCCGTTCTACTCTAATAAAGTAAAATGGCTAGTGGCTAGTGAAGGGGGTGAGGAGGCTTGGGTGGCCAGGGGGGGGTGCGGGAGTTGTCTGGCTGCTGTTAGAGAGACCTGTCAAAGTGGGCCAGTCTGGATGAAGTCCAGGGCCAAATTTTTGTCCCAGTCCAGCCCTGTGCTCCGGCCACGCCACTGACGTGTTTCGTCCCGACCACTGGGGGCATGGTCACAGAGGGCACGTTTTGCAGCTGATTTAAAGCAGAGTTTCAGCAGCCCAACAAGAAATTAAAAGTCAGTAGCTACAAATACTGTAGCTGCTGACTTTTATTAATAGGACACTTACCTGTCCAGGGATCCTGTGATGTTGGCACCCCAGCTGAGTTTTCAATCGGCTCCCAGGTGCTGCCACCACCATTAATTGAATGAGAAGCTGACAGTGAAGCCTTACGCAAAGCACGCAGCGCATTGGGAATGGCCCGGCAGTGGGGGAAGGAGGACAAATTTTTGGGAGACCTCCCTGAGGCAAGGTCTCTGGGAAGTGGGATGGGTACCTGTCTGTCAAAAACAGGTAGCCGCTATTCCCTCCCCCCCAAAAGGTGCCAAATGTGGCAGTGGAGGGGGGGAAGCAAACAAGTGGAGCTCCACCTTTTGGGTGGAGCTCTGCTTTAAATACTTACTGAGTATGCAGGTTCTTTATCATCTAATCCTTGTATATGTTATTGTTTAAATGTAGCGGAGTATCGCCTTTCTGATGTGATACAAAAGACTACTGTTGCTGAGTGTAAAGGATCTCAGCTCCCTCTGGTGGCCGAGTTGGGTTATAGCCACCTGTTGTTTACAATTCACCCTGGTACAGCAGTGAATGTTGGGGAATTGAGTTCAGAAGGAGAAGAGACTCCATTTTCCCTGGGCTGCAATGAACTACATTACCCAGAGAGCAGCTGTGCAACCCCAAGATGCTTTGCCTTCCGCACCGCCTGCTGAGGGATGTGATTTAAGGGAGAGGACGCATTTGGCGCGCTCTCTCGGGGGCCGCCCCTTCAACCCAGGAGGACACTGTCTAGAGTGTTTTTTACGGAAAGTAGGCCACAGCTGAGGCCTACATACGCCCGGGCGGTGCAGCATTTGAGACAGAGGGACAGAGCTTCTGCCGTAGTCATCAGACGAGATCCCAGTAACCCTGTGACCTGTCCAAGGACCGGAGATTGCTGACCGACCAGATGGTGTGCCATAGAGGGACAAGACCTGAACCTGTTGGGTGAGACGGGCACTTGCCTGAAAGTACTGATTGTCTTGCGGAAGGGTGGATCGTTGATATCCATCCCTGTGGTTTAACTATCCAGGAAACATTTAACAGTTTACCATTACCCTTTTGTATTACAAGTTGTTCTTTGCGCGCCACCGCATGCCAACGAACAAGTGCACAAACTGTTAGCAGGAGACTGTATTGAAGTTTGGCCTGGGACGCCAAGCCATCCTAGTTAGCTATAGCTATAATACTCAAGGACTATCTGTTTAGAGTTGTATATTTACTATATTGGTTGCATTAATCGCTGGCCGAGTGATCAGTGTTAATACTTTAAACAGTTCTACTACTTTAAACAATTCTACTAGTTGATATTGTATTGTAGAGAGGTAAGAGCTGGGTGAGGGTTGGCAAGAGGGCATTTCAATGTATATGTTTTGTTAAAAGAGGCCCCCTTGCCGTGTGCTCACACAGGTCTATTTGACATTGCAGCCTAGCTGACGCTAAAGCTTTAATACTGTCGTTGATTCTGCAGGGATCTGCGAATAGAGTGTCACTGTTTTACTCATGTTCTTTGTTCTTCTTCAAGTAAAGCATTACTTTGGTTATCTTGAAGTCTGTGTGCAGCCTATCTTTCATACTGCAAGACCCTTCCACTTAAAGCGGGAGTTCACCCGAAATTTTTTTTTTAACATTAGATTGATGCTCATTTTGTCAAGGGGAAACGGGTAGTTTTTTTTAAAAACGAAGCAGTACTTACCATTTTAGAGAGCGATCTTCTCCGCCGCTTCCGGGTATGGTCTTCGGGACTGGGCGTTCCTATTTGACTGACAGTCTTCCGACAGGCTTCCGACGGTCGCATACATCGCGTCACGAGTAGCCGAAAGAAGCCGAACGTCGGTGCGTCTCTATACGGTGCCTGCGCACCGACGTTCAGCTACTTTCGACTACTCGTGACGCGATAGATGCGACCGTCGGAAGCCTGTCAGAAGACTGTCAATCAAATAGGAACGCCCAGTCCCGCAGACCATACCCGGAAGCTACGGAGAAGATGTATCTCTAAAACATTAAGTACGGCTTTGATTTAAAAACAAACTACCCGATTCCTCTTGACAAAATTAGCATGAATCTAATGTTAAAAATTAACATTTCCGGGTGAACCTCCACTTTAAGGTAACCCCTTTTATTTGCATAATCTGTTGTTGTGTAAAGGGATACTGTGTTTCCTCACAAGTTACTGGGGAGCACAACTCTCATATTACCAGGTGTGTCAAAGGAGGGTTTTGAGCCACTTTAAGGGGTTAGTTACCGAGCGTAGACCCAAAAACAACCAGCAACTCCTCCGGGGGTATTGCTACATAAATAATATGTAAACCCAACACTTCATATTTCTGATATGTTCCTGCTGTACCATGTACTTGTATGAGAAAGTCTCCTGTTCTCTTTGTATTGCTTTCTATGTGTGAAATATCTGGTGTTCCTGCCAGTCCCTCTGTTTTCCTATTTAAAAACTGACCACACTAGGCATGAGAGCACACCATGATCAGATTTCTAGCTGTGCTCAGAACTCAGCCTGCTCTCCTCCAATGATCAGACTTGTGTTGACATGCCCCTCCTGCACAGTTATTCACTGGGAAGATCAGTGTGTTGCTGTTTATCCTCTTCCCAGCACACCTCAGGTCCGCACTCACCAGAGGACGTTGTGAGACTTACCTACAAATGGATCGCAGGAGGGCTGGGCTGTCACAGCTTCCCTGATACCCGGCGGCTTCCGTGTTAACCCAGTCTTCTTTCCAGGTTCTAAATCTTCAGCCTCCTGATTGGCCAGGACAAGAAGCCCGGAAACCAGAAGTGACGCAATAGCGAATATTGATTCGCTAAAATCAAAAGTGGGAGGGTTTGGGGCGCAGTGCTCTGTGCCCCAAAGACAAGCTAAAACAAGCCAATTAGAGCCTCAACCTCAAATCACATGCTTGTCAAAAATTGACGGACCTAATAGACACACATTAGTCCGGCGCCCCGCATAGTGCAAACAGATTTATTTATTTTTAAATAAAGTTTAATATAAATAAAAAAATTTAGCTTTAAGATGTTAATTTTTTTTTTATATTATCATTTATTTAACCACTTCCATACAGGGCACTTATGCACCTTCCCGCCCAAGCCAATTTTCAGCTTTCAGCCATGTCGCACTTTGAATGACAATTGCGCGGTCATGCTACACTGTACCCAAACAAAATTGGCATCCTTTTTTACCCACAAATAGAGCTTTCTTTTGGTGGTATTTAATCACCTCTGTGGGTTTTTTTTTTGCGCAACAACGAAAAAAAGACTGAAAATTTTGAAAAAAAATAAAGTTTTTATTTTTTTCTGTTAATTTTTTTGAAAAAAAAGTAAGTTTTCTCTTTCAATTACGGGCACTGATATGGCGGCACTTATGGGCACCGATGAGGTGGCACTGATGGGCACCGATAAGGTAGTACTGATGGGCACAGATGAGGTGGCACTGATAGGCGGCGCTGGTATGCGGCACTGATGGGCGCTGGTATGGGGCACTGATAGGCACTCATAGGCGGCACTGATGGGCACTCATAGGCGGCACTGATGGGCACTCATGGGCGGCACTGATGGGCACTCATAGGCGGCACTGAAGGGCACTCATAGGCGGCACTGGGCACTCATAGGCGGCACATATGGGCATTCATGGGCGGCACATATGGGTGGCACTGATGGGTACTTATGGGTGGCACTGATGGGTACTTATGGGTGGCACAGATGGGCACTGATAGGTGGGCACTGGGCACGGATTGGCACTGTGGGGTGGCACTGATGGACACTGAGGGGTGGCACTGATGGATCCATGTTGCCAATCAGTGCCCACTTTTTGAAATCGGTGCAGCGCCGCAGATGCGGCGTCGTACCGGTTAGGATGGTGCCATTGCCGTCAATTTGCGGCAAACACCGCCGTTTTGACATGCAATTTGACATGCCAAATCGCATTTCAAAACGCACCAGTGTGAACCAAGCCTCTGGCCTCTTTCGCACAGCTGGTTACATGCGAGAGCTGGATTCTCGCAGCTGGAATGACCAGGGCATGCAAATAGACTATTGACGAAGTACACTTTAAAGTGGAATTTTTTCGTCTTTCCATTTATAAAATCTTCTGGCCTTTTTGTTTTAACTTTGGATAGTAAAACTTTTTTTTTCTGCCAGTAAATACCTTATACAGCCCACTTCCTGTTCCTTGTTTGGAAAAAAGACTAGGCTTATGACATCATACACAGCTCTTTCCAGGAAGGAAAGAAGGTGGGATGAGTCATAAGAGAGCCAATGAGAGCTGCAGAGCTGGAGGTGTGCGTCTGCGTAAATACAGGAAGTGAACAGGCAGCAGCTTCAGCTGCCCACAGTTAAAATGGTTGCAGCCAGACTCATTGGAGGGAGATTTCTGCAGCATATTTGGCAAGTACAGAATCATAGTATATATAAAATAATATGCAAAGTGGTTGGACAGAAGCTTCAGAATGGCAAAGATGTTTTTATTACAAATTATGTGAGCAGACTGAAGTTCTTCTTTAAATAAAGC
Organism: Rana temporaria; assembly: GCF_905171775.1. NCBI lineage: Eukaryota > Metazoa > Chordata > Amphibia > Anura > Ranidae > Rana > Rana temporaria. The sequence goes on along the minus strand of NC_053495.1, from coordinate 184,566,286 downwards.
TTGTACAAAAAAAAAGGGATCATGCAGCACACTGTCTCATAGCCGGCCAGCAATACTAAGCGACTCTGGCCCAGATTCAGTAAGCAATTGCGCCTGCGTAACCATAGTTACACAGCGCAATTGCTGACTTGCGCCGGCGTAACGAGTTCTCTTGATTCAGAGAACTTGTTACGCCGACTGCAGCCTAAAATCTGCGTGGCATAAGGCTCTTATGCCACGCAGATTTTAGGCTGCATTCTTGCGATGACCGCTAGGGGGCATTCCCGTTGTGGTCAGCGTATAGTATGCAAATTGCATACTTACGCCGATTCACAATGTTGCGCGCCCCCTGCGTACGCAAGTTACGTTGTTTCCGTATGGCGTGTTTAGCGTAAGGCTGCCCCTTCTAATAGCAGGGGCAGCCAATGCTAAACTATACCCGGCGTTCCCGCGTTGCGACGTTCGAATTTTACGTTGTTTGCGTAAGTGAATCGTGAATGGCGCTGGACGCCATTCACGTTCACTTTGAAGCAAATGACGTCCTTGCGACGTCATTTGCCGCAATGCACGTCGGGAAAGTTTCCCGACGGAGCATGCGCTCTACGCTCGGGAGCGCGCCTAATTTAAATGATTCCCACCCCCGGCGGGATCATTTACATTGCGCGCGCTTACGCCGGGCAATTTTGCCGGCACGCCCTCGCAATTTACGGAGCTACTGCTCCGTGAATCGAGGGCAGCGCAAAATATTTGCGGGGGCGCAGGGCAAAATCGTTGCCCTGCGCCTCCGCAAATAGAGCGCAATTCTTTCTGAATCCGGGCCTCTGTGAATTAACTGCAGGCTGGTGTGAATTGGTGTGAATTGGTGTGAATTGGTGTGAATTGGCCCGCAATTCAGCTTGATCAACTTCCATCTGAAAATAAAAGGCGTCAGAAGGAAGACCCTTGGTCAAACAGTGACCGCAGCAGCCAATCAGATTCACTGTTAGGTATTGTGATTTGCCGGGATGTGAGTTTCCATCATTCATGCTGTTTAGCGTAGATGGGGGAATCTATCGATCGCTCTTCCTCAGCCGTAGCTGTGGGCTCTGACACTTAACCTGCTTGATGAGAATTCTCGAAAATTTCCGACTGCGCGTTAGACATTTGTGAAAGTAATTTGGACACTTTTCAGAATCGGCTTCCCAACACTTAACTAATTTGGGCGCCGTCCAATATGGATTCCGTGACAGATTAAAAGCGGAGAACCTCCCGTGACCCCTCTTGATAATGTGTTAATGGTTTGCAAATGACTAATTCACCTTTGCTGTTTTTTTTGTAGAACGGGAAGATTCGTTCCTTCAGTCAGACTTGGTATAATTCCTGAACAATGTCATGGCATAGGCTGGCACCATGACCAGGAGAACTTTTTTTTATTGCACTTTTAACTTGTAACACATTTGCTGTTCTTCATTTCCTTGGTTACATTTAATTACTTTTTCCTCCAGTTTTATGATTCTTCATTTAGCCGTGACCTTATGGCCCTTCCCATTTTTCCTCCACATTTTACTGGTTACCGCGGGTATACTTTAAAGCTGACGTTTAATCTGCTCAAATTTTGTCTTAGCTGGTCCTGCCTTCTTCCTTTCATCAACACGTTAATTCCATTTTTAAACAAAACCTTTCCGTTTTCATGATATATCTTATTTTAGATCCAGCCAGATCATTATTGGGTCTCTGCGCTTCTTTATGCATTGCAGGCAGATCATGGCTGGTGGAAGGGGCCAGCAAGATATTTAATTTTGCCGCTAGCGGTGCCATGGCTCCAGAGCTAGGCCGAAGCCGCAGCCTTTCCTGATGCTGTGACCATGGCGGTCACAGCTTTAGGAAAGGCCGCGGCTTCGGCCTAGCTCCGGAGCTGCGGCCATCTTGGTACACCCAGCGCGGCGGCCCTCCTCTCTGTTTACACCCACAGAGGAGGAGGAGCCCGCGCTCGTGGGACACACACCGCTCTCTGGTGTCTGTACTACAGGGGGCAGAGGGGGTCTGTACTGAGGAGGGGGGTGTCTATATCGGAGGGAGAGGGGGTCTGTACTGAGGGGGGGTGACACAATTTTTTTGTGCCAGTGCCAATTAGTGCCACTTGCCATCCAGTGCCATTTGCTAATGCCACCTGCCAGTGCCAATACCAGTGCCTCCATCCAGTGCCAATTAGTGCCACCTTCTATCCATTGCCACCTGACAGTGCCATCCAGTGCCACCTACCAGTGACAACTAAAGCCATCAGTGCCACCTGCCAATGCCAACCAGTGCCACCTGCCAGTGCCAATTAGTGCCACCTGCCAGTCAGTGCCAACCAGTGCCACTTGCCAGTGTCACCTGTTAGTGCCACCTTCCAGTGCCACGTGCCAAGCAGTGCCATCTGCCAGTGCCAACCAGTGTCACCTGCCAATCAGTGCCACCTGCCAGTGCCAATAAGTGCCACCTGCCAATCAGTGCCATCTGCTAGTACCATCTTTCAGTGCCATCCAGTACAACCTGCCAGTGGCAATAAGTGCCACCTGTCAATCAGTGCCTTCTGCTAGTGCCATATTCCAGTGCCAATTAGTGCCATCCAGTGCCACCAAAAAAAAAAATCGGCCTAAAATATCGGCCGCAAAAATCGGCATCATATATCGGCCATCGGCCGCCCTGATTTCAAAATATCGGCATCGGCCAGAGAAAAACCCATATCAGTCGAACTCTAGTATACATAGCTTCATAAAAGACATCACAGCACCCTGTCTAGGTTCTCCTCTCAGGAGCCTTCGGACTTGATGCAAGCTGTGGGGCGGCTCCTGGGAGGAGTTAGTAAAATATCAAAATACCAAAAATTGTTTATGGCCATCTTTAATACTGATTGGACCCTTGCAAACATTTATTTGCGGGCAGTGGGGGCTCACAAAGCAGCTTCTTTGGGCTTCACAACAATGACTGGGCACGGGGACAGCTGCCCCTTTGGCCCTGCATTAAAGATGGCCCATACCTTGTTAGGTGGGTGTCAGTCTGGAGGAGTTGGCGGTTCTAGACATGCTACATTTGCTAAGATTTTGCATTTCTGTATACTCGGTTCTAGTGGCGGCCGGTGGTAACTTTTTGGGAGGGCCGCAAACAGTACCACCTCCCCCCGGTCGGTCAGTCGGTCGGGTCTGAAGCACTTACCCCATCTATGGTGGACAGTTTCTCCCGAGCTTCACTGGCAGCTGCCCCTGTTCAGCGGCGGCAGCTTCCCCTTCCCCTGCTCTCCACAGGCTTCCATTTCTTTCCTCCTCCTCTGCGTTTCCTCCCTCTTCCTCCTCCAATTAAGACTCTTCTCTTTTCAGCCAATCGGAAAATGGGTCTTAGACCCGCATCTGATTGGCTGCATTGAGGATCAGTGTTTCAATAGCTAATATTTATTCGCTGTTGTATCACCTGGGTGGGCTTGTAGCCTAATGCTCTGTGCCATGAGCCCACCCTATTTTGACTCTAATCAGGTGCTTCGGAAAAAAAAAACCAGCGATGTAATTCATGCGCCCGGCATCCTGAAAGAGGCCAGATGCATAAATAGGGGGTGCCAGCCAGGGATAGAGGGGGCTGTGGATAGAGGGGGGACGGGCCGCTACTGCTCGGTTCAGATTTCTCTGGCCAGGGCTGCTGTTAGAAACCACAGGGTCTTATACAGACAGTGCTTCAGTTATGAATGAACACATTGGTACTGATCACTCATTGTGTTCATTGTGTTCATTCAGGAAAGGACAGGACTAGTAAATATGATATATTTATTAAATCTTTCCCCCACTCTCCATCTTGAAGGATCCTATTGTGTGCTTGCCGCTGCTAATGCAAAGGAGATTAGGGATGCTTGGCAGCACTGCAGGGGTAGGGGGGCACACAGGGGGACCTGGGCAGCAGGTGAAAATGTATAGTGCACAGGAGGGTGATCGCTGCGGCGGGGGGCAGTTACTGAATCCAATTCCCTGTATGGCTCTCTCTGCAGCAGCTGAAAGCCAACAGGAGGGAGAGGAGAAGAAACCAACTTTCAGCTGCTGCAGAGAGAGCCATAGAGGGGATTTGTTCCAGTAATTGCCCCCCCCCCACACAGATCACCCTCCCTGCCCACATCCAATTTACCCTGCTGGCCCGGGCCCTGCACTGGAGGACCAGTGGTAACCCCTTATTCGTGGTCCTGTCTTATTAGCATGTTCCATGTTATCACATGAGCATGGCATCACAGCTGATTGGACCCTTGTGCTGTTTCTCCTTCTCCCAATGTGAGCTCTGCTGTACAGGGGCTGCAGGGGGTGATACCAGGTAAAATTAAGGTGCTTACAGCTGTGCTATAAAAAAAATGCATATATTTTTTGTAAATTTGAAAAATAGTTTGTGGAATGAAAGAGTTTGGCTTTAAATTCCCATCCATCCATGTTACCAGCAGTCTCCCCGAGCTTGCTGAAATAACTGCAGCTCGGTGGAAGCCGGAAAGTGCCGTGACATTTCTTATTAGAGGCTTCTAACGCATTCCTAGTTTATGTCTAATGCACTTCTCAGGAGGAGGCGACAACATTACCCACTGTGACTGCTGGAGGAAAAAGACTTTCCCTGCCTAATCTCTGCTCTCCACTAAGGAGCGCCGGAGGAACCACGGAAATGGAGGAACTTTGTAAGACTTGTCAGGAAAGACCATTCCATAACTTTAGCAGCTGTTTGATGGTCTGCCGCAGGTTTACAGAATCATACCGACTAATAATGAGATGGGATGAGATACACAGGGACACAACCCATTACATAGATAGAGAGATAGATAGATAGAGAGAGAGAGAGAGAGAGAGAGAGAGAGAGAGAGAGAGAGAGAGAGAGAGAGATAGATAGATAGATAGATAGATAGATAGATAGATAGATAGATAGATAGATAGATAGATAGATAGAGATAGATAGATAGATAGATAGATAGATAGATAGATAGACAGACAGACAGACAGACAGACAGATAGATAGATAGATAGATAGATAGATAGATAGACAGATAGAGAGATAGACAGATAGACAGATAGATAGATAGATAGATAGATAGATAGATAGATAGATAGATAGATAGATAGATAGATAGATAGATAGATAGAGAGAGAGAGAGAGATGGATGGACGGACGGACGGACAGACAGACAGACAGACAGACAGACAGACAGATACTGGACATCACCTAACTTTTTCATTACATTTTTGAAATATTAATACATTTATATTTAACCACTTGACCTCCGGAAGGTTTTACCCCCTTCATGACTAGGCCATCAGTGACGCCTATCAGTGCCAGTCAGTGCCCATCAGTGTCACCTATCAGCGCCCATCAGTGTCACCTATCAGTGCTTATTAGTGCTGCCTATCAGTGCCCATTAGTTACACCTATCAGTGCTGCCTTTCAGTGCCCATTAGTGTCACCTATCAGTGCCGCCTATCAGTGCCCATTAGTGCCCATTAGTGCCACCTAACAGTGCCCATCAGTTCTGGCTATCAGTGCCCATCGTTGCCGCCTATCAGTGCCTATCTGTGTCACTTATCAGTGGCCATCAGTACTGCCAATCAGGGCCCATCGGTGCCACGTATCAGTGCCACCTATCAATGCCCATCAGTGCCACTTATCAGTGCTCATTACTGCCGCCCAATCAGTGCCCATCAGTGAAGGAGAAAAATCACTTAGTTACAATATTCTATAACAGAAACTAGACAAAAATAACGTTGTTTTTTTTGGTTTTTTTTTTAATGTAAGTCTTTTTTTTGTGTGTTTAGCAAAAAATAAAAAACCCAGTGATGATTAAATAGCACCAAAAGAAAGCTCTATCTGTCTAAAAAACATGATAGAATTGTAGTTTGGGTCCAGCGTTGCGTGATCGCGCAATTGTCATTCAAACGCGTGACAGCGCTGAAAGCTGAAGATTGGCCTGGGCAGGAAGGGGGTGAAAGTGCCCGGTAGGCAAGTGGTTAAATGGCTGTCTATTTGGGCGGTTGCCATGCTATAAAGCGCACAGTGGGTCACAGAGGCACAAAGAAATGATTTTCATGCTTCTCCATGAATGATGCAGCCCTCCGTCGTAAACCCGAGACACAATCCAGACTGGAGGATCAGACTCCGAAAGGACTAAACGGACTAACTCACCGTAAATCTAAACGATGTGCAGAAAGTTTTAAAACCCCAGGAACGGACGTCATAAAAACAAAAAAAACGTTTGCATCCAAAAACAAGAAAATCATTCAAAATCAATATGTTCATAAGAAGCAGATAATTTCCTTATTATTGCTGTTTGTTGGTAGGAGGAAGGAAAAAAAGAAAGAAATAAAGAAACTCAAATTTGCATAAATAGCAGCAACCTTCACATTGCGAGTCGCCGCGCTGCTGAGCTAATGAGTTCGCAAACATTTTATGAGAACGCAAATCAGCATCGTTCACATGGAATCTTTATTTCTTATTGTATTTCCATTGGCAAATGTTAAAGGGCTTGGAAATTTGTAGCATAAAAAAGCTCATATTAAAGTGTTTCCCTAACCAAATGTTTTCATTTATTCCAGTACTCATTAAGGATACAGAAGTGAGGCCAACGGGAGAGCCCAGTGTGAGCCGCGGGAGAGCCCAGTGTGAGCCGCGGGAGAGCCCAGGGTGAGCCGCGGGAGAGCCCATTGTGAGCCGCGGGAGAGCCCAGTGTGAGCCGCGGGAGAGCCCAGTGTGAGCCGCGGGAGAGCCCAGTGTGAGCCGCGGGAGAGCCCAGTGTGAGCCGCGGGAGAGCCCAGTGTGAGCCGCGGGAGAGCCCAGTGTGAGCCGCGGGAGAGCCCAGTGTGAGCCGCGGGAGAGCCCAGTGTGAGCCGCGGGAGACCCCAGTGTGAGCCGCGGGAGACCCCAGTGTGAGCCGCGGGAGACCCCAGTGTGAGCCGCGGGAGAGCCCAGTGTGAGCCGCGGGAGAGCCCAGTGTGAGCCGCGGGAGAGCCCAGTGTGAGCCGCGGGAGAGCCCAGTGTGAGCCGCGGGAGAGCCCAGTGTGAGCCGCGGGAGACCCCAGTGTGAGCCGCGGGAGAGCCCAGTGTGAGCCGCGGGAGAGCCCAGTGTGAGCCGCGGGAGAGCCCAGTGTGAGCCGCGGGAGAGCCCAGTGTGAGCCGCGGGAGACCCCAGTGTGAGCCGCGGGAGACCCCAGTGTGAGCCGCGGGAGACCCCAGTGTGAGCCGCGGGAGAGCCCAGTGTGAGCCGCGGGAGAGCCCAGTGTGAGCCGCGGGAGTCGTTCCTGCGCCGAGTTTTGAATTTTTACGTCATTTGCGTAAGTCGATTCACAAAAGAGCTGGACGCAAGTTACGCTCACGCCGAAACCAATGACGTCCTAGCGACGTCATTTGGACCAATGCACGCTGGGAAATTTAGCCGGTGGCGTATGCGCAGTTCAATCGGCGCGGGGACGCACCTGATTTAAATACTACACTCCCCCTAGCCGCGGAATTTGAATTCCGCCGGGGGATTTACGATACGCCTCCGCAAGTTTTGAGGTAAGTGCTTTGTGAATTAACCACTTGCCTCAAAAACTTGCGGCGGCGGATCTTAAATCAGATCTAAAGATCCGCTAACCTATGTGAATCTGGCCCAAGGAATATAAAGATCGCTTGTAGTAGAAATAAGGATGTCAGGTCCTCTTTGTGGAGAGATCTGGGGTCAAAAAGACCCAAAATCTCTTCTTTATCTTTAAAAGCAGAGAATTAAAGAAACATTTATTTTTGATCTTTTGCTTTAAAAAAAAAAGTACTTCCAGCCTGGACGGGAAGTGACGTCATGATGTCGTGTTGGTCCTCCAAGGCCATAGAGGTGATCAAAGAGTATCCACTCTGTGATCTCCTATGGGAGCAGCCAGCCACACTAACGTATCATTTCCTGGGTGAACAGGCGAAAACGATAAAACCCAAAAAACACTGGGGAGCAGGGCCACCATCAGGAATTATGGGGCCCCTTACACAGCTTAAGGCATGGGCCCCCTGGAGCAGAGAACTGGGGGGGGGTGCTGCCGCCTGAAATTGAGAAATGGGGGGGGGGGTGGCTGCCACAGATTTGAAAAGAAGAAATAAAGAAAAGTATATATATATAAAAAAGGGGGACCTCCGGGCCCTTTAATGAAAAGAAATAAAAAATATATATATTTTTTTTTTAAAAAGGGGGGTTGCCATCTGGGGCCCTGGGGACCTCTGAGCCATATATATATATATATATATATATATATATATATATATATATATATATATATATATATATATATATATATATATACATACAAATTATTATTATTTTTTTTTAAAAGAAATTACAAAAAATGGGGGGTTGCCTTCCGGGACCTCTGGGCCCTTTAATGAAAAATAAAAAAAAATAAACCTCTGGGCCCTTTAATAAAAAATAAATAAAAACAAAGATATACCAAAAAAAATAGACATTTATAAAAAAAAGGGGAGTTTTCATCCTGGGCCCTTTAATTATATATATATATAAATAAAAGAAATAAAAATATATATATAAAAAAAAGGGGGTTGTCATCCGGGGCCCTGGGGATCTCCGGGCCCCTGGGGACCTCCTGACCCCTAAAAAAAAAAAAATTGTCCCTTTAATAAAAAATAAAATAAAAGTATATTACATTTTTTTTTTTATAAAGAAAAAAAAAGGGGGGTTGCCATCCTGGGCCCTGGGCGCCTCCGGAGCCCTTGGGAACTCTAAAAAAAAAAAAAAAAAAAAAAATTGGGCCTTTGTTAAAAAATAAAATTAAAATATATATATATATAAAAAAAAAAAAAATCTAAAAAATAAATAAAAACAAGGGGGGGTTTCCATCTGGGGCCCTGTGGGCCTCTGGGCCCCTGGGGACCTCTGGACCCCTAAAAAAAGGGGGTTTCCATCCGGGCCCCTGGGGACCTCCGGGCCCCTTATAGGTGTACTGCCTGTACCCCCCTAATGGTGGCCCTGCTGGGGAGCAGAGAGAGGGGAGGGGACATCCCCTCCCGCCACTTTCTAAAGTGTTCCAGAGGTTGAGCCGCTCAGACCGCTTTCATGAGAAAGCCAGCCGCTGGCTGCAAGAAACAATACTGGGGTTATGGCTGACATCTTCAGCCATAATCCCAGTAAACCACTTGCAAACGGCAACGTATATTTACGTATTGCGGTTGGCAAGTGGTTAGGGATGTTGGTAAACCTCTGATCCTAGTGAACACCTTCTCCCTCAGCACTTTTTGAAGCTTCTCAAAGCCACCTCAGTTCTAATGGGTGTTGTAAAAATATCCCAGGATTTATATCCACACAGGTAACACTCGATCCCATCACCATGGAAAGGAAAACGTTATTGTCCAAGAACAGAAGGAGAGGTGTGAAAATGTGGAACCATACTGTTTTAATCTGATCCTTGGTGTCAAGAGGGCTTCATAGGTGTTAATGCCTCGATTTACATAGCTGAAGGTGTGAATTGTTATCAAAACAGCTGAGTAAAGATGTTAAAATTGCATTATATGTTGAAGACAGTGTTGAAAACCCCCACCTCTGTTCAATGATGGATGCTCCAGTTTGAGATAGATGGAAACTTTCATGCCTCTTGTGAACCAATTGTCCTCTCTATCCAAAATGTACACTCCTCTGTTAAAGAATGTCTCTTTACCTTATTTCAGGGGTGCTCAACCGTTTGAAGAGCGAGGGCCACTTAAGTCAGGGGTGCCCAACCTTTTGAAGAGCGAGGGCTACTTAAGGCCGCGAACACACGATCAGTCCATTCGATGAGAACAGTCCGAAGGACCGTTGTCATCGGTTAACCGATGAAGCTGACTGATGGTCTGATGTGCCTACACATCATTGGTTAAAAACCGATCGTGTCAGAACGCGGTGACATAAAACACAACGACGTGCTGAAAAAAACGAAGTTCAATTCTTCCAAGCATGCGTCGACTTGATTCTGAGCATGCGTTTATTTTTAACCGATGCTTTTGCATACTAACCATCGGTTTTGACCTATCGGTTATGCGTCCATCGGTTCAATTTTAAAGCAAGTTCTAAATTTTTTGACCGAAGGTTAACTGACCGATGGGGCCCACACACGATCGGTTTGGACTGATGAAAAGGTCCTTCAGTCCGTTTTCATCGGTTTTGACCGACCGTGTGTACGCGGCCTGAGCGACTTGGTAACCGGTTGCGGGCCACAATGAGCGGAGCGGGTGGATAACAGGTCTGTGTCCACTCCACATATGCAGATCGGACACAGCCCACTCTACTCTATAAACCCTCTGATATGATCCACCCAGATCGGAGGGTACTGATACACTTTAGTTTTTTTTTTTTTAGGGGATCGGATTGGAGGTAGGTGGGTGTAAACGGAAAGTCCTTTTTCATCTGTCGCTCCATAGAGGTGAATGAAGGGTCTGATTGTATCGGACTGCTAGTGTGAAAGGGGCCTGAGGCTGCTTTCACACTGATATGCTAAGGTTTACCCACACTGCAGGCGCAGCGCAGTGCACCTGTGGCTTTCCTGCAGATAAGCTGCACTTTTCCATAGACTTCTTTCTGAAACTTGCAGGTAATAACAGAAGTCTACGGCTCAGTGCAGGTAACCCGCAGGCGATTCCTCTACCCCCCAGCTTCATTAAAAACACTGATGCTCTGGAATGGCAGGTTGTCAACCCGCAATCCCAGAACAGGAGGTCGCGGGCCACATCCGAGGGCTCCCGGGCCACTGGTTGGGCACCCCTGACTTAAGTGATTTGGTGATTTGGGCCACAGTGAAATGAAATGGTTTGAATGGCATAAAGAAGATTTTCCTAAAGAGGGAGGAGAAACCAACTTTTTAGTGGTTGCAGGAGGAAAATGGAGAGGATCGGTTCCTGTATACTGTAGGCTGCCCCCACCACCCTCCGTTCTTAGTGTAAAACAGAATGTAACAGGGAGGGCGCATTAAGCATGGGGCAGGGTCATCATTCCAACCACTGACGCTACACTAGTGCTTGGGGGTGTGTGGTAAAAACACATCTCAACTATGAGGTTTTAAGGCCCGACCCCCCACACCCCTTTTGTAAACGAGCCCTTACTGTCCTGAGCCCCCTATAAGGCTACTTTCATACTCATGCACTGCAGTTTGCCCACGTCGTGGGTACAGCACAATGCACCTGCGGCTTTCCTGCAGGTTAGCTGTACTTTGCCATAGACTTCTATTATATGTTATTATATTTTGTGAGTGTGGCGCACTTTCTAAAAGTACACCAAAACTGGCATCCCAAAGTCTGTCCAGGATATAATGGAGAAGTTTTTTTTATATAGCCAGCTGGACAGTGAGAATGGTGGATGTCATGAGCCCGAGTTCTTAAAGGGATCTCACATCTTTTCCTGCTGGGAGATCAAACATCACCACCATTGCATGTATAAGGAAGAGGATTAATAAATACAACATCAGAGTGGAGTGGCTATCCTATTGGATGCCTAGGAAAAGGGGAGGAGAGGCACGGCGGAAGCCGCCGTGATCTCAGAGGAAGACGTCATCCTTCTGCAGCCTGTCTCCCCCCTGCCCGATGATCCACACTGATCGGTTAGTGCTAGTAGAGGGGGTGAGAGGTGCCACAAGGGGGGGGTGAGGTGTTACAGGGGGGGGTTTGTTTGCCGCCCCCCCCCAAAAAAAAAAACAGCTTCCACTGCTATAGAGACCATAGCTTCAATTTTCAGGGATGGAGGCATGTGTTATCCACATGCCTCATTCAAAGTCCCAAACCCAGTTCCATAGCTACAGTCATGACCAAAAATATTGACACCCCTGTATTTCAGTTAGATAATGCACCACTTCTCTGAGAAAATTGTTGCAATTACAAATGTTTATTTCATTTGATTGTATTGATATGACACAAAAAGTGGAGAAACAAAAAGCCAAATCTGAGACATTCTACCTGGTAGCACACCCCTTGGGAAAAATAACTGAAATCAGGAGTCGTTGTAAGTCGGATGTTTGTAAGTAGGGGACCGCCTGTACTACTTTTCCTGCCCTCACCGTTTCCAATGAAAATTTAAAAGTTTGGAAACTTTTTGAAAACCCTATATACAGTTTATACATATATTTTTTTTATTTCACGTGTGCTATTGACCATGATGTGGTGACCATTAAACAACAGCATCCTACTTCTGCTCTCTCCTCTAAAAAGCCTAAAATACCTGGAGGCAAGATGAATAGAGAACTCTATGTTCCTGTATGTGTGTGCGTGCTATAAGCCAGTGATTCCCATAGCTCAGGGAGATAAAAGAATGATTTCCATGGTCATTAAGGACTAAACCCCGTGTTTTTTACTACTAAAGATGATGGCATGCAAACATGTTTTCTTGTAAGAAGACAACATTTTACCCTTAAGGAATAATAAATTATTGAGAAATGCATACAAACAAATACCAAAAAGGTCCCTGATTAAAAATGACAGCGCATCAATAAGTAGATAAGGTCCAAAGGGAGAGAAGACACGTCAAGGTGTTAGAAAGATGCTGAGAAGCCGAACACGTAATTGTGACAGTCGTGAGCTATAGTTCTGGTTATTTTATGACAGATGTCATCGGCAGTATAAGGTAGAAGAAAAACGATAATGGACAAAAGTTCTAAGCTTAAATGAAAGTTGAGGGCACTTAAAGGTGTAATCCCACCACGGACCAAACAGGCCTCGGGGCAGAACCATCTTAAGAGGTTGCTTCTCAGGTCTTTAGGTCATTTGTAGAAAAAAAAACTCTGAAACCCATTGGGAATTACCTTGTTCTAAACTTTGTGATCTAAGATACACTGGAGAAAACATGATAAGACATTTGTTCTCTCCATTTCATTTTTCAAATCGTAAGTGAACATGTTCTAATGGTCAGGTCTCTGAAGACCCATATATTGAATTTTTTGCTGTTCGCGCAAATATGATGCAGTTAAGTTCATGGGATGATTTGTGCAATTGGGAAAATAAGGCATACTTTTCAAATTCATGCATAAATGTTTTATGACAGTCCTTAACAAAAATCTGCAATTCCGTAAGTAAATGTTTTATTGCTGTTTCAAACAAGATCTTTAATAATGTCTATAATAATACAGTTTAAGAACAACATATTTTTTTTTTTATAAATTCATGTTTACTATTTGGGGTTATTTTTTACAATTGTAATTTACATCTAGAAAAAAATCCGCAAAAAATCTTTTGTTTAACCGCTTGCCGACCGCCGCATGACTTTATACGTTGGCAGAATGGCACGGCTGCCCAAATGGAGGTATATATACGTCCCCTTTAAATTGCCATCGTGTGGTCGTGCGCCGCTACCGGCACGCTCGTGACCCTGACGTAAACTCTGTGACCGTGCCCGCGAGACCCGCGGACTCAATGCGTGACACGGAGCTGAAGAATGGGGAGATGTTAGTGTAAACACAACATCTCCACTATCTGCCTAGTGACATGTCACTGATCTAATGTTCCCTCTCATCGGGAACAGCGATCAGTGATGTGTCACGGCAAACCATGCTCCCTAGAATCACTCCCTAGGTCGCACTTAACCCCTTCAGTGTCCCCTACAGGTTAACCCCTTCAAGGCCAGTGTCATTTTTACAGTAATCAGTGCATTTTTATAGCACTGATCGCTGTAAAAATGACAATGGTCACAAAATGCGTCCGCCATAATGTCGCAGTCATGATAAAAATTGCTGACTATTAAAAAAATATATATTAATAAAATTGCCATAAAACTACCCCCTATTTTGTAGACGCTATAACTTTTGTTTTGTTTTGGGGAAAAAAAGGACGTCAATTTTGTTTCGGAGCCACATCGCACGACCGCGCAATTGTCAGTTAAAGCGACGCAGTGCCGAATCGCAAAAAGTGGCCTAGTCTTTGGCCAGCCAAATGGTCCAGGGCTTAAGTGGTTAAAAATGACTAACTATGACATTTTAAAGTGAACCTGTCCGATAAAGGGGTTGATTTACTAAAAACGGAGAGTGAAAGATCTGGTGCAGCTGCGTAAGGTAGTCAAGTAGCTTCTACCTTCAGCTTGTTCAATTAAGCTTTGACAAAAGCAATGAAAGCTGAATGGTTTCTATGCAGCACTGCACCAGATGTTGCACTCTTTAGTTTTAGCAAATCAACCCAGGCAAAGGGTGCACTTTGCAAAGTACACTTAGCTCCCTCTGGATTGTGTATCAATTACCTCACTCCTCATTTCTAATTCCAAATATTGTTTTGTAAGCCATCCTGCAGTGCAATGGTTCAAAGTCACAGTTTCCTCCAGGATCTAAGCTTGGGACTGGGAATTTTTTCCTGCCCATTATCTTCTTGGGTACTGGTCCACTCATTGCACCCATGGGTTCTCCTGCCTTTGAAGGTGTGAGAGAGGACCTGGCCACTAGAAGGCTTGCCTCCAACAACAGGAGATGTCTGCATCTTGCAGGCAACAATGTGGAGACCTCCATAAGGACTCCATGAAGTAATGAGAAGGAGAGAGAGCAATTGTTTTGTGACCATGGCTTTAGGTAATTAAAATCTGTATTTTTTTTTTTGTTCAATATATTTTTTATTAGAGAAGAGAAAAACAATTGACAGACATAAATCAAGAAGATCAGCATGACCACATGTCATATCAAAAATACACACATCAAAATAGTTACACCGCTCAAATAATGAGCATATCAGCTGGGAACGGCAACGGCTCCGGGAGCCCCCGGATCCCACCGCCCCCAGCTCCGCAATGGACTGAGCGGATTGGGCGCCTGATCCTCAACACACGCCTCTCAAACATATGGAAACAAACACGCTCATGGGAAGCGTGATAACTAATAATCATTATAAATAACAAAAGATACCAGAGAAAGGAGAAAGAGTAAAAAAGCAAAAAAAAAAAAAGGGGGTAGGGGAAAGAGAAGAATACGGAATAAGAGAGGGAATATAAGGGGGGGATCCTCCGCCTCCGTCTGCCAACCTGTATCGAAAATACAAAAGAAAAACGACAAACAAACCCACAAGCTACTAATAAATATGGCATGTCAAGTGAGAGGCACTATAAGACTTAAGACGTGAAACCCTACGTGACATAATTACAGATTTTACACACTTTGAGATATTAAATCAGCATATGCTGAGGTGTACTTGAACGCAAACCAACCGGACCATATTTTCCGAAATAAATCGGATTTGTTCCTTAGTGAGTAAGTAAGATCCTCCATATGGTAGATACGATCTACCTCCACCAGCCATTGGTGTAATGTAGGGACTGTAGTCTGTTTCCAAAATCTTGGAATGAGAGACTTTGCCGCATTTAAAATCTGTATTTGACTATATTTTTTTATTTTTCTATGCCAGTGGTTGGTTAGAGGGGGTGGGAAGAATGGAGGGAGGGGGGTGTGTGATTGCTATTATTCTAGAGTTGGGCTTAAAAAACAATAGTGGCACTGCTTACAGCAACCAATACATTTTATTTTCCTGAGCTCTGCCGGATCTGGCTGCTATGGAAAGCTCTTCTTCGAGCTCCAATGACCAGACCGAGCGACTCCTAGCTGTGAGCGCACTTATTTATGAGTAGACTTTAACTTGCAGAAAGAGCCCGGTGTAAAATTACAGTAGCTATTGAGTCAAGTTGTTAAGTTTTTCAACTTCTAAAGTATTTCCTTATTAACACTTAACTCCCTCTGGATTGTGTATCAATGACCTTACTCCTTAGTCCTAAATCCAAATATCGTTTTCTAAGCCATCTTGCAGTGTAATGGATCAAAGTCACAGTTTCCTTCATGAGCTAAATTTGAGACTGGGCATTTTTTTCTGCCCATTATCTTCTTGGGTACTGGTCCGCTCACTGCTCCCATGGGTTCTCCTGCCTTTGAAGGTGTGAGAGAGGACCTGGCCACTTGAAGGGTTGCCTCTAACAACAGGAGATGTCTGCATCCTGCAGGCAACCATAGGAACACCTCCATAAGGACTCCATGAAGGAGTGAGAAGGAGAGAGAGTAATTGTTGTGTGACCATGACTTTAGGTAATTAAAATCGGTATTTGAATATATTTTTTTATTTTTTCATGCCAGCGGTTAGTTAGAGGGGGGTGAGAAGAAGGGGAGGGGGGTGTGATTGCTATTATCCTAGAGTTGGGCTTAAAGTGGAGGTTCCATCAAAAAAACTATTTTGCTTTAAACTGTAGCTTACGACTAAAAAAGAAAAAAAAAAAGAATTTTTTTTTCTTACTCATCTGGAAATGCCTGTTGCTATGCGGTCCCACGAAATCTGCCTTTGAAACCACCTAGGATTCTGACATCATCTCCCTCTAATGCTCCTGGGAAATGTGTGTCATCATTTCCCAGGATGCAGTGCGCTGTCCAATTATCACTCCCCATCCAAGACTTCCAGGAAGTAAGTGCCTGTAGGCTTCAAAATGCCCACAAGCAAAATGACAACGGTGTAGATATAGTTTTATAAACTATCTTTTTTGAATATCTATGTGGATCGGCGGTGGATTGTAAAATAGTAAGTGACCAGATTTATATTATAAAAACGCAGGATGAAAGGACATACATTTAAAAAATGCTAATTGTGGTTGGAACTCCGCTTTAAAAAAACAATAGTGACACTGCTTACAGCAACCAATCAGATGTTATATTTTATTTTCCTGAGCTCTGCTGGATCTGGCTCCTATGGAAAGCTTCTCTGCCCTTCTTCGAGCTCCAATGACTAGACCGAACGACTCCTAGCTGTGAGTCTTATTTATGAGTAGACTTTAACTTGCAGAAAGGGCCCGGTGTAAAATTACAGTAGCTATTGAGTCAAGTTATTACATTTTTAAATTTGCTTATTAACACTTAACTCCCTCTGGATTGTGTATCAATTACCTTACTCCTCAGTTCTAATTCCAAATATCGTGTTGTAAGCCATCCTGCAAAGTCACAGTTTCCTCCAGGAGCTAAGCTTGGGACTGGGCATTTTTTCCTGCCCATTAACTTTTTTGGGTACTGGTCTGCTCACTGCACCCATGGATCCTGCCTTTGAAGCCTATGAGAGAGGACCTGGCCACTGGAAGGGTTGCCTCCACCAACAGGAGATGTGGACACCTCCTTAAGGACTCCATGAAGTAATGAGAAGAAGAGAGAATGATTGTCGTGTGACCATGGCTTTAGTTAATTAAAATCTGTATTTGAATATTTTTTTTACTTTTTCATGCCAGCGGCTAGTTAGAGGGGGGGTGGAAGGAATGGGTAGAGGGGGGTTGCTATTATCCTGGAGTTGGGCTTAAAAAAAACAATAGTGGCACTAATGGCTTACAGCAACCAATCAGATCTTATATTTTATTTTCCTGAGCTCTGCTGGATTTGGCTGCGATGCTTCTCTGCCCTTCTTCGAGCTCCAACGAACAGACC